>NW_024070188.1:59338802-59658920 GCF_014754425.2 Oryx dammah
TAAGCCAAATGGGGAATATATGATGGTACAAGACCTTGGAGCAGTAAATGCGTCACCACTGTGTAATGGTCCCTATACATCCCTACATGGCCATCCTTACAACATGTTAGCCCAGATCTCTGAGGATGCTAAATGGCTTAACTGGGCTGGATCTCTAGAATGTTTTTTTTGCATCCCAGTTCATCCATCATCACAATATCTGTTTGCCTTTGAGTGGACTAACTTCAACTCAGGCCAAAGGCAACAATATACCTGAACAATATTGTCTCAGGGGTTTCAGGACAGCAAAGGTCCATCTAGTCAAAGCTATGGTTTTTCCAGTAGTCATGTATGGATGTGAGAGTTGGACTATAAAGAAAGCTGAGCACCAAAGAATTGATGCTTTTGAACTGTGGTGTTGGAGAAGACTCTTGAGAGTCCCTTGGACTGCAAGGAGATCCAACCAGTCCATCCTAAAGGAGATCAGTCCTGAGTATTCATTGGAAGAACAGATGTTGGAAGAACTGATGTTGAAGCTGAAACTCCAATACTTTGGCCACCTGATGTGAAGAGCTGACTCATTTGAAAAGACCCTGATGCTGGTAAAGATTGAGGGCAGGAGAAGAAGGGGATGACAGAGGATGAGATGGTTGGATGGCATCACTGACTCAATGGATGTGAGTTTGGGTAAACTCGAGAAATTGGTGATGGACAGGAAGCCTGGCATGCTGCAGTCCATGGGGTCGCAAAGAGTCGGACACCACTGAGCAACTGAACTGAACTAAACTGAACACTTGTTTGCCTAGACCCTTGGAAAGGAAATAAAGGAAACACACCTAAAAGAAGGTGCTAAGCTACAGTACATGGATGACCTATTGGTATGAAGTCCCTCCATGGAAGCTCAGATCAAAATATCTTTGAAGTCCTTTATTTCCTTGGGATTCAGAGTTAGAGAGTCTCTCAGACAAAGGCATCAGTCTCCAAACAACAAGTTAACTATCTGGGATATATTATAAACCTTGGAAGTAGACAGTTATCTCCAGATAGAAAACAAGCTATTTTAGGCCTAAGTGTTCCAAAGACAAAGGAACATCTCTATCTTTTGGGACATGGTAGGATTTTGTAAAATTCAGATTCCAGGATTCAGGCTTATGGCTAAGACCCTCTATAAAGCCATGTAAGGACCAGATACAGAACTGTTACTTTGGAACAGGGAACAGGAAAAGACTTTTAATGATATCAAGCAGGGCCTCACCAGAGGCCCCGCTCTCAGTCTTCCCAATTTGAAGAAACCATTCTTCTTCTATGTGGCTGAAAGGCAGGAGACAGCTCTGGGGGTCCTTATACAGAAGCTAGGGGAAGTTCTTCAGCCTATAGGAGACTTTTCCAAACAATGAGACTCCATGGTTGAGGCTGGCCTGGGGGCCTCTGGGCTGTAGCTGCCACAGTTTTATCAGTGGAAGAAGTTAACAAGCTTACCTTTGGACAGCAACGGAAGTCCAGACCCCTCATCAAGTGCAAGGGATCCTAGAGATAAAAGGCCACTATTGGCTAACTGAAGGCTGCCTTATTAAGTACCAGGCTTTGCTCTTTGACTTCCCAGAGCTAACCTTCAAAACTTGCCATCCTCTTAACCTCGCTCCTTAATGCCTGCCGAAAGCTCAGAGCTAACACATTCTTGTCTCAAAACCCTTGACCAAATCTATGCCTGCAGGTCTGACCTAGCAGATGAAGCTATGGAAAAAAAAAGAAGAGTGGTTTACTGATGGCAGCAGTTTCATTCAAGATGGAGTCAAGAGGGAGGGTATGCCATCGTCAGCACCCACAGCATCACAGAAGCAAAACACTGACAGCTGTAACCTGAGACTTAACCCTAGGGGAAGGAAAGATTGTAAATCTATATACAGATTTAAAGTATGCCTTCCCTGTTTTACATGCGCATGCAGCTACCTGGAAAGAGAGAAGACTTCTAAATGCAAGAAATTCCCCTATAAAATATGGGGCTAAGATTTTACATCTCATAGAGATGGTTCAAAAACCAAAACAGGCAGCAGTCATCCACAGCTGCAGGTATCAAAAGGGACCTTCTCAAATTTCCCAAGGAAACGACGGGGCAGATCAGAAAGCAAAGGAAGAAGCCCAGATACCTATAACCAAAAAGGCATTAATCCCATCCCTTACTCCTTTTAATGTTATACCCAGGCACTGGACTTTAAGAGAGATCTGGGCACGAGATAGAGGGGGTACCTAAGGGAACAGATGGCTGGTGGCATATAGGTCAGAAGTTACTCATATATCTCTGATCAATGAAAAAATTATTAAAGGGTTACATGATTCTCTCCATCTGAGGAGAGATGAAATGTCTGTGATTGTTTTCTGACTTTTTTTTTTTTTTAACAGGGAAAAGGCTCCCAGAGATGATTTAAAAAGTTACTTGAGCCTCTGCCCTCCGTGCCACCCATAATCCAGGAGATAACCTCAAGCCTCTCCCTCTTAACTAGCTAAGTTAATAGATTTCACTCAGATGCCGTCTTTCCAGGACTTCAAATATTTATTAGTCTTTATAGATACTTTTACTGGCTGGACAGAGGCTTTCCCCCACTAGAATAGAGGAGGCAACTTAAATGGCTAAGGCTCTCCGAGAGGAAATTAATCCTAGATTTGGACTGCCCCATCACCTCCAGAGTGACAATTGGCCTTCAGTTGCAAAGGTCACTTAACAGTTTCACAGGCTTTAGGAAATAAATACCACCTCCATTTATCCTGGAGACCTCAGTCCTCAGGAGAAGTGGAACAGGCTAAAGAAAATCTTGGGCAAACTCCATCAGGAAATGTCAGAGTCATGGCATCACCTGTGGCCGATAGCCCTCTTAAGGGTCAGGGCAGCTCCTAAAGCAACCATCAAGTTAAGCCATTTTGAAACAATATTCAGAAGGCCATTCCTTACTCTGGACATGTTAACTGACCCAGAAACCCAGGCTCAATTTAAATACATTATAAACCTAGGCCAGGTCCAGAAGGCAATACAAGATTATGGCAACAGAGTCCAGCCCGCTCTAGATGACAGTCCTAGGTACCCTGTTGTAAACCCTGAAAGACCTCAAAAAATGAGTCCCTGGTGACCAGCTTCTCTCAGTACGGAAGGGTTCTTACCAGTCTTTCTGAACACCCCTACAGCAGTTAAACTCCAGGATGTCACCAGCTGAGTTCATCTGTCTAGGATTAAACCTGTCTCCACTGATATGTTACAGGAACCTGAAGACCCACATTCCAGCCATCCCTGTGAATCCACCCCTTTCTCCAAATCTCCACAGGATCAGGGGGACCCAGAACAGACTGAAAATTCCAGGTGGATGAGTGAACCACTCCAAGACTTGAAGCTCTTATTCAGAAGGGACAAAAAGACTTCTTAGCCTCTGGCTAAGTACCTCTAGCCACTACCTTCCTTTTGCCTTCTGGTACTCCAATCTACTTACAGATTAATTGAGATGCTCTGGTAGATTTAGATAACTATTGTCTTTTTTTGCTCTCACCTTCACTCTTGGAATTTATTAAACTTCTCTGCCCATGCTGGATGATTTAATTATGATCCTGACTGGTGCAACTTGTTGTTTAGTCGCTAAGTCGTCCAACTATGAAGCTACCAATTGCCTTAGCTTTTCTACGCCTCTGCAACTAAGACCTTTTTAGTCCAGGAAGGACTTCGGCCACTGATGGGAAGAACTGACTCATTGGAAAAGTCCCTGATGCTTGGAAAGATTGAGAGCAGCAGGAGACAGGGAGACAGAGGATGAGGTGGTTAGATTACATCACCGAATCAACAGACATGAGTTGAGCAAACTCTGGGAGATAGTGAAGGACATGGAAGCCTGGTGTGCTGCAGTCCATGGGGTCACAAAGAGTTGGACATGACTTAGTGATTGAACAGTCCAAGGAGGCTTGGGACCAACAGGTTCAGTCCTTCCATTTTAGAAATAGAGAAATACGTGGTCTCTTATTTCTTATCTGGACAGGGCCAAAGTTCCTCTCTCAGTTGTCCTCCTATTGATATTTTGGAGTTTGTGTCCACAAGGACCCAACTCGAATTGCTTACTGTGGGTGGGGGTAGGGTGGATCTATCTCCTGCTTCATATTCTTTTCTCTTTCATCTCTATCTTCTTGTCCTTTTTTTTTTTTTAATTTGAATTCTAGTAGCTTCTCTTATTTATCCTCCACATCACAGATTTCAGGTAATTCTGCTTTTGCAGTTTTAGACTCTGACACTTCACACATTTCATATTAGGTCTATCTGCATCGCTGATCTCAACTAGCTCCAGTTCAGTTCACTTCAGTTCAGTCTCACAGTCGTGTCCAACTCTTTGTGACCCCATGAACTGCAGCATGCCAGGCCTCCCTGTCCATCACCATCTACTGGAGTTCACTCAAACTCATGTCCATAGAGTCAGTGATGCCATCCAGCCATCTCATCCTCTGTTGTCCTCTTCTCCTCCTGCCCCCAATCCCTCCCAGCATCAGAGTCTTTTCCAATCAGTCAATTCTTTGCATGAGGTGGCCAAAGTATTGGAGTTTCAGCTTTAGCATCATTCCTTCCAAAGAACACCCAGGGCTGATCTCCTTCAGAATGGACTGGTTGGATCTCCTTGCAGTCCAAGGGACTCTCAAGAATCTTCTTCAACAACACAATTCAAAAGCATCAATTCTTTGTGCTCAGCTTTCTTCACAGTCTAACTCTCACATCCATACATGGCCACTGGAAAAACCATAGCCTTGACTAGACAGACCTTTGTTGGCAAAGTAATATCTCTGCTTTTGAATATGCTATCTAGGTTGGTCATAACCTTTCTTCCAAGGAGTAAGCGTCTTTTAATTTCATGGCTGCAGTCACCATCTGCAGTTATTTTGGAGCCCCCCAAAATAAAGTCTGATACTGTTTCCACTGTTTCCCCATCTACTTCCCATGAAGTGATGGGACCAGATGCCATGATCTTCATTTTCTGAATGTTGAACTTTAAGCCAACTTTTTCACTCTCCTCTTTCACTTTCATCAAGAGGCTTTTTAGTTCCTCTTCACTTTCTGCCATAAGAGTGGTGTCATCTGCATATCTGAGGTTATTGATATTTCTCCCAGCAATCTTGATTCCAGCTTATGTTTCTTCCAGTCCAGCGTTTCTCATGATGTACTCTGCATAGAAGTGGTGACAATATACAGCCTTGACGCACTCCTTTTCCTATTTGGAACCAGTCTGTTGCTCCATGTCCAGTTCTAACTGTTGCTTCCTGACCTGCATATCGGTTTCTCAAGAGCTCCATCTTTACCTCAATTTACTCTTATCACCAGCTGTTGTCCTGCGTCTCATTTTTTTCCCCCACAGAGTCCATTTTTAAAAAATTACAGACAACAGAAATCAGATACTGCCCAAAATATATGTGTTTCCTGAAAAGAAAAATCTTAGAATGCATGTTTTCCCTTTGTATTTAAAATGTACTTTACAGTAACTGGCTTGCCACGTTCTGTTTACCCAGCCCCTAAATCAGTTATGATATTTTTGACTGTAGGAAACCAAAAATCTGAAAAACAAGGGCATTTATTGTTTAGTTTGTGAGAAGGCCAAGTTGAATTTGGTGTCTCCAAGGATTCACGCTCTACCCATCCATCTGTTCCTGCCTGCACAGAGGGCTGGCTTTTGTCCCCAATCTGTCACCATATGTGCAAGGTGGCTGTCACAGCTCGGGCTTGAGATACTCTCACAACCAGATTCACAGTGGAGAAGGTTTAGGACAAGTAGTTATCCCCATGTGCCTCTTTCCTCTTATCATGGAGGGAATTTTTCAGAAGAACATTGAAAGATGATGGCATTCACAACATGCTAACCCAAAATACAACACCTTGGCATGCTGAATATTTCATGTGAGAGGTACTTTCTGTTATACACAGAGGAAAAGAACATCCTTATCTCAGAAAGCAAAGGGGCACCAAGAAAAATTTGAATGAATAGACTTGCTAAGTTTCCCCTGGTTTACTACACTTACCTCATACTCCGTTACATTTTCATGACAAATCAAGCATAAAAATATTAGGCTTAATCATTTCTTTGAGCTTTTATTTCCTTATGAAGGTTTCCATGTCACATAAAACTTACATTAATTAAATATGGATGCTTTTGTGTTAATCTGTCTTTGTTGGTTTAATTTTTGGACTCAGTCACAGGCCCTAAAAAGGCTGAGGATAACTTTTTACCTCCCCACAAAGGCTTATCCTCATGTCTCATTGACCAGAACCAGTGTGTTCCATATAGTCAAACTTGGCTGCAAGAGAGAATAAGTATCTGAATCTTCTAGTTCCCCAGTTGGAAAAGACAAAGAAATAAAAAGGAAGTTGGGATAGCAATTAAGTTTTCGGTGTCTGACACACCTTACTATAACCACCCAGTTGCAGTTGGAAATGTTCTTAGTTAGACTTGAAGGAGCAGTTAATGTGCACAGATGCTAGCCACACTTCTGATGTCTGTAAGTTATCTTTCTGATGTGACCCCACTGAACTGAGAAAGGAATTTTTTTCCTTCTATTTTTTGGTCCCCTGACTGTGAACAGGGGATAACATCTCTGCATTGTATACAGCAAACTTTCTTTTTTTTGCTTGTCAAAAACAGTACATGCAAAACTGCAACTTCTAGAATGCACCACTCCACTGGCTTGTCTGAGCGTTGTCTCTTCTTAACACTGATTTTCACATTCTAGAATACCACTGTCCTTCACTTGTCTAGCCAGAGTTGCTGAAATCTTGGAAATTGTAGCCCCTAAGAGATATAGAATGGGAAGTGATGGTGATAGGACAGGGTGGGAAGAATTATACCATGGAGTAAAACCTTCTGACCCTCTCAAAAAAGCAGCTCCAAGAGGTCTGTGGAGATGTCATCCTTTGATTGATGAAAATTCTCTCAGTAGGGATGCTCAGTGACAGATTGTGGAAAGCTAAAATATTACTCCTTGTTTTATACATTGGGCTTCTCCAGTGGCTCAGGAGTAAAGAATTCGCCTGCAATGCAGGAGCCCCAGCAGATGTGGGTTCAGTCCCAGGGTGGGGAAGACCCCCTGGAGGAAGGCAAGGCAACCCATTCCAGTATCCTTGCCTGGAAAACCCCATGGACAGACGAGGCTGGCGGGCTATAGTCCATGGAGTGGCAAAGAGTCAGACACAACTGAGCAACTAAGCACAGCACAAGTTCTAACCCACTGATAAGTATATCTGGCTTTAATGTTATTGCAATTTTGCATCTCTTCCCATCTTTTCAAGAGGATTTTCAATAGACAGTTAAAAGGGGGTGAATCTGGAAAACAAACCAGCAGCCATTCACCCAGAGACCTCTGACATCTCCAGGAAGGAGATTCTCAATCTGTGTGAATTGTGGTGAGTGAGGCACATTTGAAAACTGATAAAGTCTTCAAAAAGGATCTTCATCCCATCAACACTTACTAAACATCAGGAAAAATAGCAACATACACATTTGTCCTTCAAGATTCCATACATATGTGTAGATGTGCTGAAATAAAAGGTTTTAATTCAAAGTGTGAGTGAATGCAGAGTAGCTGCCTACCATTCTATATTTTCTAATCATTAAATGTAAAACTGTTAAAACTATTATGTGAGAATTTGAAATTATTTTTCTGTTTAAAAAGGAGTCCAAGGACTCAAAAATGGTTGAAAGTCATCCTCAGTGCTTTAAAAATTCTTTAATTAAGGAAATGAATAGGGAGGAAATAACATTGTAAAGCTTGTGGATGTAAAGTTCCTAGGAAGAGCATTTATTTACTAAAAACGAATACCTGTAGGACCACCTCAGGGTTAAGGGAAAAGGCCATGGGTCATGTTGATAACACAGAGGTGAGCCATGGGAGGGAGAGAGAGAAAGGGAGAAAATGCTAAGAAGCATGAATTTGTGTGTGTATGTGTGTGAGACAGAGAGAGAGAGAGCTCAAGAAAGAAAGAACAGAACCCAGAAATAAGACAAATGGAAAAAAGGTCAGGAGAATTTGTCAACTTGTAGAGGATGCGTAAGGATGAGGAATGAAGATAAGAGAAAAACAGTACAAGAAGTTTGTAGCTTCTAGCAAAAATTGGTTGACAAGAAAGTCCCTAAGGTGGATTTGACAGGAGAATTGTATGAATGGGTCCATCTAATATTTAATTGCACTATAGCCCTCTTCAGATTGTCAGTAGGAATCTACCAAGAACTTGAGTGAATGGGATTTGAGTATATGAAGGAAAAGATTGTAATCCATGCGTGGACTAGAAGAAGGATAAGAGAAAAGACCAGCTTTGGGAAGCAAAGGGCAAGAAACCAGGGTAAATAAGAAGTTGGTGCAAAAAGTGATCAGAAACCACTTTCTGATCCTAAGACTCCTAAAGTACACCAGTATACTGTGTGTGTTTGAGGATGGGCAGAGAGCTGGGGAACAAAGAGGCATGTGACTTTAACTTTATGGGAGCTGGAGCTATTTTTGTTTAATGTTAAAAGAATAGTGGGACTTTCCTGGTGGTCTAGTGGTTAGGACTATTTATTTTCATTGCCAACGGCCTCATGTTCAATCCTGGTTGTATCACAAGCTGAGGTGCAACCAAAAAATAAAAACTAAAAGAATGGTAAGGGTTTAGAGGCATGCAGGAAGAGTTTTCCAAGACCGCCTAATTCTGTCACCACTATCATCACGTTCAGAAACTTTTCTTGATTTCTGTAAACCAATAAGATCTTTTCTCAGTAATTCCTTCTGTCATGTTACTTATCACACAAAGGTTGCATGACATGTCCCTACTTAACACCTTCAGATTTGTTCATAACCTTCTTTCTCCTTCTTTGAACTCAGAGCTTTCATCAGACAAAAATATTTGTAGTTCCTTGAATGTGCCATTCTTTCCTCTCCAAACTCATATACAAGCTATTTTCTCTGCTTAGAATGTTCTCTGTAAACTTATTGGCCTCAGTGATACTTTCTTGACTCAGCTTAGACATACTGTCTTATAGGATCCCCTGTGCACTACCAAGGCATATGTGTCTGGTCACCTCCTCCTGTCTACATTTCTTGATCTCTTCTCTCTCATCACCCATTGGTAATTGCATCTGCATTACACAGATGTCTCTGGTTTACCATTGGACCCAGGTTCTAGCATCAGGTCTGATTCTAGGAGATGCTCAATATTTGCCAAATGATTGTCATTACTTAGATTCTTATCTGTCTGATGAGTTGGTAAAACTTATGGACCCAGACAGTATTTTAGATATTTTTATTTTTTACACTGAAGTATCTTGCACTGTACCTCTTACACAGTAGATAGTCAATAGCTATTGCAGAATTAGAATGGGCTTTAGTTTAACTCAACAAACACTTCACTCATTCACTGATGTAACAATTAAGCATGTACTCCATGGCAATACCATCTTGGACACAGAAGGCAGACAGGTTCATCTGGATGGACAGTGCAGTCAGCAGGGTGGGCGTATCGAGCACTGTGCGGACACATTTCCTAGGCTACAAGGTAGCGTTACTTGTGCCGTGTACACATGATCCCTGATGGCAATACAAAGGAAAAGGCACAGTTCCTACCTCATATGAGCCATACAGTACTTTCTAAACAGCTAGCTCAGAGATCTGATAGGTTCAAGAATACATATTTTAATCCAGAAATTTATAATCTTATAGAAAAAGACATATCATATGGAAAATTAGGGTACTAGTTAAAATGAGATGCAATGAAGTTCTGAAACAAGGGTAATGGGGACCCAAATTCACAGATCAGAACACAGAACAGAGCAGAAAGTAGAGACATCAGTGTTGGATGGTATTGTTGCTCAAGCGCAAAACCCTGGCGTGGATTTAGAATGTGCAAAGTGAAAGTGTTAGTTGCTCAGCCATGTCTGACGCTGTGCGACCCCATGGACTGTAGCCTGCCAGGTTCCTCTGTCCGTGGAATTCTCCAGGCAAGAATACTGGAGTGGATAGCCATTCCCTTCTCCAAGGATCTTTCTGACCCAAGGATCAAACCCAGGTCTCCTGCATTGCAGGCTGATTCTTTACCATCTGAGCCACCAGAGATTTATAACACTGAGATTTAGATCTCTAGGCTATTATCCATGCTGCATGGAGCAATCATTTTGCTTTTCTCCCAGAGGTACCTCGGCTTAACACTGAAGGTACAGTTTGGAATCAGAGTACCTGGTTAGTTAGCAGCTAGACTCTGACATGTCTAGTTTAACCTTTCTGTTCCTCTGTGTCCTAAAGTACAGATAATAATATCACATACCTCATAAAGTTATGAGAATAAATGAAATAGCAAAGTAGCTGGTGCACACTAGTAAGTGCTTAGTAACTGTTAGCTTTTGATCTCTTAGCTTCAGTTTCCTTATCTGTCAACCGGGGGTAATGTTACTTCATGGAATTACCCACAATAATCATTCAATAACGATCTGTTTAGTCTGAATGGAGTTTTGCCAAGAGAACACACTGGTCATAGCAAACACCCTCTTCCAACAACACAAGAGAAGACTCTACACATAGACATCACCAGATGGTCAACACAGAAATCAGATTGATTATATTCTTTGCAGCCAAAGATGGAGAAGCTCTATACAGTCAGCAAAAACAAGACTGGGAACTGACTGTGGCTCAGATCATGAACTCCTTATTGCCAAATTTAGACTTAAATTGAAGAAAGTAGGGAAAACCACTAGACCATTCAGGTATGACCTAAATCAAATCCCTTATGATTATACAGTGGAAGTGAGAAATAGATTTAAGGGACTAGATCTGATAGATAGAGTGCCTGATGAACTATGGATGGAGGTTCGTGACATTGTACAGGAGACAGGCACCAAGACCATCCCCATGGAAAAGAAACGCAAAAAAGCAAAATGGCTGTCTGAGGAGGCCTTACAAATAGCTGTGAAAAGAAGAGAAGCGAAAAGCAAAGGAGAAAAGGAAAGATATAAGCATCTGAATGCAGAGTTCCAAAGAATAGCAAGGAGAGATAAGAAAGCCTTCCTCAGCAATCAATGCAAAGAAATAGAGGAAAAGAACAGAATGGGAAAGACTAGAGATCTCTTCAAGAAAATTAGAGATACCTAGGGAACATTTCATGCAAAGATGGGCTCGATAAAGGACAGAAACGGTAGGGACCTAACAGAAGCAGAAGATATTAAGAAAAGGTGGCAAGAATACACAGAAGAACTGTACAAAAAAGAGCTTCATGACCCAGATAATCACGATGGTGTGATCACTTACCTAGAGCCAGACATCCTGGAATGTGAAGTCAAGTGGGCCTTAGAAAGCATCACTACGAACAAAGTTAGTGGAGGTGATGGAATTCCAGTTGAGCTGTTTCAAATCCTGAAAGATGATGCTGTGAAAGTGCTGCACTCAATATGCCAGCAAATTTGGAAAACTCAGCAGTGGCCACAGGACTGGAAAAGGTCAGTTTTCATTCCAATCCCAAAGAAAGGCAATGCCAAAGAATGCTCAAATTACTGCACAATTGCACTCATCTCACAGGCTAGTAAAGTAATGCTCAAATTCTCCAAGCCAGACTTCAGCAATACGTGAACCGTGAACTTCCTGATGTTCAAGCTGGTGTTAGAAAAGGCACAGGAACCAAAGATCAAATTACCAACATCCACTGGATCATGGAAAAAGCAAGAGAGTTCCAGAAAAACATCTATTTCTGCTTTATTGACTATTCCAAAGCCTTTGACTGTGTGGATCACAATAAACTGTGGACAATTTTGGGAGAGATGGGAATACCAGACCACCTGACCTGTCTCTTGAGAAACCTGTATGCAGGTCAGGAAGCAACAGTTAGAACTGGACATGGAACAACAGACTGGTTCCAAATAGGAAAAGGAATACATCAAGGCTGTATATTGTCACCCTGCTTATTTAACTTCTATGCAGAGTACATCATGAGAAATGCTGGGCTGGAAGAAGCACAAGCTGAAATCAAGATTTCCGGGAGAAATATCAATAACCTCAGATACGAAGATGACACCACCCAGAAAGTGAAGAAGAACTAAAGAGCCTCTTGATGAAAGTGAAAGAGGAGAGTGAAAAAGTTGGCATAAAGCTCAACATTCAGAAAACGAAGATCATGGCATCCGGTCCCATCACTTCATGGGAAATAGATGGGGAAACAGTGGAAACAGTGTCAGACTTTATTTTTGGTGCTCCCAAATCACTGCAGATGTTGCTTTCAGCCATGATTTTAAAAGACGCTTACTCCTTGGAAGGAAAGTTATGACCAACCTAGATAGCATATTCAAAAGCAGAGATACTACTTTACCAACAAAAGTCCATCTAGTCAAGGCTGTGATTTTTCCAGTAGTCATGTATGGATGTGAGAGTTAGACTGTGAAGAAAGCTGAGTGCTGAAGAATTGATGCTTTTGAACTGTGGTGCTGGAGAAGACTCTTGAGAGTCTCTTGGACAGCAAAGAAATCCAACCAGTTCATCTGAAAGGAGTTCAGTCCTGGGTGTTCATTGGAAGGATTGATGCTGAAGTTGAAACTCCAATACTTTGGCCACCTCATGCGAAGAGTTGAATCATTGGAAAAGACCCTGATGCTGGGAAAGATTGAAGGTGGGGGAAGAAGGGGATGACAAAGAATGAGATAGCTGGATGGCGTTACCGACTCGATGGATATGAGTTTGAGTGACCTCCGGGAGTTGGTGATGGACAGGGAGGCCTGGTGTGCTGCAATTCATGGGGTCGCAAAGAGTCCGACAGGACTGAGCAACTGAACTGACCTGAACTGATGGAGTGAAATCTCTCTAACAAGTAAGTAAAACTTTGAAACAGTCTCTTACTGATAGCAAAGGAAGTAAAATGATACCTTGTTTCCAGCATAAAAATTCTGCCTTTTCATACATTCCTGAATTCCTTTTTTTTTTTTGGCAATACCTACACAGTTCAGTTCAGTTCAGTTCAGCTCAGTCACTCAGTCGTGTCCGACTCTTTGCGACCCCATGAATCGCAGCACACCAGGCCTCCCTGTCCATCACCAACTCCCGGAGTTCACTCAGACTCAAGTCCATTGAGTCAGTGATGCCATCCGGCCATCTAATCCTCTGTTGTCCCCTTCTCCTCCTGCCCCCAATCCCTCCCAGCATCAGGGTCTTTTCCAATGAGTCAACTCTTCACATGAGGTGGCCAAAGTACTGGGGTTTCAGTTTCCGCATCATTCCCTCTAAAGAAATCCCAGGGCTGATCTCCTTCAGAATGGACTGATTGGATCTCCTTGCACAATGGGACTTACGTCATGAAAAATTCTTCCTGTGATTTTGCCATGAGTTTTCCACAATTTTGTTTCCCAATAGAAATGAAACATTCATTAGCTACGGATGCTCTTTCACAATACTAACTGATTAAAATTGCAACTTTCCCCCCTACTCTTTGTCTATCATCTCTATTTTATTTCATGCCCTGTGGCATGTGAGATCTTTAGTTCCCCAGCCAGAGACTGAACCTGTGGCTCCTGCAGTGCAAGGGCGGTGTCTTAATCATTAGACCACCAGGAAATTCCCTCTCTTATTCTTAAAAAGCCTTGCACTTCTGAGGCTGAGATGCCATATATAAATTAGCATTGCACATGGCTCATAACTTGCACAAAGTGTGTGGAAACAAATGCATACAGGGGCAACACATTATAAAATAACAATAATATAAATAAAATAATACGGATGGAGCTAATAGCCACAGAGCCTAATAATGGCAGGCAGACCTTCGTCATGATAGTTTTTGAAAAACAATTACTTCCAGTTCAGTTCGGTTTAGTTGCTCAGTCATGTCTGGCTCTTTGTGACCCCATGGACTGCAGCACGCCAGGCCTCCCTGTCATCACCAACTCCTGGAGTTTACTCAAACTCATGTCCATTGAGTCAGTGATGCCATCCAACCATCTCATCCTCTGTCGTCCCCTCTCCTCCCGCCTTCAATCTTGCCTAGCATCAAGGTCTTTTCCAATGAGTCAGTTCTTCACATTAGGTGGCCAAAGCGTTGGAGTTTCAGCTTCAGCATCAGTCCTTCCAATGAATATTCAGGACTGATTTCCCTTAGGATGAACTGGTTGGAGATTACTTCCAAGGGATGCACAATTCTACAATTTAAATAATACTTGATTTTCTTAAGGGGAAAGTAAATATTCCTATAAGTCAAAAATTTGCATTTTTCTCCCTGATACTTCAGGACAACAGTATAAAGTGAGTCATGGTCAAAAAGAATGAAAGTTCCTAAAGTGAGAATAATGTGATAAATTATTTTAGTCTCATCACTTCTACCTAAATCGTATAGAAAAATTAGTATATCACTGAATCATAACCATTTAGCAAATGCATAAATGAGCATGCTGTGATACAGGAAGAACAGCTTTACCAAGGAGCCAAGACAGAAAAAAAAAAAGAAAAAAAAACTCATGACTTTACGTTTACTATAAAGGTGGTATATTTGGCTCAACATTTCAGCTGGGAAATACTTGCAGGGATTTCAGGTTCTGTATCTTTTTTTTTTTTTTTTTGCCATGCTGCTTGTGGAGTCCTATTTCCCTGACTGGTGATTGAACTCAGGCTCTGAGCAGTGAAAGTACAGAGGCCTAACCACTGAACTGCTCTGGAATTTCCAGAGATTGGATACTTTCTGAGGGAAGACAGGATAGGGAATTATTCTCATTTGGTATTTGGTCAAATAGCTGCTTGGAAAGCAGTCTGTTTCAACTTTTCTCCTTTCTCACACCATGACTTGGTGTACTTCTAGGTGGCTTTCTTTCATTGCCTTATTTTATTCGCTAACTCATCCACTTAGGGAAGGCTGTTCATGAGAAAAAGCTGAATTTGGGAGCCCCGATTCCATTCAATTTAAATGCTTGTGCTCCGCAACAAGAGGAGCCAGCACCATGAGAAGCCGGAGTACCGCATGGCAGAGTAGCCCCGACTTAACACAGCTAGAGAAGGCCTGCACACAGCAATGAAGACCCAGCACAGCCAAAAATTAATCAGTTTTTAAAAAAGAACTGACTATTCTTCAACGACAAAATATCCCACACATCTATAGCAATTAAAAACTGCATTTTAAGATTGGCTGATTCACCTTTAATACATACATGAAATTATTTTCCATAGTCACCTCCAGAGTGGACTCGTATTTTGAGTTCTGTTTTTCTCAGCTGCTACAGGGTCTAGACCACTAAAAAGTACTCCCTAGAGAATACATAAAAAATATACCTGAGGGCTCCCAGTAGGGTTCCTTCCAGCTATTCACCAGGGTTGTTCCTAAGAACTCAGTCATTCAGGTCCTGCCGGCAATCTTACTAGACAGAAGGGTGATGTTGAAAATATCTAACAACCACACCAAGGTACTGTCCTATCAAAATAGACATCGGCTTTAAACCTGCTCGGGCACGCTGGTATCCACAGGCTAATTTCAGGCCCTCCAGGCCAGGGGCACTGTTGGTGGCCCCTTGTCTGCCAAGCTCTGCCACCACAGGCTCTCATCAATGCATGTCTGCTGCTGTGGGGGCAGCCTAGAGGTGGTTTGTGACAAGTGGCAATCTTCCCTGACCTCTCGGGGTGACGTGATACTAAAGGGGGAAAGATCCCTGCTGTGTGAGTCAAACACCATTCACCCAGGGAGCAGTGGAACAGCTCCCGCCATATTTGTTTAGAGGTTTCTCCCTTACCTGGGAAATCCAATGGACAGAGGAGCTCATACAGTCCATGGAGTCACAAAGAGTCGGACACGACTTAAACCACCACCACCACAGGTCCCAGAGAAGCCATTTACCCAGGTCTCACTGTCACAAAACCCCTCAAATTTATATTTTTGATGTGATTTCCAAATGAGGTGAAATGTACAGACCCAGAGATAAGCTGATTGAAGAGAAAGAGGAGATGGTTATCTTTAAATTTGGTCTTATTTTCAGCAAAAACATCTATACAGTTCAGTTCAGTCACTCAGTCGTGTCCCTCATAAATTCAAATGTCTATAAATTCTGCCATTTCCTTGGGAATATCAAGCCATACACAACTTTTTTGTTTTTGCTGTTGTAACTGCCATTTATTTGTTAGATGCACATGCTTTTAAAAGCACAAGTTTTGTCACAGGTTTTGTCACTTTTTCTTTTGATACATATATACTGTATACGGTTTATTTAAAAATTTTTCCCTGCTTTTTTAAAGGTATAGTTGACTATATATTGACTAAATACCTAATATTATATTAGTTTCAGATGTCACTTTTTAATATGTGGAAAGCCTGGGAAAATGGGAATGGCCAAGGTCTGGGTCTTCCCAAAGTAACTTCCCAAAGTTGGTCTCACAGTCAAAGCTCTGTTATCAGGTCAAGGTGGTCAGTCTGACCTTCTCTTCTCTGATAACAAGTCTATTCCCCAAAGTCTTCTCAGTCTATCTTACAAGTAAACTTCTCCTTGAGCTGTCTGAGGAAGCCTGAGAAGGCCAAGCCTGACTCAATTCAAGAGGGATCGGTTTAGGCTGACTCTGAGAGCCCAAGGCTCACAGTAGGAGCACAGTAAAAATGCCCCAACCTCGAAAACATGACCTGCATAACCTGAGCAGTGATGGACCTGAGGGTTGCTAATGTGATCGTGAGCCAGGAGCCGGCTCAGGGCCACAAGGGATGCGAGGGGAGCAGAGAAGCAGCCAGGCCACAGGGCTTTCTTTCTACACTCCCCCCTTTCCACTAAAGAAGCGCCATGTTTACCTGTCTCACGTACTGACCACCTACTCAGACTCCATTTGCGGAAAGGAGTTCGCAGCTTTAAACAAGGCGATGGCACCCCACTCCAGTCCTCTTGCCTGGAAAATCCCATGGACGGAGGAGCCTGGTAGGCTGCAGTCCATGAGGTCACTAAGAGTCAGACACGACTGAGCGACTTCACTTTCACTTTTCCCTTTCATGCATTGGAGAAGGAAATGGCAACCCACTCCAGTGTTCTTGCCTGGAGAATCCCAGGGACGGGGGAGCCTGGTAGGAGGCGTCTATGGGGTCGCACAGAGTCGGACACGACTGAAGCGACTTAGCAGCAGCAACCATAGTGCAGCCGCCTCGCTAGCAGAGGTGTGCATTTCGTGAATCCCAGACCATGGGACTGCGGCAGCTCAGGCTTAGAAGAGTCTGGGAGGGGGGAAGTGTCGTCAGTGTCGCTGACTCAGTGAGCCTAGTTCCAGCGATCTGGGTTCCAGTACATCGGGCAGCTGGATCTGCGGTGTGGAAAACATGTACTCACACAAGTATTGTGCTGTTTCTGACCTTTCGGGCAGACCTGAGAAGGAAAAGCAGAGCGAGTGGGGTAATGGAGGACTTAAGGAAACCCCCTTCCTAACCAGTTGTTGAATCATGAATTAGAGGAGCCTGGGAGACCCAGCTTCTGAGGTGAAGGAGCAGGCCCCGCTGGGCCACAGGCTGCCAGGGTCCGCTTTGATCAGCCACCCCCTGAACTTGGGCCAACCACACATCTTCTGGACTCCTGTTCTCCTTGTGTGAGGTGCTCTAGCCATCCATGTTTCACACCTCATCTATATCTTGCTGGCTTTAAGTACCAAGATTTCAAATTAAGCTCAACCTTGCCCTACAAGGTCAATTATAACATGTCTATGAAAGCTGAAATGTTTACTAAAAATGTACCCACTTAAGCCATAACTTCTTGAAAATGAATTTTAATTCATTAGCTTCTAGCCACTGGAACAAAGCATTCCTTCCAGTTTAGAGGGTTTGGCCAAGGAAAACCTGCCAACCCTTCTCACTATGCACAATAGCATTAAGGGGTGCAGTCACAGGGCTTTTGTTCTGTTTCATTTTTCAGGATCTCAAATGCTTTAATTACCTTATTCTGGGTTTATAACTCATTCCTCTTTGCACATTGTTTTTCATCTAGGAATACAGAACAACTTGCTACCTTCAAATGCAGGAAAAGAAGGATAATTATTAAGCGTATTTTAAACACTTGAAGTTTCCTGAAGGAAGCTATGGAAGTTTAAAATATAAAGAGGTTGAAAAAAGTTTTTGTCAAATATTTCATTTGACATCTTTGTAAATCAGACAAAAATACAACCCTGATAGAAAAGGCGAATTAACTTGTCAAAACAGCTGAGCAAATCCATACTATGTGTTAATTATATATGTAGATCTGTATAATTGCCTTTGGGTACCAAGAATGCCTAAGACAATTTAGGAAAATTTATGAAAGTAATAATAAGGTTTGTATTTGTCTAAATACAAGCTACATATAGCACCCATCAAAGCTGTATTCATTAAGGAGTTAAGAAAAGCATTTAGGTTTCTTCTTCTACATGATAAAGATTCATTTAAAGTTAAATGTAAAAGACAATTGATGGTATTTATTCACTTAGTGTTTCTTTTCAACAGTTTAAAGTTGTACTTTAAACTGAAAGTTGTGTGTGTTCAGTCTTTAGAAGCACACATATTTGCTTTCCATTGTGAATTTGGACAATCTGACCTATTAAAAGGACATTATGCTTTCAAAGACACATCATAACTAGTCCATTTTTGATTGTTACTGTGGAGCCCCCTCTAGCATAAAATTTGTTTTCAACTTCTTTGTGACATTTATCACTGACTCTATATAGTTAATGCTTTTGTCGCTATTACCACCTCAACTCATCCTCTAGCTCAATCTTGCGAGAATTGAGAGAGAAGTTCACCACTCTTTCTCTACTCCCCAATACAAGTTTCTTTTGTTTGTTCTTAGACTTAGATCACACTTAGAGAAAGTGGTAGCTCTGCTGAAGAGAGGACTGGGCCATAGTGTAAGGGACCCCAGATATTAATTCTTGACTAGAAGGAGGGAAGTTAGAGAGGGCTGAGCTGGAAGAGGGCAGGGGAGAAGGAAAGCTTCTCCATTTACGAGGAGGGATTGCTTGGTGCCTCAGTTCCAATGTGGATTCAGTTCCAAGATCAGACAATCCCACCATGAAAACCTAAGCATATAGGGGACTTCACCTGGTGGTCCAGTGGTTAAGACTCCGCCTGGGAATTGGGGAACTAATACTATGCATGCAATAAATAAATCATATTAAAACAAAATTCTTTTAAAAGAACAATTGTTAAAAAAGATCCATCCCAAGGTGAAAAATAAATGCTTTTTGTATTTATTTGGTGGTTTGGATTATTCATGAAATTCTAATATATGGCCTGGGAATGTATTATATGTTTAGAGGGAGCAGAGCTGAGAGAAGCAGGGGAAGGGGGTATTATTTGTGTTTGATTTCATTTCATATTACAATGAGTTCCTATTCCTTTGAAGACTAATTGATCAGGAGAGGCAACTAAATGTAGGCAGTGTGTTTGTGAAAACTATAAATATGGAAGTGAGGAAAGGCATTTGGTTTAGCAAAGTTAACTAAAATGAATGAAAACTTTTCCGAATTTCACCTCCAAGGAGAAGTACTAAACAAACCTCAGTCTAAGATGCCAGTTTTAAAGAAAGCAGGAGCAAGTAAGCAGAGGTTTTAGACTCCAAACAATGCTCAAATTCATTACAAAAAGATGCTGGGCACTTAAAAAGAAAGTTGAATTTATTGATTATGTAACTAATAATTTTAGGAAGCCTCCTTAAAATGCTGGTTTTTAAAATGGTGGTTAGAATGTCCAATTGTTACAGATTATCCATGTGTGACAAGAAATGAAAAAAAAAAGTGTATGTGGGGGTGTGTGTGGGTGTCTTCATCGGCGCGATTATCTTGCCAGTCAATTTCTCCAAATGAAAGAGATTTATCCCTAATACAGCCCACACAGAGGAGGGGACCCGGCTTAGGAGTAGAGAGACTTCAGTTTTCACATTAGAGCTCCTTGTCGCTTCTCCCACGAGATCCTGTCCCCTTGTCTCCAGGCACCTTGCACGCTCACGTGGACACACACAAGCACACGCACACACACGAGTGAGACACGCGTCCAGCGCGCTCCTCTCGCGGTCCCCCAGCCAGGCTGCCTCGCTTTACCTCGCGCCCAGGGAGGATGCGGGCCGCCGCTGGCTCTGTCGCTGCCATCAGTCTCCGCCGCTCGCCCCTTCGGTTTCAGCAGACTGGGGCCCTCTGCGTTTTCAACAGGTACCATGGTCACGTAGAAGTTACAGCCGTTCCCTGGGCACCAAACCACCCCGACTTCCCCAACTGACACGAGCGGTCACTTTCCCCATAGTTGCATGCTAAAGAAAGGTGGGGAAGAAAAAAAAAAAAAAAAAACTTCGAGCAAAGCCAATGTGATTTGTGACCAACTTTGTTTCTATTTCCGAAAGCTTTGCCCTTTTCGGTGACACAGGCTGTTGCTATTCCAAGCAGCCTATCACAGGCAGTGGGAGGGCCGAATCTCCGGAGGATTGTTTTCGCCTGCAGATGAAGAGTTGGAAGCAAAGGATTTCAAGGCTTGGGAACCTGAGCTCTGACAGTGTTTGGCCCTTAGGTGGTGGGGAGCTCTCCTCTTCCTGCACCTTTGAAAAGAGGCAGAGAAAAGAAACAGGCAGATCCAAGCGCAAACTGAGGGAGGACCTGGAATACTCACAGATGGTATTAATCTTGCAGAGGGAGGAACAATTTATGCAGAGACACACCAGAAAGGAAAGTGTGTCAATTTTTCTGCAAGGCTGTTATTCCAAGAGTCATGACACTTGGGGAAGTCAACAAAGCATGAAGCATAGTCACTGTTTCAACCTGATGTTACCCTAGGTAAACACTATACATACTCGCTCTCTCCAAGGCTTGTCAGACAAATCAAGGCAAAGTCATAATGCACAGATTCTGTGGACTTTTTGCACCCTGGGGTTACAGCAAGATAATCCAGTTTATTTATGCATAGCTGTCTAAAGGAGGAACTGACCCTAAATTTCTTGTTGCGTTGCCCGATAGCCTGATGGCAGAAGGAGGGGCATTTCCAATTCTAAGAGGCTAGACTTTATGGCCCATGGTGTGGCTGTGGTATCATCCAATCTGGAGCAAAATCAGGGCCTGAGAAGAAGGACTTTTCCCCCCCTGATTTGTGACTATATTTCTATAAAAGACCTTATAGAGTCATGACATTTTACCCTCAGTTACATACTTAGCAAACCATATTTCCTGAAAAAGCTTAGAGAAGAAATTGGGATCATTTTTGAAAATCATTAAGAGTAAAAACTAAAGTTTATGGGAGCACTAATGTGCCAGAAATTATGCTGAGGGCATTAACGCAAATGATTCTTTTTTGGGGGAGGGGAGAAACTGTGAGGCAGGTACCCATACTACAGAGAAGAAAATGGAGGCAAAGTGACTTACCTCAAAAATAGCCGCTAGCCTGTGGTGTAGCTGAGACCAGGAAGCCAGGTGATCTAATGCCATAACTCTTATATCCTAACTGTCAAGCCTTGTGCTTCTCTGATTTTCTTGATTTCTGTCACTTTCAGCACTTCTTCACCTGAAGAAGATGAACCGCAGCTTTTGGTCCTTGTCATTCCTGTGGAGAGAGAAACAAGTTCGTGCTTGCAGAGGCAGAAGCTGAACTGTGCAGAACTCACTTTCATCATTTTGGCTGGATCCTAACACACCTCTAAATTAACTTATGATTTATACGTTTCCTTTGCTCATCTTTAGATGTTTCCATGTATTTCTTTTCCTTCAGAGAATCAGGCAGCAAATGGAAACAAACCTGTGTTGATTCAACTAGTGTTTATCATGCACCTATTATATGTCAGCTGCTAGTGCTGGAAAATGACAGTTATTTGAGTGTAGCCCAGCCCCCTTCCGATTCAGAGGTGAGTGGTTCAGACTCCAGCAGATTAGCCTGTCCCCACTATAGAATGTGTGGTGCGGTGATGCTGTGGCTTGTATTTGTTCCCAGGATGTGTTATCACTGTAGGAGCAACAGTTGTTTTTTTTTTTCTTTTAATCTTCAAGACACATGTATTCTAATCAGCTCTCGATATTCTCTTGGTTTCTGTCTTCTCTCTGCTGGGAATCAGTGACCTCGGCTGGGGACATGTTCTTGCAATGGATCAGCTGTATAATTGCTTTTGTTTAATGATCTCAGGCCCTGTGTCTCCAGCAGCTTCCTGGCACCATGGATGTGTTCGGGTGTTTTCTGTAGTCTTTGACCAAGTAGAAGATAAACCTAATTCCAGCATCCCTTACTATGGTGAAGAGCAGTTCAGCAATTCTCAATTTGCTTTCTGTAGCCGAACCACATAGGACCTCCTAAGGCAGAAACCAAGGAGACATGCAAAGCAATAGCACGCATTGTGACTGACCACACTGCTCCCGGTCCCTCTAATTCTGTTCTTCATTTCCTTGTTGACCCAGTGGGGGCCACTGGTTCTCCCCAGCTCTATTCTGTGCTCACTTCTCTCTTTTAAACAGAGTAAAGTTTAGGAGAAAAAGTCTTTTCTCCCAGACTAATGGGAAATATTCTTCTGACGAAATTTCCTGAAGAACACTGTACTTCTCCTTCATAGTATTGTGTACACTTACCGTGATACAGTTTCATTATAGTTACATACAGCAGTTTGATTCAACCTTCCTTTTTTCTGCTGGATCACAGGCTCTGTGACAAGGGACTGTGTCTGTTTGGGTCATTACGGATATTCCAAGTTCCTGGCACAGAGTGAATGCTCAGTAAATATTTGCTGGATGACAGACTGATTCCTGTAAATCCAACTAACTTTAGCATGACTAGAATGTAAGCTCCATGAGGGCAGGCCCCTATGTCCATCCTGAGCATTCATTCATCTCTGTGTCCCTAACTCTAAGCATAGTGCCAGACATGCAGCAAACCTCAATAAATACATGTTAAATAAGTGACTGCTCACATATGGGCTCTTAGTGACCTGATTAACTGTGTAGTTTTTAAAAACCCCTTTGACTACTTTCTGAAACACTTTGTCCTTTTTTTCTTTTTTGGTACTCTCTTTAAAGCAAGTATCGCCACAGGCTGTCCCTCTTTAAGGGAATTTGAGCCACTACTATCCTTAAAAACTGTTCCTCCACTTAAGGAAGATATAATCAACAGATGGACAGTTCATCTCCCATAATTTCAATAATTTTGCTACATACCATTTCAGACTGGGCTTCCTTGATGACTCACTGGTAAAGAATTCACCTGTCAATGCAGGAGATGGGGGTTTTGTTCATGGGTTGGGAAGATGCCCTGGAGAAGAAGGAAGTGGCACCCTACTCCAATATTCTTGCTAGGAAATCCCATGGACAAAGGAGTCTGGCAGGCTATAGTCCATGGGGTTGCAAAAGAGTCAGACATGACTTAGTGATTAAACAACAGCAACCACCACTTCAGACCACCTGCTCATAGTTAATGCTACCAAATCCCAAACTATACATTACAGCTTATAAACTGACAAGGCAAATAAGAGGAGATGAAGAAGAAGGTAAGCAGCATCACCTCTGCTGTATATCCTCCATGTCTATTTTTATGATGATTTTTCTTAAACCTTGCAACAACTTTGTGAAGTAAAGAGTACTGCCTTCATTTGGCAGAAATTGAAACGTGAGAGGTTTATGAAACAAGTCACAGATCAAGGAAAAAAAAAAACACTTTCCAATATTTCATCCTGAAAATTTTCAATCTAGGAAAACCTAGATTCTATAATCAACATTTTACTATGCTTGCTCTTTCACCTGTGTATCTGGATTTTAATCCCTCTATCCATCCATTGATTCATTTTAGATTTTATGCATTTCAAAGTTGGTTGAAATACTTTGGTATGTATGTCATTAACTAGAGTCCAATAATTGTTTAGGTTCTTTTTATTTCCTTTGAGAAATTTTACATACAATAATATGCACAAATCCCATGTGTAACATTATATAAATTCAGAGACGCACATACATATGTCCACTCCAAACCTCTACTAAGTTACAGAACATTACTATCATCCAATTAGCCCTTTATGTCTTATCTGAGTAACTTCCCATCAAAACCCCTAGCAGCAACCAATGTTCTGATTTTCTCCACATGGGTTACCATTCCCTGTTCTAGCTCCTCATAGAATGGAATTAAAGAGTATATACTCCTGTGTAAGGCTTCTTTCACTGACCATAATTTTGACATTCATCCATATGTTTGTGTGTATTAGTAGATTATTCTGCTTATTGCTGACTAGTATTCCATGGGTAAATATATCACAGTTTATCCATTTTCCTATTGATGGGCAACTGTGCTGTTTTGTTAGGGCTATTATAAATAAAGCTCTTATGAGCATTCTACAAGTCTTTTTGTAGAACATACCATTTCAAAGCACAGCAGTCCAAATCTATTTGATTCCAAAACTCACATGCTTTTCACTACACCCTGTTGCTTCTCTGTGTTACATCCCATTGCCCTATGTTTTTGTGAAATGTACCTCCTGAGTTTTTATCCTAAAATAGTTCATTACAATATAAACACAAATGGCAAATATGATCTCTGGACAAAAAATACCCAGATACCAATGCAGGTCTTTTTAGCCATAGTCCAATAAAATATTCAACTTGGTAGGAGTTTTTTGGAAGAATATTTATTATTTTACATGTTCATATTATCCAAATAATTTTTTCTAAGGGTATCCAATATTTTTTAATGGGTAGAATATTAGTAGTTATAACATTTTGATTAAATTTCCTCAGATTACAAAAGAAGTCTGATTAAATTAATTCTATGTCCATTTGATATAAAATTATAAAATGAATTGTTAAAAGAAGGATAATATAGCAAGATAATAAAATATTATTTGTATTATTTGAAATGAAAACATCAGAGGAGAAAATTACATGTTGATTACCACCATAATAATTTTTTTAAGTATGCATATTGGCAGAGACTAGAAGGGAATTTGGAAAAATTGAAAATAACAAATACACTGACAGAGTAATCTTAGGTCACATAGGAATTTAGACTAGTCCTAATCATGGGTAAATCATGTGTAAAACGTATTTTCTGAAAAATATTTTCTTAATGTTGTTATAATACTGTCTATCTAATAAGTATAAATCTGGAGAAAAAGTGCTTCAAATTAGGGTTGCCATATACTGTTGTGCAGTAGGTACATCACACAATTATAGGTGGGTCATTCACATTCCCTTAGACAGAAATTTGTTTGTTTACAAAACATTTTCCATAATCAAAGTTAAAATGTAATTTGCACAAAGATCCACTTGGGCAGTTAATGGGGCTGTTCAAATTATAATCTTCCTCTGCTTTGCAATGTCTTATCTGTTAGTTCGACCTATATCTGCTTTTGTATTGCTTAGCTCTATGAGCACTCTTCTCCATTCTATTACCTATTTTTCCAATTAAATTATTCTTAATTTTTAAATTTTCCTCAGTACAGTTACATCCTCTTTGGATGGCAGCATCCACAAAGAGTTATTCAATGACCAAGCCTTTCCTTTAGGCTATCTTTCTTTTTATGCCATAATGGCAGAAAAAAAATTACTCTTTATTCCCCATACTTGGTAAATATTTGGTTTGAGTGTCTTGTGCAAGTTTGCTAAGTAAGTTCAGTTGTGTCCAACTCTTTGCAACCCTACAGACTCTAACCCACCAGACTCCTCTGTCCATGGAATTCTTCAGGCGAGAATAGTAGGATGGGTTGCCATTTCCTCCGCCAGGGGATCTTTCCAATCCAAGGATCGAACCTGGGTCTCCTGCATTGCAGACAGATCCTCTGCCGTCAGAGCCACCAGGAAACCCACCCCCATCCCTACTGTCACTCTCTAAATCCAGACCACTTTCCACCTCCCATGTGGACAGCTGTAGTGACCTCCAACTGGTCTACCTCACTGCCTTCTTTGATCCCCAAAGCCCACTTTCCTTGCTACAGCCAAGACTTTTGTCTAAAATCTAAACCCTTAAAAGGTTCCAGTTGTTTTAAACCTTTGACCAACTGCCAACTGTTCTTGGGCCTAGTCTACATTTCTTAATGAGTCCTAAAATGCCCAGCATGATCTGGCTTCAGCTGATTTCTCTGGCTGCATCTCCTGCTGTTTCCTCACTGGAAACTGCAATCTAGTCCCAGCTTGGACTTTATGATGGGCCAGTGCCTCCTCGACCTCATACGCTTTTTAGACATTCTTGTCTCACTCCTCACTGTAGTTGCCTCAGTCTCACCCCCAGCACAACTGACCAAACTAAGAATAGAGTTCCCATGTTCAGGGAGCCAAAGGGATGAGCCAGGATCCTCTCTTTGGGGGTCTTCGCTCTCTAAACTAAATTAGAGATTGGTTATATGTCAGTCAGATTTCTCTTTGGGAATTTTAAACAGGAAGGAATTTGACACAGGGAGCTGGGGGCTTATAAAATCATTGGAAAGCCTGAAAGATTCAATTCCAATCATTGAGAAATGACTCCCAGAATAATACAGAGCCGACTCATCAGCTGAGCTCCTATATCTAAGGCTACCTAATGGAGCAATGAGTTCAAGATGCATTGTTTAAATCTAGACATCAGTTTTAAACACAACTACCCCACAACTGTGGGCTTCACAAGTGGTACAGTGGTAAAGAATCCACCTGCCAATGAAGGAGATATAGGAGATGTGGGTTCGATCCCTGGATCAGGAAGATCCCCTGGAGGAGGAAACGGCAGTCCACTCCAGTATTCCTGCCTGTGAAATCCCATGGACAGAGAAACCTGGCAGACCACAGTACGTGGGGTCACAAAGAGTTGGACAGGACTGAGCATGCACAACGCACTCCACATCTGCATTCTCCAAGAAGTTGTGGATGTCAAATACCGCCTCAGGCAAATCTCACATTCACTTAATCTCATAGGCTAGTGGAAACTCCCAAGGAGGCAAAGAAAATAGCCTCCCATCATATCTACCTTCTTTTTTTTTTTCCCTACCATTTTGCAGATACTTCCAACCAACCGATATCTAGAGCCTGATTGCAAAGAACTCTAGGAAATGTAGTTTTCTACTCTATCCAAGCAGAAGGAACAGGGAATGGAAATTGAAAGGGCCATCCACTGAATCCACCAATGGTGGGTATGTTTGGATTAATATGAAGTGAAGCCTGGGGTCAGAGCTACGGCAGGCCATGGCAGGCCAAAATCTGTACAAGCCCGAGTTATGGTAGAGGCAGCAGAGGAGATGTGCAAAATAAGAGAAAGCTGGGTGGAGAGGAAGCAAGAGAATGAAAAATCACAGAGTGAATCAGAGAAGTGGAACTCTCAGGTCAGGCCCCGGGAGAATTGGCTTCTGTCTTTCTATGAGGTCTGGCTGGGCTCTATACTTGCCCTTCAATACTTGAGGAATTGGGAGGTACGATCTTTCCCTTCCTTTCCCACTTCCTCCCCATCTCCCTCTGCCAGATGCCTCAGTCTACTCTGTCCTGCCTTTCCCCAAGTTGGGCCAAGGACCCCACTCCCTGCTCCCATGGCATAGAGTGCACTGCTGACATAAGGTGATGATTTCCTAAACTGTTCTCCCTACTAGACTATAACCACTGTGCCCACCCGGCAAGTTGTGATCACATGTTCCCTGTCACTCCTCCAGAGTCTAGCGTGGTGGCTGAAACCTTGAGTCACTCATTAAATATTTACATAAAGAAACACAGGAGAAAAAGATAGAGATGAGCAATAAAAAAAAGATGAATAATAAAACTTCAAATTGATTTTGTATTGGTTCATTATAAAGTCACTTTGAAAGTAGGTTCTAGGACTAGCTTTGGTTTTAATTCTGGCTGCATCACTTACTAACTTGGGAACCCCTTTATGTCTCAGTTTTCTCATCTCTAAAATGGGATAATAATAGCACCCATCTCTTAGAGTTCTTATGAAGATTAAATGTATTAGTATAAAGAAAGTATTTAGAACAGTATCCTACCATTGTTGTTGTTGTTGTTGTTGTTCAGTTGCTCGGTCACGTCTGATTCTTTGTTACCCCATGGACTGCAGCATGCCGGGCTTCCCTGTCCTTCACCATCTCCCAAAGCTTGCTCATCAAACTCATGTGCATTGAGTCAGTGATGCCATCCAACAATCTCGTCCTCTGTCGTGCCCTTCTCCTTCTGCCTTCTACCTTTCCCAGCATCAGAGTCTTTTTCAGTAAGTCAGCTCTTCGTATCAGGTAGCCAGAGTATTGGAGCTTCAGCTTTAACATCAGTCCTTCCAATGCTTCAGCATCAGTCCTTCCAATCCAACCATAGAGACCCTCAATAAATAACAGCTGTTGAATCCAAAGGGCTCCATGGAAGTACAGGTAAGTCTAGGAAAAAAAAAAAAAAAGATTCAAGAGTAAGATCATATAAATGCTATTGTATTTTTTGTTTATTATTCACTTGACTTTAAGCCATTCAAATGATTCTTCTGGGCTATTTCCTTATCTCTAAGATAGCAAAACATACACTTGCTTTGCCAAAAGCTGATAAATTTTGCCATGCAGCTAAGCTCCCTTCTTTTGGCAAAACCTTGTAATTTTCTGTTGGGAAATGACTTGCCATTTTGACCTGCCAACTAATGTGCACCATCCCTTAGCCAAGGGGTAGGCTTTTAATGCCTGCCACAACAAGTAAATGTTCTATCCCTGGAATGTGAGTCTTGAGGGGTGACACAAGGTCAATACCTGAGTGGAATAGTCACTCATTCCTGATAACAGAATAGAAAACACCACCCACTATTACCTATTTCTCCAGAAGTTTCCTGGTTTCTCCCAAGACTTCGTTCTTCCTGTTTTTTCCTGCAGTCCTATATAAACCAGTCAGAACCCAGCAACACATTTGTTTTCGGCTACTGTTGACCAGCGTCCAAAGATTCCTTAGCAAAAATTATCTCAAAGGACTGTGGTTAAGATAAAATCAGAGAAAGTATTTGAAAGTACTTTGAAAACTGTTCAGGTGCTATATAAATATAATTTATCCACTAATGCAATAGCAGTAGCAACCATAGAAGAGAGTCAAGTTAATAGCAGTTTATTTGTTTATCCAGACAACGTCAGGCGCTCTTTCTAAATAAGGACAGATACAGCATATGACAGTAGACTGGTAACTGACACAGTGGTGATCAACTAGAAAAGTCCACGCATCTCCAGCCTCTACAATAGCATGACCTGACTCAACATTTCACAGAGCCACACACCCAGCTGGAGGCCCCAGTGAGATCTTTAACTCTCAGACGAATCTGGGGCCTGGTCTCACTACCAGAGGATTTCCCAGGCGGCTGGGTGGTAAAGAATCTGCCTCCCAATGCAGGTGCTGCAGGAGATGCAGCTTTGACCCCCTGGGATGGGAAGATTGATTCCCTGGAGGAGGAATCCCACTCCAGTATTCCTGCCAAATAATCCGACGGACAGGGGAGCTTCAGCTGAGTGCCGAAAAATTGATGCTTTTGAACTGTGGTGTTGGAGAAAACTCTTGAGAGTCCCTTGGGCTACAAGGAGATCCAACCAGTCCATCCTAAAGGAAATCAGTTCTGAATATTCATGGGAAGGACTGATGCTGAAGCTGAAACTCCAATACCTTGGCCACCTGATGCAAAGAACTAACTCATTTGAAAAAACCCTGATGCTGAGAAAGAATAAAGGTAGGAGGAGAAGGGGTCAACAGAGGATGAGATGGTTGGATGACTTTACCAACTCGATGGACATGAGTTTGAGTAAACTCCAGGAGTTGGTGATGGACAGGGAAGCCTGGCGTGCTGCAATTCATGGGATCACAAAGAGTCAGACACAACTAAGTGACTGAACTGAACTGAACTGGGGGGACCCTGCTGGGCTACAGTCTATGGGGTTGCAAAGAGTTGGACAAGACTTAGTGGATGAGCACACATGAATGCTTACCACCAGGAGAGAAGGGGAGAAGAGACAGTGCCAAGAAACAATCAGGCCCCATCTTTCAAGCCCCATTTTTAGAGCTTACTTTATGAAATGGCAGGGGTCAACGTCCCAGTCCTTCTTTCCGTGTTGGTAAAGAGAGTCAGTACCTTAAAGTGGAGAGAATCAACTCTGGAGTCAAGATAAGAATGGATTGGCTAGGACTGAGCCCATGTCTCCTATAGCTCCTGCACCGCAGGCAGATTCTTTTCCTCTCCTAGCCACCTGGGAAACTCTCTTGGGTAGGGTGGTACTTCCTATTTCCTCTTCTACAGAGGTTTGAATTATTAACAGACATTCTGAGGAACTGAAAAATGAGGGGGCTCTTTTATTGTCCACAATGTTTGAGAAATTCCATATATGATATACTGTACTGAGAAAGAAAGTGAAAGTCACTCAGGGAAGCCCATACTGTACTTAGGACACCAAGAAACATTTTATATTTAAGAAAATTTTCAGTATAGACACAAAATAATTTAAAGGTAGATTCTCAGCCTCTGAGAATCGTGTTAGAAGAAATCTAATTTTAAGGTAGATTTCCCCTAACTTCTTTAATTTTAATCCTTCTTTTCTACACAAAAAAATAAATAAAATTTTTAAAAAGCATTAATTTTTAGGAGGACACAGTTTGGACAATCTGTATTCAGATGCTGGTGGGATTGGGGTGGTTTTGCTCACAACAGCCCACGCCCCTGAATTTACTCTTCTCTGCTGCCCCCTTTTGATAGACAGAGGGAAAAGCAGGTTTTCAGGTACAAGGGGCTAAAGGACCCTGGAGACTGCAACAGTACTTGCCAATGTCTGCTGGGAAAAGAGAGCACCACATTGATGGGGGCGTTGCCTTTGTCAGCTGCTGTGTGCAGTTTTGTGGGTCTCGTTAGCTGCTTGCTCCTGCTGCCTGCCTGCCTGCCTGCCTGCCTGGAGTAAAGGGAACGTAGTTGTTCTTTCAAACACTCATTCACCCGTTTTCACAAATGTCATGTACTATGCACCCAGCCCAATGCATGGTGATGAGGTGGAACAATGAATGCAACTGGAAAAACTCACGACCTTTCCAGTTGATCTGACTGCATTCTTTGTACCTGTGCCCTGACCTTCATTTTGACTCTAATACTCTTCCTTTCTAGACATGGTTCTCTGAGACTGGGACTTTTGATAGAGGGTTCTTACAGGCATTAGTGTTAAACAGGCATTAGTGTTAAATCAAACGGTTGAATCAGTTCAGTTCACTTCAAACGCTCAGTCATGTTCGACTCTTTGCGACCCCATGGACCACAGTACTCCAGGCTTCCCTGTCCATCACCAATTCCCAGAGCTTGCTCAACCTTAGGTCCATCGAGTCGGTGGTGTCATCCAACCATCTCATCCTCTGTCGTCCCCTTCTTCTCCTGCCCTCAATCTTTCCCAGCATCAGGGTCTTTTTCAATGAGTCAGTTCTTCGCATCAGGTGGCCAAAGTATTGGAGCTTCAGTTGGTTGAATAACAACTTATTTTTTCACCATGAAATATAAGCTCATTCTTAAGTTCAAATAACCACATTAATGTGTATCTTTTATGGCACTCATCTCCTTTTTTTAATTCTTGTTCTAAAATAGAGAGATAAGAGTTGGAGAGAAGAAGGGATGTTTGCATAAGCTAGAACTTGAGACCTGAAGTTGGCATGAGGAGCAGGCAGGCCTAACACACATCTCATGTTGAAAAAGCTGCAAAAAAGAAACTGGAACTCTCAAATCATGAAAAGATATAAAGGAGCCCTGAATTTCTTTTAAAAAGTAATCTTTTCTAGGAGTATAAGAGCAACCCCTGTATCTTCCAGCCTGACCAGAAAGCCCGAGTTACAGGCTAAGCTTTTGGAATTCGTTTGAGGGTGAGGGGAGTCCCTGATGGAAATTAATCAGGGAATAAGTGACTATAGGTCCCAGGCTGAGAAAAGTGGGAGGATTAAGTAGATGGTGCCACATTGACAGATTTCCAAGGCCAGAAGTGATGTCAACTGATGAGATATCCCAGGTGTGTTAGTTAGCAAACTAACAAAGCTACGGTAACAAAGTACCACAGACTGGGTGGCTTAGACACAGAAACTTAATTGTCTCATAGCTCTGGAGGCTACAAGTCTGAGATCAAGGTGTTAGCAGAGCCATGTGTAACCTCAGTCTTCAGATGGCATTCTCCCTATGTGTTCATGTGTCTATGTGTTCTCTTTTATAAGGACACCAACCATATTGGATGAATAATGACACAAGTCTCTTTATAAGGACACCATCCTACTCCCGTATGACCTCCTTAACTAACTGCATCTGTAAAGTCTCTATTTCCAATAAGGTCACATGCTGAGGTCCCGGGGGCTAGGCCTCCAATATATGAATTAGGGGAGTGGGGTACAATTGGGACCCCACTTGGAGAAACCTTTCTTCAGACATTGTGTCTGATGTCTGAGAACTTCAGAAAAGGATTCAGAGTTGACTAAAAACCAGAGGATGCTGCAGGTCAGTTCCCTAAGTCCACTCTTGAAGGCTGTTGAAAAGGTTGAGATCTGTATTTAAACTGGAATTAGAGTCTTTGGTACAGAAGCGACTGGTCTGGGAGATACACACCTGTAGCTCGAACTTGCTCATTTAAACTGGGCTTGCACACACCCACCGCTGAGTGCCTCATGCTGCTGCACGTCCACCCTCACTGAACCTGTGTTCCCTCCCCCTACCCAAATGCTCTCCTATCCATTGAACTAGGTGAAGGAAAAGGGGAGAAGAGAGATGAGGAGCCAATTGCTCACTTCCATGCAAACTGGAGCGAGACATGGATGAGTTGACTTCAGCAGCCCATATCTTGCCTGCTGTGGCAGATGGGAATTTAGCAAAGCAATAAAAAGCCCTGACTGCTCTTGTGCACACTTTGGGGATCTTATTGTGGACATCCTTCACCTGGGTCCCCTGGGATGGGGTGGTGCTGAGGCACAGAGAGTACCCTCTGGCCTGGTTCATCCCTCTCCATCTAAGAACCTGGTCATTGAAGGAGTGGCCTGGAACCCAAGTGAAAAGACCACAGCATGGAGCAAGCCCCTAGTGGCCCCAGTGGAGACTAAGGGCCCTGCTTATCCCAGTGTGGGAAGATATAGAGAAAGCCACTGAGGGATTAGGGAAGCCCAATGGCTTCGTGTTTCCTTCTCTTGTGGTCGATGATGCACAAGAGTGACTTTGCAGCTTGGCAGAGGCAACTCGGGTGCATTTGCAGTGATCTCAGCAAATTAGGGAGAGAAGCAAGGAGTGGGGGAGCTCCGCACACCAAGAAATTAGGCTCAGCTGGCTCTTTCTGTGTTCTCTTTTACTCCACACTACAGGGACCCCCCAAAATGAAGGGAAGAACAGTGAGGAAGAAGAGGGCCCAGTCCCCGGTTAGGGGACAAGATCTGGGTTTGTCAAAAATGGACTCTTCCTCTCTGGCTGCCTTTAAGCCAAACATTGCTCCCTCAAATTTCAGGTTTGTTGGGGCTTCACTGGGTGAAGAAAATTCTAAACCTGAGATTCATGATGAGCTGGGAAGTTGCCTTGCTGGGAAACAGACCTGGGCCCCTGGGAGGTATGACAAAGCCGGGAATACTGTTTTCTTTTCAGAGATTCCCGGATTGTGCAAGAAGGTAGGAGAGAGAGGAGAATGATAAGATTGTTTGAAAATAGCAGTTTGCGTCTTGCTGCTCCTGTGTGTTTACCTCCCCCATTCCAGAAGACAGCCAGGCCCCAATGTTCCCAGCAGCCGCTTTGTGTGGCGAGGCTGGAAGGAGCGGTTGCCAGGCACCCAGAAGACACCCCTCCTCCTGGCTTTTGTGTTGCCTAGGCCTGCGCTGATCCCAGGGAATTGTGCTGCCTGAGAGCGAGAGCCAATGGAGTGAGTGCTCAGGGTAAGAAAGACCTAAGCGCCTGAAGGGACGTGCTCCCCTCCAGAACTGGGGAGTGGAGGGGGCTTTTGTGATTCCACATCCATTGAAGCAGCACTCTTCACCCTAACATATTCACAATCTTGAGCATTTAGGGGCAGAATCTGAGAGGAACTGATTCTAGGTTCACCCAGAGGGACCATTCCTTCCCTCCTCACCTAGTTCTTCCTGGAAATCATACAGAGCTGCCCCAAGCTGTCCCTCTCACGCTGGGGGTTGGTGAGCAGAGTCAGTCAGTCGCTCAGTCATGTCCAACTCCAACTGCACGCCAGGCTTCCCAGTCCATCACCAACTCCCTAAGCTTACTCAAAGAGAGCAGAGAACAGAATGCATTCATTTCAATCCCCAAAGGCTCTTTCACATACACAAAGCTCCTCAGGCCTCCTCTTACCACCCAGTTCTTTAGAGTTATTTTTAGTTCTCGTATTGGATTTTTTCTCTGGCCTCCAATTCTCACTAGAGCACCTCTCAGCTGTTATAACCAAATGAATTTTTACATTCTCAGTATTTATAGGGTTTATGTTTTTAGTGTCTTCAGCTCCAATTAATGTATTCATAATTTGTCTATGTGTTACCATATTGGTCGACTGGACTGGGGTCCGAACCCCTGCTGAGACCCTTTGTCTTGGCCAGGAAGGCTGTTTCTCTTAAGTGGATTTGTGCAGCCAATAATGAAACCAATGATGAGACTGGAATGGCACAAGCTTTATTCAATGGCCAAAGAATGGAGAAGCAGGAACCTAGTTCACAAATCAGCTTCTCATCCCAGTTTGGGTGGAGACATCAAATGCATATGATGATTGAAGTAATAAAGGAGGGAGTTGGCAAGAGTGGGAGGAATATTCATGACATATCCAAGAACAGAGGTGTGCTTTGGTCCCATATCAGATGCAACCCTCCTTTTCATTCCTCATATGGGCTTTTCCCGTTGTTGTCATGGCAGTTTTCATGGCCCTGGTTGGTGTGTTATTTAGCATGCTGATGTGTTATAATGAGGGTATAATGAGGTTCAAGGTCTGCTGAAAGTCAAATCTTCCACCATCTTGGGCCTAGCTGGTACTAACCAGTTCTTTTCCTCTTTGCAGCTTCCTCCTAAAACTTCAATAAGAGTAATTGGTTTCCATTTAAGGGAGAGGCAGGGGTGTGATTCTGGGGCAACAGCCTTGGTAATATACAGAGTGACTTTTAAAACTGGTATTCACCATACAGCAGTTATAAGATGATGATTCAGTTCAGTTCAGTCACTCAATCATGTCCGACTCTTTGTGACTCCATGAATCGCAGCACGCCAGGCCTTCCTGTCCATCACCAACTCCCGGAGTTCACTCAAACTCATGTTCCTTGAGTCAGTGATGCCATCCAGCCATCTCATCCTCTGTCATCCCCTTCTCCTCCTGCCCCCAATCCCTCCCAGCATCAGAGTCTTTTACAATGAGTCAGCTCCTCACATGAGGTGGCCAAAGTACTGGAGTTTCAGCTTTAGCATCATTCCTTCCAAAGAACATTCAGGACTGATCTCCTTTAGGATGGACTGGTTGAATCTGCTTGCAGTCCAAGGGACTCTCAAGAGTCTTCTCCAACACCACAGTTCAAAAGCATCAATTCTTCGGTGCTCAGCTTTCTTCACAGTCCAACTCTCACATCCATACATGACCACTGGAAAAACCATAGCTTTGACTAGACAGACCTTAGTCGGCAAAGTAATGTCTCTGCTTTTGAATATGCTATCTAGGTTGGTCATAACTTTCCTTCCAAGGAGTAAGCGTCTTTGAATTTCATGGCTGCAGTCACCATCTGCAGTGATTTTGGAGCCCCCCAAAATAAAGTCTGACACTGTTTCCCCATTTATTTTCCATGAAGTAATGGGACCAGATGCCATGATCTTAGTTTTCTGAATGTTGAGCTTTAAGCCAACTTTTTCACTCTCCTCTTTCACCTTCATCAAGAGGCTTTTTAGTTCCTCTTCACTTTCTGCCATAAGGGTGGTGTCGTCTGCATATCTGAGGTGATTGATGATTATGAATATACTATTCATTAAAGAACTAAGTGAATAATAAGTCAGGATACATAAAGAAATGTCTTCATATGTCACTAAAAGCTGTGACACAAGGAGAAAAAAACATGTTCAAATGTTAAAATCAAATAATTTATTGTCTTATTCTTTATTAAGTGCTCAAAATCATACCATGTTTTAGATTGCTTTTTATTTGAACCTATAATTTCTTATAGATTTTTTTTTTAGTTTGTAATTTTGCCTACTTTGTAGTCTCACTAAAAGAAGCATATACCTTTACCTTCTCACTAAAGTCATCTAGCTTCTTAATATTTGTCAAGGTGAATCCACTCACCTTCTTTGACTTGTTTTAGTTTGAACAGGTTGTTTTCCAGATCCACTGCATATTCTTCATCATAGTTTACTTTCTTCTTTCTTGACCTCATACCTTCTTCATTTGATTCATTTTAAGTTTTCCTGAAGTATAGTCACAGTATTTTTTTCAAAAAGGTAAATAGTAGAAAACTATTTGAACTATGCAGTCTAAGAATCCCTTTATTTTGTCTGCATGTTGAATTAATGATGTGAGTAAATACATAACTAGGTTAAAATAAGAACTTTGAAGGCATCCAGCAAGAGGATGTCTACCTAATTTTCCTTCCTTTTAGAGAAACTTGCATTTTTCTTTCCCTTTCTTAAAATCTTTTAAGCTGTTTTACTTATCCCTGGTATCCTAAATTTTTATATTTTGGTATGAATTTTTTCCAGTAGTCATGTATGGATGTGACAGTTGGACTATAAAAAAAGCTGAGCACTGAAGAACTGATGCTTTTATTTTTTTTATTTACTAGGATATGTATTTAATACAATTAATATTTATTATAATGTTATGATTAATATTATGACTTTTTCCATTAGACGATAAGTGTATTGTTTTAATTTACATATTTGATGACAATTTTTGACAGAAGTACCTAGAAGTACTTTTCTCTAATTCTCAAAAAGGCCTCATCTGGGCTAGTGGTGACCCTAACAACCCATGGTAAGGGAGGTTTTATAAACCAGAGTTCTTCCCAAATTTTATAAAGTATCCTGGGTTTTTGAATGCTGATCAAATTTCAGTAGTACGTCTTGTCACTTTAGGCAAGTCATTTAACTTTGTGAGACATATTTTCTCTTCTGTAAAGTCAGAGCTGGCCTGATGATAATTTTGGTCTCTTTTTCTCTATAACTACTTTACGACTCTCCTTATGGAGCAGATACATCTATGACCTGCCTGAGAGGCATGGATCCTTGAGGAGTCTTCCAAATGTATCCAAAACATTGAAAAATATCTCAGAGCTAAAATATCATTATCTTTAATGTAAATTTCAAGCAAATTGTTATTGAAAAAAGTATTGCAAAAAAAAAAAAAGAAAAACTAGTATTTTTGAACATCTACTAGACATCCGACTCTTACATTCTCTCAGACCCTTTATAACCATGCTGTGGGTTATTGTTTTCCTCAGTTTGTGGAAAAGGAAAGAGCTAGTATGTGGTAGAAACAATCACACTGCTTCTCAGAGGAACTTCTAGTGTCTCATGAGTCTAGGATAAGGAAAACGGGAAATATAAATACCAGTTTTGTCTGAAGGAGGCCAAAAACGGTAGAAAAATCTGGAAGATGTGAGCATTAAGCCTATCAAAAGATTTAGACCAGGGATTCACAAATGTAGCTCAAGGGCTAAGGGCTAAATTGTTATCTATCCATCCCTACCCAGATCCTACCACCGCCACCTTTACTACTGAAATCCTTGCTGGACAGCTTTAATTGGAGGATAATTGCTTTACAATGTTGTGTTGGTTTCTGCTGTACAACACGGATCAGTCATAACTATATATATATATGTATATCCCCTCCCTCTTGAACCTCCCCTCATCCCACCTCTAAGTCATCACAGAGCACTGAGCTGAGCTTCCTGTGCTATACATCAACTTCCCACTAGCTATCTATTTTACACACACACATATATATATATGTCAATACTACTCTCTCAATTTGTCCCAACCTCTCCTTCCCCCACTGTGTCCCCACAACTGTTCTCTACATTTGTGTCTCTATTCCTGTCTTGCAGATAGGTTCGTCAGTACCATTTTTCTAGACTCCACCGGTATGCTTTAGTATATGACTTGTTATTGAGAGCCAATGCAGTGTTTCTATCAACCTTTACTCAAGCTTATTGACATTTCCTTTTCTAGCACTAGATCCTCCTCTTCAATCCTACCCCTTTATCACTTAAAGCCCAAACCAGTTGCTATATTATCTTAGTGGGTTCCCCCTCCCACCCTAGTTCCCTAGTTCCCATGTCATCTGAGTGCTCTTCCAGACTGCAAGTGGAATCAATGCAACACAACGTTGTTGATGTTCAGTTGCTCAGTCGTATCCGACTCTCTGTGACCCCATGGACTGCAGCATGCCAGGCTTCCCTGTCCTTCACCATCTGCCAGAGCTTGCTCAAACTCATTGAGTTGGAGATGCCATCCAATCATCTCGTCCTCTGCTGTCTCCTTCTCTTCCTGTCTTCCCTCTTTCCCAGCATCATGGTCTTTTCCAGTGAGTCAGTTCTTCACATCAGGTGGCCAAAGTATTGAAGCTTCAGCTTCAGCATCAGTCCTTCCAATGAATATTCAACACAAGCGTTATCTCCTAACTGATTACATTAAAATGAATGGTGTAATTAAAAAACAGAAAACTGCCATAACAGATATGTCTTTACTTACTTATAGATTATTGATCGCTACATAATTATTTTTGACAAGTGGGACTAGGCCTTAATCAACTTTGATCCTTTTCAAATAGCACAGATATTTTCTCAACTGCCATATGTCTCAAGTATCATACCTGCTTATTCTGATTAGTATCATATGCCAGAATATGAGCACAGTCTCGCAGAAGGTTTAATTTATATCCCTCAACATAATCATTTTTCCTTCAAGGAGAAAAATAAAGGTTTATTTGTACAACTTGATAAATAATTCTCACCCCATACAATTCACACAAAGTGCACAATTCAGTAGTTTTTAGTATAGTCACAGAGTAGTGCCTCCATTACCACAAAATCAGTTCTACAACATTTTCATCATCTCCCTCCCCAAAACCCTAAATTCATTAGCAGTCACTCCCACTTCTCCCCAACATCCCCCATCCCTAGGCAACCACTAATCTACTTTCTGCATATAGAGATTTAACAATTCTGGACATTTCATACAAATCAAATCACACAATATGTGGCTTTTCCTGCCTGGCTTCTTTCACTTGAAGTTTGTCCATGTCGTGGCATGTATCAGTACCCAATTTCTTTTTAATTGCTGAATAATATTCCATTGTCTGGATATGCCACATTTTGTTTATTATTTGATGGGTATTTGACTTGTTTTTATTTCTGGCTGTTATGAATAATGCCACTATAAACATCTGTTTACAAGTTGTGTGGGTGCATTTTCATTTTTTTCTGTAGCTAAGAGTGGAATTACTGGATAATATGGTGAAAGTGAACTCGCTCAGATGTGTTCAACTCTTTGCAACCCCATGGACTGTAGCATACCAGGCTCCTCCATCCATGGGATTTTCCAGGCAAAAGTACTGGAGTGGGTTGCCATTTCCTTCTCCCTGATGCTTTTAAATTGTGGTGTTGGAGAAGACATTTGAGAGTCCCTGGGGCTGCAAGAAGATCCATCCATTCCATTCTAAAGAAAACCAGTCCTGAATATTCATTGGAAGGACTGATGCTGAAGGTGAAACTCTAATACTTTGGCCACCTGATGCAAAGAAATGACTCATTTGAAAAGACCCTGATGCTGGGAAAGATTGAAGGCAGGAGTAGAAGGGGACGACAGAGGTTGAGATGGTGGGATGGCATCACCAACTTGATGGACCTGAATTTGGGTAAGCTCCAAGAGTTGGTAAGGGACAGAGAGGCCTGACATGCTGCAGTCCATGGGGTCACAAAGAGTCAGACACAACTGAGTGACTGAACTGAACTGAACTGAATTGGTGAATCTTTTCTCTCCCCACCTATTATTCCACATGAGCTTCTCTGGTGGCTCAGACAGTAAAGAATCTCCCTACAATGTGGGAGACCTGGGTTCAATCCCTGGGTTGGGAAGTTTCCCTGGAGGAGGGCATTGCAATCCATTCCAGTATTCTTGCCTGGAGAATCCCATGGACAGAGGAGCCTGACAGGCTACAGTTAATGGGGTTGTAAGAGTCAGACATGCCTGAGTGACTGAGCACACACATGCATTAATCCACACAACAGTTTTCAATCTAAGTAGTGAGATTTTTCTTTATATTTCAGAATTTTTTCTCTGTATTGGGTTGAAAAAAAGTTCATGGAAAAACCCAAATGAACTTTTGGGCCAAGCCAATATTTCTATTTCTGGAACTCTTATGGACCAGATTTTGGTTTGATCTATCATGTATTAGCTAGCTATTGCTGCACGACAAATCATCACAGCTTAAACAGCAGCTTAAAACATGTACTATCCCATTGTCTAGCACAGCTTATCTAGGTTCTCTGCTCAAGATCTCAAAAGGCTGTGGTGATGTCAATTGGTTTACAGTCTGATCTGGAAGCTTGCCTGGGGAAGGATATGTTTCCAAGTTTGGCAGAATTCATTTCCCTTCAGCTGTTAGTCTGAGAGCCTCTCAGTTTGGGGGGAGTTTAAATCCTGGAAGCCCCTCTCAGATACTTGCCACATGGACCTCCCAATATGGCTCTTTTTCAAAGCCACCTGGGGAGAGAGAACCCTGAGCACTAATCTAGCAAGAAAAGGTCTTGAATAAGGTAATGTAGTTCCTTATTACATGTGACATGCCATCACGTTCATTGTAGCCGATTCACTGGGAGAAAGTTAAAAGTCCAGCCCACACTCAATGGGAGCAGATTATACCAGAGTTGTGAATGCTAGGTAGGGGGTGTCATGAAGGGGGCCGCCCTAGAGTCTGTCTGCTGAACCCCAAGTATCTCAGTCAAACCCCCTGAAGCCATCACACACAGTTTTTTATTTGTAAATGTTTTTAATCTATGCTCTGGAAGATTTCCTCTTTGTTGTTCCTGAAAATAAGAGACTTGTGACGGAGGAGATGTGACCTAGGTATGTCTGACCTTGACTGGACCTTCTTGTAAACATATTAATGATATTTACTGTCAGATGGGGCGGGGGGAGCCAATTAAGGTGGTCAGTTAAGACAGCCTTATTGTTGTTCATTGACTAAGTGGTCTCCAATTCTTTGTGACCCCCTGGACTGCAGCACGCCAGTCTCGCCTGTCCTCGCCTATCTCCCAGAGCTTTGTCAGATTCATGTTCTTTGAGTCCGTGATGCTATCTAACCATCTCATCTTCTGTTGCCCCCTTCTCCTTTTGCCTTCAATACTCCCCAGCATCAGAGTCTTTTCCAGTGAGTTGGCTCTGCACATGAGGTGGCCAAAGTCCTTACTTTCACCACCAGACACACCCACAACTGAGCATCATTTCCACACTGGCACAGCTGCTGCATTCTTTCTGGAGCTATTAGTAATTGCCCTCTGCTCTTCCCCCGTGGCATATTGGACACCTTCCGACCTGGGGAGGAGGGTGGTGCTCATCTTCTGATGTCATATTTTTTGCCTTTCCTATTGTTCATGGGGTTCTCTCAGCAAGAATACTGGAGTGATTTGCCATTCCTGCCTCCAGTGGACCATGTTTTGTTAGAACTCTTCACTATGACCTGTTCATCTTGGGTGGCCCTGAATGGCATGGCTCACAGCTTCACTGAATTACACAAGCCCCTTCTCCATGCCAAGGTTGTGATCCATAAAAGGGAAGACAACCTAGAGCTGGAAAATAAAGGCATTCTCAGACAATGTTCTACCATTTACTCTTTGAAAAAAGTATTGATGATTTATCTCAGTAAAACTTAAAATTAATCCCAGGGAGGAAAAGTATCAAGTCAAGATTGTAAAAAAGCATGAGCTTTATGGAGTTATGTGGCATGACTTGTTGCGGAATGGACAAGACACAACTATGCCATGTACCTTGTTTAGAAATCTGAAAAAAAAAAATACATTCTTTGGAGGGAGAAAGAGACGTTTTAAAAAGCTGTATCTGACAGATGGGGGCTTCTCCTGAAAGAAGTGCCACGTCCGTCCCTGCTTCTTGCCAGTAATCTTTGAGTTATTAGTGAAGGTTGGTGCTAGATGAGATCTGTGATTCGAGTGTGTCGGCTTTGACAATTCAACTCTTCTGCTCTGAAGGCAAGTAGGTGGGTAATGGTCTTGTGGGAGGGTGGGCACAATAAAGCTTTTTTTTTTTTTTCTCAGTTCTCTTCGGTTCCCTAGGTAAACTTCAATTTCTCTAGAATTAGTCGTTCTGTTTATTTTTCTTGGTCCTTCTTACTTGATAACTAATTTTGGGAAGCTGTTCTTGGTTACCTGGCAACAAGCTAGCTGAGCCTGATGCTTCACTCTTCCTAGGGGCAGAGCCTGAAATTTCCTCTGTAGGCAAGTGCTCTGCCTGCCTCCACTGGGGTGAGGGACTGGTACCCAAACTCAACTTCTCACCTGCGAGTGCATGCTCAGTCTCTCAGTCATGTCCGACTCTTTGCACCACCGTGGACTATAGTCCACCAGGACCCTCTATCCATGGGATTTTCCAGGCAAGAATATTGGTGTGGGTTGCCATTTCCTACTCTGGGGGATCCTCCTGACCCAGAGATCAAACCTGCATCTCCTTCATTTGCAGGGAGATGCTTTACCACTAGCACCACCTGGGAAGCCCAACTTCCCACTTAGCAGGCCCTAAAATTCTCCAGATGTGGACAGCTAGCATTGCTCAGAAGGCTCTTAAATAACCAGCTTCTAAGTTCAGACTTCTCAGTACTCCAGGCCAAACTTTTTTTCTTTTTCCTCACATTCAAGACCATCATCATGCTCAATTTATACAAAGGATGAGAAAAAGGAGTAAGGGCATCTGTGCTGGGATGCCCCACCACGTGTTCAGCTGCTCCCCAGATCAAGTAGGCCTCTCTACAAGATGAGAGACTGGGGTCCTTCCTGCTTCCAGCACAGGCAGCCTCTGGGGGCTGTCCAGATGCCCCTGGCTGTGTTTTGCTTGTCCTAGGGTATTTTTTCCTATTTCTTTATGAAGGATAAGACTGATGAACAGAGGTGGCTGACACAGTTTCCAAAGGCACTGAGTGCCTCTGTTCTCCCATCAAGGCTCTTCCTGAAACCAGCATGCTGTAGAGGAGGTGTGTGTGGATATGTGCACACACACACACATGCATGGAATGACAGGGTTTACCTTTGAGTGGAAACTCTGCAGAGGACATTTAAGCTAATTTTGTTGGCAAAAAGGCTAGGGCTTCACTCTTACGTCCACTCTTGTTAACCCTAAGCCCAGTGTGATAAGTCATCCCTTTCTTTAGATACCACATCTGTGTGGGTTTTTTTTTTTTTTTTTCTCCTAGCATTAACGAGAGTATTAGCCAGTGGCTTGTTAAGTGTGAGGTTAGGGAAGACAGATGGAAAGGCAGCCACTAGCCCACATTCTGCTGAAAGCCTTCCAGGGAATGCCGCCTCCTGCCTCCCACTCCTGCCTTGGACCTGCTGATGCTAAGCTTAGCCTCCCTGAAGCTTCAAAGAACATCTGCCACCTCGCCCATCACCTTCTCCTGGGGTTGCTCAGACTGGCATGTCGTTCAATCCCCAGTCTTCCTTCTGTAGTCCAGAAATCAGCTAAAATATCATTGCCTCTTGTTTTCCTTCCTCTATTTCTTTATTTGTAACTCATATACTCACTTAACATTTTGAACCAGAAATCTAATCCTTTTATTTTAAAAAGAGTCTGGGTTTGAAACAACAGGTAACTGTTAAAGCCTGTCATTTGTGTTTGGATAGAATTTAAAATGGACTTCCCTGATAGTTCAGCTGGTAAGGAATCCACCTGCAATGCAGGAGATCCCAGTTTGATTCCTGGGTTTGGAAAATCTCCTGGGTAAGGAATAGGCTACCCACTCCGGTATTCTTGTACTTCCCTGGTGGCTCAGATGGTAAAGAATCCACCTGCAATGCGGGAGACCTGAGTTCGATCCCTGGGTTGGGAAGATCTCCTGGAAGAGGGCATGGCAATCCACTCCAGTATTCTTGCCTGGAGAATCCCCGTGGAGAGAGGAGCCTGGTGGGGTACAGTCCATGAGGTAGCAAAGAGCTGGACACAACCGAGTGACTAATTAAAATAGGCACTTTTGCTCTCAATTTTGACTACAGCTTCAAAAGGTTGATTCAGATATCATAGGTAACAAATATTCCCACATTTCTGAGTGAGGTGCTGTACCTCCTATATGGCGCTAACAAGGAAGATGATCAGGAGAAGGAGAGGGTGGGATAATTTGAGAGAATAACATTGAAACACAAACATTACCATCTGTAAAATAGATAGCCTGTGAGAGTTTGATGTATGATGCAGGGAACCCAAAGCTGGTGATCTGTGACAACCTGGAGGGATGGGGTGGGCAGAGAGGTGGGAAGGGTCACATCGGCCTGTGGCCAACTCACGTGGATGTGTGACAGAGACCATCACAAATTGTTGTTGTTCTATTGCTAAGTCATTTCTGACTCTTTGCGACTCCACGGACTGTGGCATGCCAGGCCTCCCTGACCATCACAATATTATAAGTATCCTCCAATTAAAATAAATAAATGTATTTTTTAAGAAAGCTATTTCTGTGACCCTTCCATCTTAACATCCACCAGAGGGTGTAAAAAGGTAAGGCAGAAAAGAGAGTTCCTTTGAAAAAAGTCAAGCCAAGTCTCTTTTCTTCCCCTGACACCAGACATATGGAAAGGAGAGGACTACTTCCTCTTTACTCAGGCCTAGTGAGAAAGGCTTCAGAGATACATATGCAAAACTTGATGAGTGTTTCTTAGTGTGTGGGAATATTTTGGGGCTATACATAAGAAGACAAAGCTAAAAGGCTAAGCTGAAGCCATGTGTGAAGACAGGGAAAGGGAAGAGGGCTGCGATGGGGACAGGTGGTATACTCAAGTATGCTTGAGTATACTCTGGACCAAGTGGACAGTGAGGTTTGTAACTAAATCCATCTGGAGTCTACATAAGAGATCAACCCAATGATGTAATCCCATCAGTATCAGGGCAAGGGAAGCCCTCTGGGTCTGGTGCTGAGGGTAGTGGCTGTCACAACTGTTTATTTAGAATATACATCATCCACATCAGAGGGCTGGATGTGAGGTCTCACGAGGGGCCTCTGAGAACCCTTAGGGTGCTCAAAGAAAACTGTCTGCTTGGAACCTCCATTGTTGGTTGTTCAGTTGTTCAGCTGTGTCTGACTCTTAGTGACCCCATGAACTGTAGCCCGCAAGGCTCCTTGGTCCATGGGACTTCCCAGGCAAGAATACTGGAGTGGGTTGCCTTCTCCAGGAACCTCCATTACCCATCCCCAGTTACAGCCTCAGATCAGCTGGTAGAGAGGAGACAGAAGTTCAAGGAAATAGAATGGAAACTCTATGACCATGCCCCTCCTCCCCATTGCAAGTTTCCAGCCTGAGGGCAGCTTGAGCTGCATAAAGAAGAAGCCTTCACTTAATAGTTTTGGAGTTCTTACTATACATGGAACCAAAAATATTGGTATTAAAGCTGTTGCTATACTTAGAAGTAACTAGAGGTCTTCTTTTTGAAAAAATTTTCTGAGAGTTATTATAAGATTTTTAGGACCTGCCTTCAGTTTCAACAGACAGAGAAGGAATACCTCCTCAGGGCAGGTTTGAAAGGCAATGAAGAGGAAGAATCAAGTTGCTTTTCTGCTTATACTTTGTGGAAGTTATATTTCCATTTTGCTTACTCAGATCCAACTTTCAAATGTACTTTTTGAGGAAAGATGAAAATAGAATTAGAGATAGCAGTTGAGATGAATAGATAGACCATATATTGTCAACGTGTCCAAATATGAAAATGTTCATTCATTGTTAATTCATCAAAAATAAATTGATTACCTACTGTGTCCAATGGGAGAGTCAGAAGCACAAACAAATATAGCACAGTGTGACCTCATAACACAGACATAGATACAGAATTATATAGAAGAAATCTTCTCCTAACTCAGGCTGCTCATTTGCATTTCTTATTTGCATATATTCAGAATAAAAGTTTACTTGGGAGATCCACTAATCCTAAATTAGGAATTTCCTAGTAGGGAAATACAGAGACCGTGGTAGAAGAAGGACAGAGAAGGGCCCAGGCCATAAAAAGGTTGGGCCAGAAGACTATTTGCTCACTTCACGACTTTGCTGAGTCAGAGTTATTTGCTAAGGGACAAGTTTTGCAACAACTATTATGCAAATTAAACCCAATATTCTGTGATTAGAGCACGGTAAGAACTGGCATATTCATATGCCTTTTTTTTCCCCACATGTTAAAACAAAAAAAAAAACTAAACTAAAATTATTTCTCACTCCCTTTTTAGGTTTGGCAAACATTATGGCAAATGAGAAGAAAATAGAAAAGTTTTAAATGCTTTTGGCATTTGGCCTTAGTCAAACATAAGAATTAGAAGTGACAATAAGAATAATTTTTATGATTTTAGGATCTTCAAGTCTTTTTTCTTGGAGTTCTGAATTAAGTAAGGATAGGGACTGTAGTGTATTTTTCAAAAGTCTTGAGGAAGATAATTATTTTGTTTTTATTCTGTCATATTAAGTAATATTCACTCTTCAGAAATATGATGTTTTGCTCATCCAGCTATTTAGATGTTCCACTAAATCTGACCACCCTTAAATGAACTTTTTGGATTTCCTTCTCTGTACAATGGGCTTCCCAGGTGGCGCTAGTGGTAAAGAACCTGCCTGCCAGTGCAGGAGATCTAAGAGATGTGGGTTCAGTCCCTAGGTTGGGAAGATCCCCTAGAGGAGGGCATGGCAACCCACTCCAGTTTTCTTGCCTGGAGAATCCTATAGACAGAGAAGCCTGGCGGATTGCGGTTCATGGGGTCGCAGAGTTGGACACAACTGAAGTGACTTAGCGCACACACATTCTGTACAATAATTTTAACAATTTTTGTATGGAGAGAAGAGAAGGCTAAATTTAGCTTTTTATTTTGTTTTTAACATTTTGTGTAGCTTTTTTGGTTTGTTTTCTGAAAAATTATTTAGGAGTCTGGGCTTTTGTTAGAAAAGCCTGATTTTTGTTTGCTTCATTTCTATTTTTTCCCATTATTTAGTATTTTAAACTTCTTCTCTTTGAGCCTCATTTACTCCAGTTTACAATTTCTTTTGCCCAAATAATAGAATAGTTTTGTGAAAAATAACAAAAAAAGATCAACTTTTACACTATCCATGTAACTAGATTGAAGGAAGGCCTTAGTTTTCTGCTTCCTATCCTACCCTCCAAATCTTTCAATAACAGCTACCCTTTCAAAACAAACAAACTAGTAACAGTTATGAATATGAGCTACAGTATTTACATGTGGGAAAGACTGAATTATTCTAAATTAAATACATCAGCTATGTTTTGTGGGGCGGAGGGGTGGTTGTCTGAAGGATCTGAAGACTCATATAGTGCCTCAACAAGAACAGTTTCTGGTTTTCACTACATCACTGTTGTCGTTGAGACACCCACCTGTTACATTCCTACTACTGAGAACTGTGCCTAGCACATGATGGGTAGTTAATGTTTGTTGAATAAGTGAATGAATGATTACTCAAAGTGGACAGGAAGGTCTGTTCCTTAGGTGTCCAGGGCCATGACTCAGTTGTTGGTGTCTGAAGGGGTTAATACATAGCCTTCTCTTTTGCCTCCCGCTTAAAGCTCACGACCAACTGAGAAATAAACGCAGAAATAGTGCAGATGGAGATCAAAGTACCATTTATGATAGTGATAAAGCTGTTGGGGAAAATGGCCAAATGGTTTGCTAACACTAAACTCCAGAGCTAGGCTGGGCTCACCCATCCAGTTAGACTGGTTCACCCACCCAGCCAAGGCTGATCTGGTAAAATTGCAATTTACCTCTATTACAGCAAATCCTGGAAAACTGACAGTAGAACAGAGCAAAGAAAAATGGAGAAGACCCAGGATGTGCAGGCCTAATTCCTTCTTCTAACTCATTCATCAGAAAGGTTGTTTCTCTTCCCACTGAGCATGGAGAGTTATGGATGGAAACAGGTTAGTTTTTGACTCTGTGGTGGCCTCTCCATATGAGAAGAGTCATCAAGAAAAGGAATAAGTGGAATCCCCATACACCAGCATTTAGTTCCTCTATCAGTTTTGAGCCACTTCATAATGGATGTCTTATACTTTTGGGGTTCAGGCACCTACCCATCCTGAACCTCAAACCACCTGTTCTTTCTCAGGCTCTGGACCTAATACTCCCAGCATCCCTGCCTGGCCAGTCCTGGCTCCTCCACTCTCAGTGGGCTATCCTTCCAGAACTGAAGGGCAGGTGGGGGCCGGAAAGGGCTTATTCTGAGCGGCTTCCACCTTGTGTTCTGCAATAAATATATCCCGGAAGCCAAGGAGCACTTGGAATTTAGTTTCTTAGGATGTGAGAGGAGGAAAAACAACTCTAATTCCTCAGTTTTCCTACAGAATTAAAAATAAAATGCAAATAAATACTCCAAAATTTATTCCTCTCATCTTGTTAAAATAGCATTTCAGTTTAAGGGAATGGCATTTCGGTGGATTGATTTAAAATTCATCATTGATAAAAGAGAAGAAAGACTACACAGGGATTTCCCTGGCGGTCCAGTGGTTGAGACTCTGTGATTCCACTTCAGAGGCATGGGTTCCATCCCTGGTCTGGGACCTAAGATCTCACATGCCACTTGGCTGGCCAAACAAACAAGTTTAAAAAAAAAAAAAAAACCTAAAGAAAAAAAAAGAAAGAAAGATAAGGTAAAATTTAACTCTTTCTGAGTGTGTCACTGAAAGTTGAGCACGAGAACTCAGGCTTCATAACTTGTTAAAAAGAAGTCATTTTTAAAAAGATGGGACTCTGCCAGTTACAAAATAGTCAATTCTTAACTTTATTCTTTAAAATGGGCCTTCTGGTGGTACACTCGGTTGCTTGATGAAAAGATATGCCTGACTCAATATGACTTTCAAAACAATTTTGCTGCCAGGAAGGCCAGCATCAAAATGTAATGATGCTGTCTGATGTAATGATGCTTCTCTCCTGGTGGTAAGCATTCAGGTGTGCTCATTCACTAAGTCTTGTCCAACTCTTTGCAACCCACCAGGGTCCCCCCAGTTCAGTTCAGTTCAGTCACTCAGTCATGTCCAGCTTTTTGCGACCCCATGGACTGCAGCATGCCAGGCCTCCCTGTCCATCACCAACTCCCAGAGTTCACTCAAACTCACGTCCATTGAGTCCATCTCATCCTCTGTCGTCTCCTTCTCCTCCTGCCTTCAATCTTTCCCAGCATCAGGGTTTTTTCAAATGAGTCAGTTCTTCGCATCAGGTGGCCAAAGAATTGGAATTTCAGCTTCAGCATCAGTCCTTCCCATGAATATTCAGGACTAATTTCCTTTAGGATGGATTGTTGGATCTCCTTGCAGCCCAAGGGACTCTCAAGACTTTCCTGGAGGCCCAGTGGTCAAGACGCTATGCTTCCATTGTAGGGGCATGGGTTTGATCCCTGGTTGGGGAACTAAGATCCCACATGCTGTGCCGTGTGGCCAAATAAATAAATAAATACAAGTGGGAATGGGCTTTCTCCCTGCGTGTGGTTGGAGAAACAAATCAGATTTATGCAGCTAGAATAATAAAAGGAGAGATGCCAATTCTTAACGACATCTTTGAACTTACAAGTCAAACCAACCCTACTGCATCTTTCTTGTTTGTCTTATTTAATAAGACATCTTTCTTATTTACGCCATTAGTAAGTAGAAAAAAATTAAAAGGAGTAGTAGCATCTTTAGCTATTTTTTATCATAAATTTGACTTTTAAAATTAATTCCTGTCACTAGGCAGGGTTTCAGGAAGCATAGCACAAGATAGTTACATTTTGATAAGGAGGGAGAAAAATAAAAAGATGAAAGAGAAAACAGAAATAAAAACAGAAGGGAATTTTAAAAGCCAGCCTTTGCACCCACATTTTTACCAGACTGAAACAAAATGAGAGAAATAGAAACCATCCAGGGAGTTTTTCATGAAGGAAAATCACTCAATTTAAAAGGTTTTCCTTTGTTTGGAGATTATGCCTTTCTAACTCTTTTTGGTGTTAAAATATCCATTAAAAAACACAAATGGTGGTGGCAATAGTAGTTGCTTTCAACTCCATTTATTTCTCCATTTGAAATAAAAACAGGGCAACTTAATTATGGTCCCTTAATTATTAAGAAAAAAAAAAAAAAGGTGTGTTGGTCCATCATATCCAAGGCTTAAGAATCACTCCATCAGGGGATGGGGTCTTCCCAGGTGGCGCTAGCGGTAAAGAACCTGCCTGCCAATGCAGGAGACGTAAGAGATGCAGGTGTGATCCTTGGATCTGGAAGATCCCCTGGAGAAAGAAATTGCCACCTACTCCAGAACTCTAGCCTGAAAAAAATCCCATGGACAGAGGAACCTGGCAGGCTGCAGTCTATAGGGTCACAGCGAGTCGGACATGACTGAAGTGACTTACCACGCCACCAGAGGATGGGCTGATAGCCAAGAGCACATGGATTCCATAGGAATCTGGGTGAGACAGAATAGGAGGAGGCTCAGCCTGAAAAAGGAGGGAATGAGAACATAGGGAAGTTAAGGCAAAAACATGACGGGAGAGCAGAATTCAGGGGCCTTTCCATCCCCTTCCTTTAGGTTCAGCCTAGTCTGAAGCAAGGACATGTTCTTCCAGCTACATCACATCGCTCAGCATTACCCTTATTGTTAGACCTTTGACTACGTAAATGAAATATGTATGTTTCACAGTTCCTGTACAATGTGCATTATTTAAGTGTTTTCTTTTAGAGGATTCATATAACTAGTCCACACCTAGGTAAAGAAGGAAGACAAAAAAAGCAGAAAACTAAAAAGTAATATTTGATGTTTGGCATCCTCTCTCTCATTGGATAGTCTCACTAACTATCTTTTGATCACCACTCTATAGATGAAGAAATTGAATATCTGAAAAATTATCTGAGGCCATGTATGTGTGTGCGTGCGTACTCAGTCATGTTTGACTCTGCAACCCCATGGACAGTAGCCCTCCAGGCTCCTCTGTCCGTGGAATTTTCCAAGCATGAATACTGGAATGAGTTGCCATTTCTTTCTCCAGGGGATCTTCCCGCCCAGGGATCGAACCTGCATTCCTTGCATCTTCTGCATTCGCAGGTAGGTTCTTTACCAGCTGAACTACCAAGGAAGCCCATCTAAGGCCATAGAGACACTGCAAAGCATGGAAGCCTAGTCTGAACCAAGGACATGTTCTTCCAGCTACATCACATCGCTCAGCATTACCCTTATTGTTAGATGCTCAGTCGTGTTCGACTCTGTGTGACCCCATAGACTGTAGCCTGCCAGGCTCCCCTGTCCATGTGATTCTCCAGGCAAGAATACTGTAGTGGGTAGCCATTACCCTTAACAGAGTTCAAAACTGCTTGTTGTTTTATTTTTTAAGTTCTTATAGTTTCTCTTTAAAAAAAAAATAAATTAGTTTATTTTAATTAGAGGCTAATTACTTTACAATAATGTGGTGGTTTTTGCCGTACGTTGACATACATGAATCAGCCATGGGTGTGTATGTGTGTCCCCCATCCTGAACCCCACCCACCCACCTCCCTCCCCATCCCATCCCTCAGGTTGTCCCAGTGCATGGGCTTTGAGTGCCCTGTTTCATGCATCAAACTTGGACTGGTGATCTATTTCACACACGTTTCAATGCTATTCTCTCAAATCATCCCACCCTCGCCTTCTTCCAGAGTCCAAAAGTCTGTTCTTTATATATGTGTCTCTTTTGCAGTCTCACATATAGGGTCGTTGTTATCATCTTTTTAAATTCCATATATATGTGTTATATACTCCATTGGTGTTTTTCATTCTGACTTACTTCACTCTGTGTAATACGTTCCAGTTTCATTCACCTCATTAGAACTGATTCAAATTCGTTCTTTTTAGTAGCTGATTAATATTCCACTGTGTATATGTACCACAGCTTTCTTATCCATTGATTTGCCGATGGACATCTAGGTGGCTTCCATGTCCTGCTGCTGCTGCTGCTGCTAAGTCGCTTCAGTTGTGTCCGACTCTGTGTGACCCCATAGACAGCAGCCCACCGGGCTCCCCCATCCCTGGGATTCTCTAGGCAAGAACACTGGAGTGCGTTGCCATTTCCTTCTCCAATGCATGAGAGTGAAAAGTGAAAGTGAAGCCGCTCAGTCGTGTCCGACTCTTAGCCACCCCATGGACTGTAGCCTACCGGGCCCCTCCGTCCATGGGATTTTCCAGGCAAGAGGACTGGAGTGGGCTGCCATTGCCATGTCCTAGCTATTGTAAACAGAACTGTTTGTTTTAAGGTGTAAAGTATATTATGATTAAAAAATTTTACTGAAGAATATTAACCATTGATATTGTATTTAATTTAGATTAATTGTAAAATGAAGCTATCAATTTGGGGATTATAAACCAACTGCTGATAAAAAGTTTTTCAACCCAGAAGAGAAGGGGGGTGATGAAGGGCAGAATTTACAGAATTTCCTTTGTTTCTTTGGAATTTAAATTCATTAGCCACAGAAGTATATAATAGTAGTTTGGATTTTGAAACTCCTTTACAGAACTTCCTTAGCATGTTGGAATTAAACAGACAAGCCATCATTTTACATCTTTACTAAAGTGGTACCAGGTCCTTAATCAGCAATAATGTGAAAGGAATACAACAGAAGGGAAGAAGTCTGGGAACTGATTTTCAGAGTTTAATGAAGTTCACTTTAGCTACATATTTTAAGGGAATACTAAGTACAACAGAACAAAACAATGAAATTTACTCTAGAATGTCTTGATTGTGAATGTCCTTTAATCCTTGGAGAAGGAAATGGCAACCCACTCCAGTACTCTTGCCTGAAAAATCCCATGGACGGAGGAGCCTGGTAGGCTACAGTCCATGGGGTTGTAAGGAGTCGGACATGACTGACTTCACTTTCTAATTTCTTTCTTTAATCCTAAACTTTGCCATTGTTCATAAAATGTTCCATATTGATAAATCTCGTGATAGAATCAGAGAATGTCTGTCCGAAACTATAAATTTCAGACATATGATCCAATATGATTCAGCTATATGATTCAATCTATAGCTGAAAAATGATGATTCAGCAGATTCAGCACTTAGTAGTAAAATAAAACCCATTCTCCCAATCCTGATTTCTAATAGATTTATATATCCTTTTGGGCTACTTATAAATCTGGAGCTTTGCATGGTTTTGACTTCCAAGTTTCTCAGCAATGACCACATCTGTCATCAACCTCATTCACCCTTGCTGAAACAGTGGAAACAATTCTTACTATCACAGTAATTCAGAACTTTCTTAATGCAACAAAAATATATGGAGCTTTTGAAAGCTCCATATATCCAAGAGACTTAGAAGTATAGCTCTCTGCCCTTGACTTTCCATGGAATGGAATCAGCTTTCTCTTATATATAAAACACAGGGATTGACTACTTCATATGTTTTGAAAGTACATTTTTTAGTTTGCCTTTCTACTGCCAATTTCTAAACTAGGGTAAAATTGGCATTTTTGGGGAGGACTGAAAAAGAACTCCACACAAAGGAGAGTTATATAAGAACTAAATTTGAAGGCTTAAGTAGTTCAAAGACAGAAATAGAGACTCTGTTCTCTGGAAAACCCCCCTGATCAGCAACATTTCAGCTATGGTGACGACCTGGAAATCGTGGGTTAAGATCCTGTGACCTGATTTCATCTGCCCTTCATCAAAACTGTAGACAGAGAGTAAGAAAAGCGACCTTGGTAGCAGGAAGATGGTCGGTATTATCATTTAGGTCTTGGTTTTGCTAGCACTCAGAGCTAAGTTTTGTCTTTTTCTGTTAAACAAAGACATCAGTTCAGTTCAGTCGCTCAGTCATGTCCGACTCTGAGACTCCATGAATTGCCACACGCCAGGCCTCCCTGTCCATCACCAACTCCCGGAGTTCACTCAAACTCATGTCCATTGAGTCGATGATGCCATCCAGCCATCTCATCCTCTGTCATCCCCTTTTCCTCCTGCCCCTAATCCCTCCCAACATCAAGGTCTTTTCCAATGAGTCATCTCTTCACATGAGGTGGCCAAAGTACTGGAGTTTCAGCCTCAGCATCAGTCCTTCCAGTGAACACCCAGGACTGATATCCTTTAGGATGGACTGGTTAGATCTCCTTGCAGTCCAAGGGACTCTCAAGAGTCTTCTCCAACACCACAGTTCAAAAGCATCAATTCTTCGGCCCTCAGCTTTCTTCACAGTCCAACTCTCGCATCCATACATGAGTGAGTGAAGTCGCTCAGTCGTGTCCAACTCTTTGCAACCCCATGGACTGTAGCCTACCAGGCTCCTCTGTCCATGGGATTTTCCAGGCAATAGTACTGGAGTGGATTGTCGTTTCCTTCTCCAGGGGATCTTCCCAACACAGGGACTGAACCCAGGTCTCCCACATTGTAGACAGACGCTTTACCATCTGAGCCATACATGACCACTGGAAAAACCATAGCCTTGACTAGATGGACCTTTGTTGGCAAAGTAATATCTCTGCTTCTCAATATGCTATCTAGGTTGGTCATAACTTTTCTTCCAAGGAGTAAGCGTCTTTTAATTTCATGGCTGCAGTCACCATCTGCAGTGATTTTGGAGCCCAGAAAAATAAAATCTGACACTGTTTCCACTGTTTCCCCATCTATTTGCCATGAAGTGATGGGACCAGATGCCATGATCTTAGTTTTCTGAAATAAAGACATCAGAATGATGTTAAACACAGGACATCAGCACCAGTCAAGACCTTCTGTGACCATGATGGACCAGGACAAAAACAAATTCACGAAGTAATCATGGCTGAGCACAAACAAAAGGGTAAATGTTCTTTGAGCCAAAAAAACAAAATGAGCAAACTCCCCCACCTCAGCCTGGCATGTAGAAACGATTGCTGCTTCCTTACTAATTATAGCATTCTCTCTTTCTAGATAAGATGCACTAAGATACCTGCTTTTGAAGTCCTAGCCCTCAGTGCCCTAGAATGTGACCTTGTTTAGAAAAGTGGTCATTGTACACAGAGACAGTTGAGATGCAATCATGAAGAAGTGGAATAAGCCCCTAATCCAGTGTGACTGGATTCCTTTTAGGCACAGGAAATTCGGGCACAGACATGCATCCAGGCTGAACTTCAAGTAAAGATTGGTATTATGCTACCACAAACCAAGGGACTACCTGGAAGCCAGGAGAGAGGTCTGAACAGAGACTTCCCCAGTGCCCTCTGAGGCAACATGGCCCTGCCAGCACCTTGATCTCGAACTTCCAACCTCCAGAACTCTCAGATCACAAATTTCTCTCATTTAAAGCAACTGTCTTGTGGTTCTTTGCTATGGCAGCCCTAGGAAGTGAATGCATACTCAAACTCAGGATGATTCTTTTTTTTCCTGGCAGCATTGTATCCAAAGGGTACCTGACTTCCTTGAACTCTGCTGAAAATCACCTAAAGTGAAAAGTGAAAGTTGCTCAGTCATGTCTGACTCTTTGTGACGGCATGGACTATGCAGTCCTTGGAATTCTCCAGGCCAGAATACTGGAGTGGGTAGCCTTTCCCTTCTCCAGGGTATCTTCCCAACCCAGGGATGGAACTCAGGTCTCCCACACTGCCATCGGATTTTTTAAAGCTGAGCCACCAGGGAAGCCCAAGAATACTGGAATGAGTAGCCTATCCCTTCTCCAGAGGATCTTCCCGACCAAGGAATCAAATCGGAGTCTCCTGCATTGAAGGCGGATTCTTTACCAACCAAGCTATTAGGGAAGCCCCAAATCACCTAACACACGCCCACATCCTAAAGTCTTTACTCACGCCCTCTTAACACAGTTCTCCATGCTGTCTGTGCTTTCCTTCATTACAATAAGTTGATAAAACCAACCTGTTTAACTACAACTGTGTTTCTGGTGACCTTTGGCTGAAAGGCATTGACACAACTCAGGAAATCTTCTTTTCCCCCAGTAATGTGTATAATTATTGCTTGTTTCAATTATTTTAGTCACTTCCCCTGCTCCTGCCCGACTCTAGGAAAACTTAATTTCATAGCAAGGATGTCTATTTTCTACTATCTTTTCAACATGGCAAAAAGGTTTCTACACATCACTGGTTGGATTTTATCCCATAACAAATCAACTTCTAAAGTGGATTTATTTATTGTTTCTACATCTTTAAGTTCATTTGAACTGCTTTACTATCTTTCTACTTTCATTGTCTCAGTGCCCTTTTTTCATTTCAATTTTAGCTTTTTCTCTCCTTATAACTTTCTGGTCTTATTTCATATAGGCCATATCATTTTTGAATTTTATTGAAAAATTCACACAGTTTTTTCTTCTGGCTTCTATGATCAATCATTTTTTATAGGTTTCCTCTTAAAAATTTTTTAACATCATGAGTCTTTCTTTTTGAGTCTTTTGTTCTGTAAATCATTTTCAAAATCTCTGTACTGTTTGTTGTGTATATGGTCAGTTCAGTTCAGTTCAGTCGCTCAGTTGTGTCCGACTCTTTATGATCCCATGAATCGCAGCACGCCAGGCCTCCCTGTCCATCACCATCTCCCAGAGTTCACTCAGACTCACGTCCATCGAGTCCGTGATGCCATCCAGCCATCTCATCCTCTGTCGTCCCCTTCTCCTCCTGCCCCCAATCCCTCCCAGCATCAGGGTCTTTTCCAATGAGTCAACTCTTCGCATGAGGTGGCCAAAGTACTGGAGTTTCAGCTTTAGCATCATTCCTTCCAAAGAACACCCAGGGCTGATCTCCTTCTGAAGGGACTGGTTGGATCTCCTTGAAGTCCAAGGGACTCTCAAGAGTCTTCTCCAGTACCACAGTTCAAAAGCATCAATTCTTCGGCACTCAGCTTTCTTCATAGTCCAACTCTCACATCCATACATGACCACAGGAAAAACCATAGCCTTGACTAGGTGGACCTTCGTTAGCAAAGTAATGTCTCTGCTTTTGAATATGCTATCTAGGTTGGTCATAACTTTCCTTCTAAGGAGTAAGCGTCTTTTAATTTCATGGCTGCAATCACCATCTGCAGTGATTTTGGAGCCCAAAAAAATAAAGTCTGACACTGTTTCCACTGTTTCCCCATCTATTTGCCATGAAGTGATGGGACCAGATTCCATGATCTTTGTTTTCTGAATGTTGAGCTTAAAGCCAACTTTTTCACTCTCCTCTTTCACTTTCCTCAAGAGGCTTTTTAGTTCCTCTTCAATTTCTGCCATAAGGGTGGTGTCATCTGCATATCTGAGGTTATTGCTATTTCTCCCAGCAATCTTGATTCCAGCTTGTGCTTCATGTAGCCCAGCATTTCTCATGATGTACTCTGCATAGAAGTTAAATAAGCAAGGTAACAATACACAGCCTTGACATACTCCTTTTCCTATTTGGAACCAGTCCGTTGTTCCATGTCCAGTTCTAACTGTTGCTTCCTGACCTGCATATAGGTCTCTCAGGAGGCAGGTCAGGTGGTCTGGTATTCCCATCTCTTTCAGAATTTTCCACAGTTTATTGTGATCCACACAGTCAAAGGCTTTGGCACAGTCAATAAAGCGGAGATAAATGTTTTTTTGGAACTCTCTTGCTTTTTTGATGATCCAGCAGATGTTGGCAATTTGATCTCTGGTTCCTCTATCTTTTCTAAAACCAGCTTGCTGCTGCTGCTAAGTCGCTTCAGTCGTGTCCGACTCTGTGCGACCCCATAGACAGCAGCCCACCAGGCTCCGCCGTCCCTGGGATTCTCCAGGCAAGAACACTGGAGTGGGGTGCCATTTCCTTCTCCAGCTTAGATTATCACTAAAAAAATTCACCTCTGTGAAGGGATATATCCACTGAGTCCCATCTATATCAGCAATCCCTAGCTGATTCACAGATCCATGGGAATAAATATTAATTGTTGCATGTCACCAATATTTTGTGGTTGTTTGTTATGCAATATTAGCTAATGGTATGCTATGCTATCTCATTTGTTTGCTTGCAAATTTATTGTTCCATGATAGAGATGACTATACGTATCTAGAATCTACCAAATTGGGTGAATGTATACCCTTAATTTTATTTTCTGACAATTGGCTGGTAGCTGAATTTCTCTTTAAATTTGTAGCTTTTAATATTAATAGGTTAGTATATCCAGCTCCTAGCCCAAATTCTAGCAGCTAACAAATTACATTACTTTGTTCTGTGGCACCAATGGGATTTTATCCTGCCCTCTCTACCAGTTTTCTGACACTGAACACAAAGAGACAGTGAAAGACGATTCCCTGCAGAGCTGGCATTCTCTAACTGTCCCACTTTAGTTATGGAAATGCCATATCCCCAGGTTTGATGCCTTTCCTGCTTCTTGTCCAATTGTCTTCCCCAGGTTGCATCCCTAAATGGATGTAGGAAGAAAGGTAATAAAAGGACCACAGAAATGGTGGGTAGACAGGGGAATGGCAATCTTGCACGTAAAAAAGCAACAGTCACGGCGGAGGGTGTGGGGGCAGGGGGAGTGTGGGGGAGAAATACCCGGTTTTCTTTTTAGTCTAGTCCTTATATTTCCAGGCCAGGAGCTGATGGTTTGCAAGGTATTAGGGTTGTGCAGTTTCTCACACCACAGTACTGGCTAGATGTTTCCATCCAGCTTGTACATTAGAGTTAAGAAAATTTCTCTTAGACACTTAATTTTCAGTGTTGTGAGATTTCCTAAATTTCTTTTTTTCCTCATATATTTCTTTTTTCCTAGGAATTTTATTAAGAAGTAGAGACAGGTAAGAGGCTCCTCAGCAGATGTTGTTTTAAATTACGGATTACAAATGAATAGAGTGATATAACCAAAGTATATATTCCTTGTGGGCAGAGACTAAATTCAAATTTCTTAACTAACTTATAGCATAGTATCAGCATACAGTAGTTGTTCAATGGATTTTCTTTGATAGACAAAATCAGTTTGCTCTAAATCATAGATAATCCCTGATTATGCAGTTGGCATTTCTTGGCAACTGAGGAAGGAATTTCATACCCACGGCCAAGGTCAATACATTCCGCTCTTCAGATATCAAGCCAGTTCACTATTCACTTGATGTAAATTAGTACCAAGTTCATAAGTTATTTGTGAGGATCTGAGTATCACTTAAAGCAGCCGTTAAGTGGTGCTTTAAGCACCAAAGTATCACTTAAAGCACCACTTAAGACAGTGGTTGCCATTTCCTTCTCCAGACGATCTTCCTGACCTAGGGATCGAATCCATGTCTCCGGCATTGGCAGGTGGATTCTTTACCTGCTGAGCCACCATAAATTCCTTACTATTAGAGCTCTGGTTCCTATTATTTGTATTAGAAACTGACACGTTGACGTACAGTCACTGAGGCACCAACACAATTAAAATTCCAGAATGATTAACCTCAAAATAGGTAAAATCAACAAAAAAATAATTACTTCTGTGTCAAAGGGGAACTCCCAGGTGGCTCAGTGGCAAAGAATCCACCTGCCAATGCAAGAGAAACAGATTCAATCCTGGGGTCAGGAAGATCCCCTGGAGCAGGAAATGGGAACCCACTCTAGTATTGTTGCCTGGGAAACTCTATGGACAGAGGAACCTGGTGGGCTACAGTCCATGGGGTCACGAAAGAATCGGACGTGATTTAGAGACTAAACAACAACAAACAAAATGTCAAAGGAGATATTTCTTGTCTAAACTTGTTCATGATTTAAAAAATCATTGACAGGCATTAACAGCAAGTAATTCCATATAAATTAGTATCTGAGCCCTAAGAGCAGAACAGAGAAGCTTCCTTTAATTTTGGTGTAGCAGCTCCCTGAAGTATTCAGCCTTTGTAACAATGTTGACATTTATTCAACACAAAGTGATTTTAGCCACTATTAGAAAGCAGAGGTTGAATAAAATCAAGTACCATTGGAAAATCAGGCAAGTAAATATTTACAAATCATATTTACATAAGACAAAAGATTTAAGGGATTTTCTATTAAAGGCTTTTATTTATATTGTGATGCTTCACCTCAGTAAATCTGCAATAATGGAGGGATTTAAAATTTAATTACCCTCTAGCTTTAAAAACCTTTGACTTTGTAGTTATTCAGTTCTGGGGAAGATGTGTTTTGCTTGTCTTTTCAAGTAAATAAGACAAAAATAAATATTTAAGCTTTTGAAGTGACATATGAACAGAGCTACAGTCTGGAGAGCTACAGTCCATGGGACATGGACACGGTAGAGCAGCTAACACAAGGTACATGTATGTGTGTGTGTTAGTCACACAGTCGGATCCGACTCTCTGTGACATGGATTGCAGTTTGTCAGGCTCCTCTGTCCGTGGAATTCTCCAGGCAAAAATACTGGAGTGGGTTGCCATTTCCTTCTCCAACAAGGTATATAAGCATGCTTAAATTCTATTTTCATGCACACACTGTTTCTCTTTGATAAAGTGAGTCCAACAAAAGTCCTTCAGAACTGTTGTGAATTTAAGGTTTCTAGAATTTTCTTTTGCTCCAAGTGTTAATTTAATGCTTGAAAGTTGGAGAAAAATCATAAAATAATAAAGCAACAGTGTTACTATAATAAAGCAACAGCTAAACTCTTCTTCTAAAAAGCCATAAAGAGCTGCTTGTTGTACAGAGCCAGAATTTTCTGTAAGGATCCCAGGTCTGCTGGGCAGACTTTCTCCAGCCAACACTGCCATCTATTGGTAAAATTATGACAGTATCTAGCAGAATGAAATTTTGGTTGGTGACTGAAGGCTTTGTTTTTGATTTGACTTTGGTTTGTGTTTTGAATTTTATTCGAATGGGCCCGGAAAGAGAGGGTTTCTTTTTCTTCCTGAAAGAAGTTCACAATTTGATGTAGTGATTAAGCCAGTGATTGGCTGGCTGAGCTCTTTCTTACCTGTGTGACCTTGGCAAGTGACTTAAGCTCTCTGGGTTGTTGCTTTCTCATCTATAAAATGGATGTGCCTGCCACAGTGCCAGGAATGCAATATGTGTTCAATAAATATTAGCTCTTATTATTTCCTTCTTAAGGCAAATCTGAATGAAAGCTTCCCAGTTATTTTCTAGGGACGTTCCTGAGTTTTAAGATATGTCCCATTCATTTGTTTTTATGTTTCAGTAACTCCCAGTGGCAGAACATGGCAACCCACTCCAGTGTTCTTGCCTAGCAAATCCCATGGACTGAGGAGCCTAGTAGGCTGCAGTCCATGGGGTCGCTAGGAGTCGGACATGACTGAGGGACTTCACTTTCACTTTTCACTTTCATTCATTGGAGAAGGAAATTGCAACCCACTCCAGTGTTCTTGCCTGGAGAATCCCAGGGACAGGGGAGCCTGGTGGGCTGCCGTCTCTGCGGTCGCAGAGTCGGACACGACTGAAGCGACTTAGCAGTAGCAGCCACTCCCAATGGCAGAGTATAGTAGAAAGTCTTCCCTGAAGTTTTAATTTCCATCTCTTGAAATTTTTCAGTCTTGAAATATATTTGATTGAGAATCATCCAGAAAATAGCCTCTTTTTTTTATGAGGAGTAGTTTTGTCTTGAATTTTTTTACACTTTTCTGTAAACCCAATTTATTATGGTGACAAAACTTTAAAAAGATAACTATAAACAAATAAAAATATGTAATGCTTTGGGAAATGCAGCCTCTACCTAACTAAGAGCAGCTTTTAAAATTTAGATTTAAAAAGATTATTTAGTTTGGCTGTGCTCTGTTTTCATTGCTGCAGAGAGCTTTCTGTAATTGCGGTGAGCAGGGGCTACTCACCTCCTGTGGGGCATGGGCCCTAGGGTGCATGGGACTAGTTGCCCCGAAGCACGTGGAATCTTCCCAGACCAGGGATGGAACCCATGTCCCCTGCACTGGCAGGCAGATTCTTAACCACTGGACCACCAGGGAAGTCCTAGAATATGGATATTATTACAGAAGGCAAACAGGGGGCATTCCATGCAGTCTCAGAATGGAAATTCACTGAGCACCACTGTGACATTTTCACATGGCTTCTTTCCTCCCGTTAGCCATCTTGTCCACTTTCTTCCCTTTAAGATTTATTTTGTAAGCTCTTGCCCTTTCCATGGGGCTTCCCAGGTGGTGCTAGTGGTAAAGAACCCACCTGCCAAAACAGGAGACATAAAATTGCCTCTCTTTTTTCAGCTCCTGCCAAATCTTCTCTTCTTTGATTGCCCTTATCAATATCAAAAAGACCCTCTAAGAGAGCCGTAGGGCCCTTCAGAATCCTCTTCAGAAGGTCATGGGGAGGCTAGTAGAGGATGCTTCCATGTTATATACATATTTCATAAATTCCAGTGAACACAGTGCAGTTTACATAGTAACCATGAGAGAGTTGGAGGTTAACTTGGGCTTTTGCTGCATCTCTTGATCTCCACTTGAGAGCTCTCTGAGGCAGGCACCCACTTCTCTTAGAGAGCTATTTTTGGGTTGTGGAAATAAATGAAGACCAACCAATGAGGAAAGCAAATGCTATTTATTCACAGCTGCAAGAAAGTCCGTTATCATTATGTGTGTCTTGGCTGAGACTTGAGGCCAGCAGAGGAGTGGGAGAGCTTTGTAATGGAACAAAGAGAAGGCTGCAGATCTGCCCTGACTGGGGGCTGTTGGCAGGCTAACAAGAAGTGGGGCATCCTATGTGATTGGTTGAGGGTGCACATTTGGCTTTCTTTAGCTAGTCCTAAGTTGAAAGTAAAGACAAAAATTAGGGAAGTGGTCAATTATTAAGTCATGGCCATTTGGGGCCAATTTGTTCAGAAGTTATTGTTTAGCTTCTTGGATTGTTACTAGAGATAGTAGTCAGACTTCCTCCAAATTTGCCATCTAGCAGACTGACTTTCTGGGCTGGTCACTGCAGATAAGGGGGTTGGTTTTCCAGGCAGGTTGTTGCAGGTTGTGAGCCAGAATTCTATTTTTAAGTATGATCTGCTCATTGTCATTTAAATATTGTCTCTTGGGGTAGTGGAGGAGTAGGTTGAGGTGGCTGTCCAGTGCTGGCTTCTTTCATGCCCTTTGCTGTACCTAACTCTGTCCATAGGGGCTGGGAGCTGTAGCTTCCCCCAGGGCACTCTGGAAAAACAGCTCCAATCTCCATGGATGCTCTTTCTCATGACTACATCTATTTTGCTTTGGCTTCTCTTCACTAAGTGCTTCATCAATGTAGTAAGCTCAAAGATTTCTATCTTTTAGAAATTCCTTGAAATTTCTGTTCCATTGATGATACCCTTTTTTTTATTGTGTCCTTATTTTTTTCTGTTGTTTTGATGGCATTTTTGTAGTGAGTGAAGCTAAGTATCTTGATTCCATGATAACCAGCAGTGCTCTTTGTACCAGAATGAAAAGAAGAAACAGTAGTTTTCCACCCTTATTGCTACTGCTTGGAAAAAAGTCAAGGCTCTGGTTCCTAAGAGATATGTTCTTCTGTACTGCCTCCCAATGCAGTGGGGCAAAACTACTTTCGAACTTCTCAACAAATACAAAAGTACTCCTGAACACAAAACTACTCTTGAATTTCCTTATTTTCTAGGAATTTTGCTGAAGAAAACCCTATCTAGTTTAGTTTGAAAGATTAGGTGCATCAAAGAATTAAGTTGAGCTGCCATGGTTTTGAGCACAGAAGGTGAGGACCAGAGGCTGGAGGAAGGGATGCTATTAATCACAAAAACCCACGAAGTCATTCTGTATATCTTATGCAAATAAAGTCAGTTAATAGAAAATCTAAATTTTATTTGCAATAAGGAGGGACTCAAAGTCCCACCAGAATATGGTGATTTGCTATAAAATTATTACATATATTCCTTTCACAGAAAGGACATTATTTTTGATAGGGTCAATGTTTATTTGCTCCAAGATTCTTCTTATACAGAAATGGTTACTAGATTGGACATTCATGTGACACTGTAGACATTATGTCACTTTTTAAATAATTTTAATTTTGAGGAGCTACATTCTTCACTGCTGACCAATTTTGTCAAAGTTACATTCTATAAAAATAAAAGAAGGTTTTCAGAAATGCATCCAGAAAATTATTCCTTAAAATTTTGCTATATTAGGTGATATAAATGCATAAAACAAATAGATTGTACATCTTAAGCTTGTATAATGTTGTATGTCAAATATAACTCAGTTAAATTGTTTTGGCTTTACTGCTAGACTTAAAATAGATCTTAGGGGAAAAAAGCTATACATGGCTGCCCGTCAATAGCACTTTCCTTACTATGATCAGGATTCCGTTTAAACTGGAAGCATTTACATAGGGATAGCAGTTCTGCAAATTACTCTGGTCATTGGACATCACTAAAGTCATGACATTCTTTTGGCTCAGCGACCCTTTCCTTTCAAAGATAGTGTTGTTGTATTCAATATAAGAAAAGAATTAATTTTAAAATTTAATTTTGGCTCATAGATAGAACAGACAGCTCTTGTAAGTTACAGTTGAGATAAATTTTCCTAGTATTTCTAGTGTTTTCTTTGTAAAGTTGGCATTAATATCAATGCACCCTGTCATTTATTTAGTATTAATCATCAATTTTTCAGAAACAAAATTTATTTTTCTTCAAAAACTTTCTTGTACCCTTGATGATTTCACAGTCTTTATTCATTGAATCTTGTTGCCTATTTTCTTTTGCTTATGACACTAATTTCACTTAAGATAGCATGTAAAATTAAAACAGATAAAATAAATTAAATAACATTTTCTCAAATGTTATTTTCTGCTTGTATTCTAAAACCTATTAATACATCAATAATTTCTAAAAGATCATTGCATAGTGCCACTAGTTGAGTTTCAGTGTTGATTTGCCAAACTGTGTTTTACATTGTGTTCAAATGTATGTCTGTTAAGTGCTTTTACATACAATCTATCATTTCATTGTAGCCTAAAATCAATAATTTTAAAGAGATGTCCTGCTGGAATTTGTTTTTTATTTCCAGCTTATCATACACACACACACACACACACACATGAATGACTACAATATGAGGAACAAATTATCGCAGATCTTATAGCTTCCAAGCAAACCTGGAAGGGTGGCTGACCCTTGGCCAACCCCTGGGAATGAGGCCCTTGGGGTGGGGGGTTTCTTTTGCCTGGTGATTGATGATTTTGTTGTTTCCATCTGGATTAATGGATCATTCTGTACCAGCTTGTCAGGCTGCCTTGCGCAAACATCAAGCTTGATAAAGCATGCCTATTTTCGCTGTTGGGGCTCCGAGTTTCAGTTTCCATGGCTGGTTGAGTAGCAGGATATGCCTGTGTGATCAGCATCCCATGAAACCCTCAGGTTCTGAGACTTTAACAAGCTTTCCTGAACATTGGCACTGCACGTGTCTCACTACAGCTCTCCACCAGAGAAAAGGCACAACCTGTGTGGTCTCAGATGAGGAAAGACTCAAGAAGCCCCTCTTAGCTTAGCTGTATTCCACCAGTGCAGCACTTTTCCCCTGCTGTTTTGGCTCTGTGTTCATTGCTGTAAGAAACCTTATTCATGAGCATAATCTGCTATTGAGTCTGGTGAGTCTTTCTAGAGCTTCGCTGAACTTGAAACAATTATGAGAATATCAAAACATGGTATTATTAATTCTATTATCTACTGGACAAAATTCCTCAAATGTTCAAATACAGACATTTTTACTTTCAGTTCAGTTCAGTCGCTCAGTCATGTCTGACTCTTTGCGACCCCATGAATTGCAGCACGCCAGGCCTCCCTGTCCATCACCAACTCCCGGAGTTCACCCAAACTCACGTCCATCGAGTTGGTGATGCCATCCAGCCATTTCATCCTCTGTCGTCCCCTTCTCCTCCTGCCCCCAATCCCTCCCAGCATCAGAGTCTTTTCCAATGAGTCAACTCTTCGCATGAGGTGGCCAAAGAGCTGGAGTTTCAGCCTCAGCATCAGTCCTTCCAATGAACACCCAGGACTGGTCTCGTTTAGGATGGACTGGTTGGATCTCCTTGCAGTTTCCAAGGGACTCTCAAGAGTCTTCTCCAACACCACAGTTCAAAAGCATTAATTCTTCGACGCTCAGCTTCCTTCAGAGTCCAACTCTCACATCCATACATGACCACTGGAAAAACCATAGCCTTGACTAGACAGACCTTTGTTGGCAAAGTAATGTCTCTGCTTTTCAATATGCTACCTAGGTTGGTCATAACTTTCCTTCCAAGGAGTAAACATCTTTTAATTTCATGGCTGCAATCACTGTCTGCAGTTTAGTAACTGACAAATCCAAACATAATCGTCTGGATTATAAGACGTTCTTATATTGAGAATTGCTTATCTAAAATGATTTAACATGTGTATACAGGCTTCCCAGGTGGCATTAGTGGTACAAATCTGCTTGCCAAATCCGGAGACACAGGCTCGATCCCTGGGTTCAGAAGATCCTGTGGAGTAGGAAATGGAACCCCACTCTGGTATTTTTCACCTGGAAAATTCCACAGCAGAGGAACCAGGCAGGTTACATTCCATGGGGCCACAAAGAGTCGGACACGACTGAAGGACTGAACACACAGCATGTATATATTATGTTATTTTTACTACACTGTTTTGAATAAAATATCAGAAGTGTTTTATTCATCACATCACTATAACTTTAATCGCTTGATTTTGTATTTCATCCCCTAAGTGATATATAATAATACATGGCATGAATGTTTATTTTTTTATATAAATGTTTTGCTATAATGTTAGTGCATTTTGGTTTGGTTTCTGCCAAAGGAGTAAAATTCCCAATATCAAACTCAAAAAAGTTTCTTGGATGATTATCTTGTCTCAAACATTGTTTTGCTGAAATCTGAGCTATACGTTCATACATTCATCAATAACCAATACTGTTCCTCACAGTCCATACCATATTCTTGTTTTTTCAAATCAGATCTTAATTTTGAACACATACCACTATGATTGAGGTCATATGACTAGGCTTGCAAGATAATTACAGTTCTCTTGGCTCATCAGCTATGGAGTTGGAGGGATCCAGGTAACATACCACCTACCTTATAATTTACTGGGAAAATAAAGTTCCATTTCTTAAGCACTACCAGAGCAGAAACCTTATCGATTGTGTTCAATACTATATTCTCGACCTGGAAAATTGTTTGATTCATATTAGATCTTCAAAAATTATTTAATGAATAAGCAAAGCATTTTCCCAACTAGCACTGTAATCCTATATAATCACTTTCCTTTTTAATTCATTGTAAAAGAAGCTATCAATTTTTCAAACGCCAGATGGTGATGGTGAGCCCACAGGTGCCATAGATTTTCTTACTGCCACAGGGTATATCTGTGAAGCTCCAATCCTGCATGGTTTACAGGACCTTTGTTCCCTAAGGCAGTGATGCCCACTGATTCCAAATCTCAGTCTCTCACAGGTCCCAGAGGTGCCCCAACTTTGGCTTCTGTATTAGTTTCCTGAGACTGCCACAAAATTGAGTGGCTTAGAAATGGATGTTTCATAGTTACGAAGGTTGGAAGTCCAGAATCAAGGGGTTTACAGGGCCGTGCTCCCTCTATAAGCCATAAGGAAGACTCTGCTCTGGACCTGGTATTTTTCTGGCTTGTGACTGCATGACTCCAGTCTTCATGTGTATAAAGCCTCCTTATGTTTGCATCCATTTCTAAACTTCTTTTAATAAGGATGCCAGTCATATTGAATTAGGGGATACCCTACTCCAGTATAACTTCACCTTAACAAATTACATTTGCAATGGCCCTATTTCCAAATAAGTTCACTTTCTGCAAGGTACTGGGTATTAAAATTTTATAGAATTTGACAGAAGATGCAATTCAATCCATTACAGACTCTAGGGTACAGGATATTATTACAGCTTTTAGTGTAGTCTCTAGGGTACAACTATTAGTTTACACCCACTGGCGCAGCCATTGTCTCCAAAGCATCCTGAAGTTCAGAGGACCTTCTAAAGCTTAGCCACCAAGCTCCCTGTCCTACTGCTGAGCCCAAGCCCCATGGTTTGTCCCCTGGTGGGGCCCCTAGGGGGCCCCTGAAGACCATTCTGTACAAAGGCCATATGCCCACCTTGAGAGAGAAACGTAGAGGAGATTTTAAAGTTAATGTTATCTCTCGGGATGGCTTCATGGCCTTTCTATATTTTGTACGTTGCCCCCCTTTTATATATACTGCAAGCCAACATGAGAGGCCAAGAGAAGTGCCTGCTTAAGCCATCAAAATTTCTGGCTACAGCAATTTGCTCATTGGTATGCTGGCAATATGGACCAATTGGAACCAGACTTTTCTTTGCATTTGGGAGAATAAACGTTCTTTCCTTTCTCTGCACCTGGAGCTCAAAGCAATTAACCCTGAATCTCCATCACACTTGAAGAGATGTTGCTTAAAATAAACCCCGCACAGCCGGAAGCAGGGCTCAGTGTTAGAGAGATTCGGTCTTAAGACATTCTTTAAGCTTCTGGTTCAAGCCCTATCTGATGAGGTTTTTTTCAGTTACATGAAATTCTCTTTTTGTCCCCCTACAAACACACTAGTTAAGCCAGTTTGATTTAGGTTTCTAAACATATATATTAAAAAATGATAACCAGTGAATACTTGTCAGCTGGGGAGCCTACATTTCACTTTAAACCTTCCCCATCTCCTACCTTAGCATCTCCTGAAGGGATGATAAAATGTAGTGTTAAGATGACCTTTCCATGGTAAAACTAGCTTCCTCAAATTACCCCTCAACTAGGCCTGGTAGCATTGCAACCACAGGCAAAATGACCAGGACTTGGAAAACATCCAGAAGTTTTCAAGATTCTTACAGTCTTGTGGACACTAAAAGTAGCTGGCTCAGAGTTGAAGGTGGTTGTGCACGCGCGACCAGAAGAATTCAGAGTTTTTCCTAGAAGTGTTCTCCCGGGTGTCCTATAGACTTAAGAGGATGTAGTTTAAGATATCGAGGTAAAGGAGGAGATAAAATAGATAATGGATATTTTTGTACTAAAATTTAAATTGAGAAATTTAGATTGAAACACCAAAAATGTATTAGCTATTATTCAACTGAATCAAGATCTCAGAAGTATGATTATAGCACTGCATATATTCTGATACAATAATTTAAAAAAATCTCAGATGAAATGAAAGAGAAAAGGTAAGATAAATACTATGAGTAAAGAAAAAATTGCATGAGCTTGGGAATCAAAGTTGAGTTGAAATTGTAATTCTATGTCTGTAAACAAGTTATATAATCTCTTTAAGACTTTCCTCATAGACAAAAGAGGTTTATCATATCTACCTTATATTGAGGTTGTGACAATTAAATGAAAAAAGAATGTATGTAAAATGTGTGGTAGAGTAGGAACTCAATTATAATTATTATTGTATTGTTTTATAAGGAAAGGGTGTTCATATTCAAAGGTGACCTGTTTGATCATTTTAGGTGTTATGAATTATGTGGCAAATATAAAATTGTTAAGACTGGTGGCTCAGTGGTAAAGAATCCACTTGCAATGCAGGAGACATGGGTTTGATCCCTGGATAAGATCCCCTAGAGGAGGGCATGGAAACCCACTGCAGGATTCTTGCCTGGAGAATCCCATGGACTGAGGAGCCTGGAAGGCTACTGTCCATAGGGTTGAAAACAATTGAATACAACTGAGGAGACTGAGCATGCATACAAAACCGTGAAAGCCTTAGAAGTGCAGAATAAATGGGATAGAATTAACTTGACTCATGCAGGAAAAATAATTAATGCAACACGAAACACTTTGAGTTCTACCAAAAAGGACCACACTTAGGGCAAAGAGCTGAAGATTTTCTAACACATAAATGATTGGTTTTATATGATCCCTACATCAGGAATCAGTATTTGGCATTAAGCAGCTATCTATAGGAGAAGGGGGCGACAGAAGATGAGATGATTGGATGGCATCATCAGTTCAATGGACATGAGTTTGAGCAAACTCTGGGCGACAGTGAAGGACAAGGAAGCCTGGTATGCTGCAGTCCATGGGGTCTCAGAGTTGGACACAACTGAGCAACTGAACAACAACATTATCTACTCATCACCGCTAAACCAGATGGCACCAGAGCTCTGCCCAGGCAGGAAGGTTCTGCAATAGATGGCAACAACCTCAGCCAATCAGAGCTCCTCCTTTGAAGTGCCTGAATGGGAGACATTCAGACATGGATATAGTAAATGACATAGAAGAGACGCACACAAAGAAACAGCTGTTAAATAGAAGCCAAGAGGGGTAGAAATCACAAATAAACAAGGGTCAGTCATTAACCATAGGAGCAGGAGAAGCACCCAAGAGAGGAAGTGCTGAAGCAAAACGTTGGAACAGGAAGCCACTAGCACCTGCCTCTGAAGGGAGATGGCCAGGAGCCACTCCAGGCTCCAGGGAAGCAGGTAGAGCACAGAATCTCTGTCATGGGCTCAGTGAGGGGGTCCATCCATGGGAGACCTGGCTGTGCCCCTGCTCCTAGGGTTTCCTGTCCCTCTCACTTCTCAATGCATCCTCACAGCAAGCCTCCTGTGAACTGAGATGCTCTGAGTATGCCTCCATGTCTCAGGAACTAGAGCAGAACTGAAATCGCCTCCTAATTGCACAGCCAGGAACTTTCACTTAAGTGATGCCAGGAAGCTCTCACTACCGTCAGCCGACAGACTGGCTGAGCCTGCCTCACCCGAATAGTAGATCGACAATGTTTGCTCCCATGGGCACTGTTTCCTCTACTTTCCTTTAGCAGTGGCTCTGTTTGGGTAACATTTTATAATTTTCATACATTCTCACACTGATTGTCTCATTTGACACTCTTTTTTTTTTTTTTTTGAGGCAGCAGAGTAATGAATGGGCTGCCCTACTACTGCTGAGGTAAATCTGGAGACATGTACAAAAACTGACTTGAAATTCAACATTTAAAAAACTAAGATCAAGGCATCCAGTCCCATCACTTCATGGCAAATAAGAAGAGAAAAAGTGGAGACAGTGACAGATTTTATTTTCTTGGACTCCAAAACCATTGCAGATGGTGACTACAGCCATGAAATTGAAAGACTCCTTGGAAGAAAAGTTATGACCAGACCAGCCTAGACAGCGTATTAAAAAGCAGAGACATCACTTTGCCAACAAAGGTCCATGTAGTCAAAGCTATGCATTTTCCAGTCACGTACAGATGTGAGAGTTGGACCATAAAAAAGACTGAGTGCTGAAGAATCGACACTTTCAGACTGGTGCTGTAGAAGGCTCTTGAGAATACCTTGGACTGCAAGGAGATCAAACCAGTCCATCCTAAAGGAAATCAACCCTGAATATTCACTGGAAGAACTGATGCTGAAACTGAAGTTCCAATACCTTGGCCACCTGATACAAAGAGCTGACTCATTGGAAAAGACCCTGATGCTGGGAAAGATTGAAGGCAAAAGGTGAAAGGGGCAGCAGAGGATGAGATGGTTAGATAGCATCACTGACTCAACAGACAAGAATTAAGCAAACTCTGGAAGATAGTGAAGAACAAAGAAGCCTGGGGTGCTTCAGTCCATGGGGTTGCAAAGATTAGGACATAACTGAGCAACTGAACAACAATGAACAACAACAAGGTCAATGGCTAGTTTGAAATTTTGCAAGTTCAGGAAGCTGTTTATTATAGCAAACCTTGGACGACAGAGGAAAGCAGTAAGAATGCTGGGACAAACTGGATCAGAGAAGAGACAAACCAAGAGAAGATGGGATGCATATATAGTGCTTGAGGGTAGATGTAATCAAAGGGGTCCCAGGTGAGTTCCACTCACAATCATGACTAGTGTACCTCACGATGGTCCACAGGTCTGAGAACTGCCGCAATCCAGCCTGTCTAGTATTTGTCCCATCTCCTTTCACGTTCAAAATTATCCCCATCTGAACAACAAATTGTATGATTGACTCATAATATGAACCTGAAGTATTGTGAATTCATAAATTGAGGGATATAAAAATATACTTTTTATGTATAAGTAGGATAGAAAAGCATATTTAGAAAAAATAACTTGCAGAAAAGTGTCAGTGACATAAGTTTCAAGGGTCTTCCCTGGTGGCTCAGATAGTTAAGAATCTGCCTGCAATGCTGGAGACCTGTGTTCAGCCACTGGGTTGGGAAGATCCACTGGAAAAGGGAATGGCAAACTACTCCAATATTATTGCCAGGAGAATTCCATGGACAGAGGAACCTGTTGAGCTACAGTCCATGGAGTCGCAAAGAGCTGGACACGATTGAACGACTAACACTTTTACTTTCTAAGTTTCAAAATCAAGATCTGGATCTTTTTTAAGCAGATCAATCAGTCAGAGCAACTCTTTGAATATTTCAGTTCATGTTTCTGCCCACTGTGTCCATTGCATTTGTGCGTTGAGGGTCAAAATCCTGTTCTGATCGGTCTTTGTATGAGATTGGAACTATACATATCTGCTTCTTGTTATTTGTAAAATGTTTAATTGCAATGTTTTGAACTCATTTGAAAGTCCCCTGGAGAAGGGAATGGCAATTCACTCCAGCACTCTTGCCTGGAAAATCCCATGGATGGAGGAGCCTGATAGGCTACAGTCCATGGGGTCACAAAGAGTCGGACACAACTGAGCGACTTCACTTCACTTCACTTTATATTCAGAAGGGCAATTTTTCAGTAGGTAGACATAAAAGTTCTTGAAAGTGTGGTTTCATAACAGCTGAGTTATACTTAAAGGAGTGACTGAGTTTGCCTGATTATTGGAGCAAAGGTTGGTTATGGGCACCCATATTCACTTGGCCATTTTTACAAAAACACTTATTTTCTTCATGTGTGTGTCTCAAAATCAAAGTCTGATACAGTCACATTTGCCAAAGTGATTACTGATTCTCCTACTTTGGGTCAAGATTTTTATCATCCTGGTTGTTAATATTTACATCTCAATAATTCTTTCTGCTCCAGTCTAACCCTCAAGCCAATACATTTTATACAATGTTGAAAGATTAATTTCCCTAGAATACTAGTTTCTTTTAATGGAATGATTTCTTTATTCTACTTTTTAAATGTATTTTTTAATTGAAGGATAATTGCTTTACAATGCTGCGTTGGTTTCTGCTGTATGACAACACGAATCAGCCATAACTCTATCTCTCCTCCCTCTTGAGCCTTCCTCCCACCTCCACTCTCCTCCCATCCCACTCGTCTAGGTCATCATAAAGCATCAGCGTGAGCTCCTTGTGTTATACAGCAACTTCCCATTAGCTATCTGTTTTACACATGGTAATGTATATATATACACCAGTGCTACTTTGTCAATTCACGCCACCCTCTCTTTTCCCCCACTGTGTCCACAAATCCACTCTCTATGTGTTCATCTCCATTCTTTATCTGCAGTAGGTTCATCAGTACCATTTTCCTAGATGCCATATATATGCATTAATATATGATATTTTTCTCTTTCTGACCTACCTCACTCAGTATAGCAGGCTCTTGGTTCATCCACCTCAGTTCAACTGATTCATAATAGTTCTTTTTATGGCTGAGTAATATTCCATTGTATATACGTAGCACAACTTCTTTATCCATTCACCTGTCGGTAGACATCTAGGTTGCTTCTATGTCCTGGCTATTGAAAATAGTGCTGCAGCAAACACTGGGGTACATTTTGAATTGCGGTTTTCTCAGGGTATGTGCCCGGTTGTGGGATTGCTGGGTCATATGGTAGTTTTATTCCTAGGGGTTTTTGTTGTTGTTGTTTGTTTGTTTAAACTTAGTTGTTCTTAAATTTTTATTTATTGACTTAAAAATGTTGGCTACGCTGGATCTTTGTTGCTTTGCATGGGCTTTCTCTAGTTGTAGCGAGTGGGGGCTATTCTTCGTTGCTGTGCACATGGGCTTCTCTTTGTGGCGGCTTCTCTTGTTGTCTTGTTGTGGAGCACAGGATCAGTAGTTGTGGCCCCTGGGCTTAGTTGCTCCACAGCATGTGGAATCCTCCCAGACCATGGACTGAACCCCTGTCCCCTGCACAGCCTGGTGGATTTTAATCCACCGCACCGCCAGGGTGGATTTTTTTAATGAACCTCAATTCTGTTCTCCATAGTACCTGAATCAATTTACATTCCCACCAATAGTGCAAGAGGATTCCCTTTTCCCCACAACGTCTCCAGCATGCATTGTTTGTAGATTTTTTGATCATGACCATTCTGACCAGTGTGAGGTGATACCACAAGGAAGTTTTGATTTGCGTTTCTCTAATAATGAGTGACGTGAGCATCTTTTCATGTGTTTATTGACCCATCTGTATGTCTTCTTTAGAGTAATGTCAGTTTAGGTCTTCTGCCCATTTTTTGATTGTGTTGTTAATTTTTCTGATATTGAGCTGCATGAGCTGCTTATATATTTTGGAGATCTTTTGTCAGTTGTTTTGTTTGAAGTTATTTTCTCCCAGTTTTATTATCATTTCTTTGCTCAAAAATATTCAGAGCCTCTCTGCCCTCTGTCTTTAAAAGAAATTAGACTCACTCCTTTGAATAAGTGTCCAAGTGTTCCATTAGTTGATTTCATCCCTCCCAACACTCCTATGGCTCTACTATTGAGAGTTTTAATTCTTGAATTTGACCGCACACCAGCTTTATATGGCCATTTAATTTTTTCTTAGTGCTAGACTTCATTTTCTGAACAAAACTGAAAGGTCTGTGGTGACAGTGTCCTGATTATTTTCCCTTCTCAGGTACAGGCAATTTACAACTGATCTGCTAGACTCTAAGCTTCTTGAGCATGAGAATGAATCACCTTGTCCACAGACTCTAGCAAAGCATCCGATGTCAAATTTACGTTCAGTAAAATTGCTGAATTGGATGTGTTAGAACGGGCACATTACACAAGCTGAACAATTCACCTTTATGCCAGCAGATGTCGCTACATTTAAGGTGTTTTAGCCTTGGTACTCTTGCCTGGACAATCCCGTGGATGGAGGAGCCTGGTAGGGGGCAGTCCATGGGGTCGCTAGGAGTCGGACACGACTGAGCGACTTCACTTTCACTTTTCACTTTCGTGCACTGGAGAAGGAAATGGCAAGCCACTCCAGTGTTCTTGCCTGAAGAATCCCAGGGACGGCGGAGCCTGGTGGGCTGCCATCTATGGGGTCGCACAGAGTCAGACACGACTGAAGCAACTTAGCAGCAGCAGCAGCCTTAGTTTTAGTTAGGATATTAAACCAGTTTAGGTATTAAACTGTCACGGTAAAGGTCTACCTCATGTTATTATAAATTTCTAGAATTTCTTTTTCATTGCTGTTAGGAGTTGTTCCTTGACGAGTCTCAAATTGTGCATTCCCTTTCCATTTTCTTCCATGCATCGTTTTTTGTTCGCTGGACTCACAAATGATGATGATGGTCATAATAATGACTGAAATTTGTAGTGCTTATTATGTGTAAGGTACAGGGCTGAGCACTTCACATATATTACCTCATTAAAGACTCATGACACACCCCCCGCCCCCCCCAACCCCCATAAAGTAGGAACTCATGTTGCCTTCATTTTACTAAAGAGACTGCAGGAGATTACACAATGTAATAAAAAAAATTTTTTTGACAGATGCAAAGTGACCGAACCAGAATGCAAACCCAGACATTTAGACAATTTTAGCATGATATCACTAAGCCTTTCTTCTGTCATTACACGGTTTTTGTAAACATAATTTTTCTAAAATTTTAACCTGAGTGCCTTATGTTTGTTTACCACAAACAATATATGTTTTAAATTGGATGGACTCATGACCCTCAAGTTTTCTAATAAGCATCTCTTATACTTATTAGATTGCTACATTTTTCAATACCATGTATAATTCCTATATACAAGGGGATACCCAGGGAAACTAGAGAAAAATGATGCTTGAGCTTTTAAGCTTCAAAACCCAAGCTTCTCTCTTAGCTCCAAGTGATGTCTGGTGACAGACATCACTATAGTAGTTATCTTTGGTGGATTAAATGGGAGAAGCTCACAAAGGTCTCAGAGACACTGAAATCATTGTATGATCATGGTTGTGGTTTCATATGTGTGCGTGCGTGTATGCATTCACTAATTTGTACACTTATGACCTGTGCACTTAACTGAATAAAAGGACAATAAGAAGTTCCCAATAGCATCGGGCCTTAGTGAGTCTGGTCTTAAAGAATAAACTATGATTGTTCATTTCCCAAATTGGTGGCAAAGGAAACTGAATCACAGACACATTTAACACCTAGGTACTCTTTGAAATATTTGGGGAGGCAAACCCTGAGAAAAGACTAGATTTCTAGCTAATCAAGCAGACAGGGGCTTCGAGTATCAAGATCTGCTCCAAGTTTTAATGTTAAGTGACCTCATTTATAACAACTGGCTAAAAAGAAACTTTTGGAATCAGCTAGAATTAAAGTCATGTTTGACCATAACTAGCTCAGCCCTAAAGCCAGCTCAGCACATTTCTGGTTTCTAAAAAAGCGTTACTAAGATGATTCATCAGCCAAATGCTTTCACAAGAATGAGCAATAATGAAGAGAAATAGCTTTGTTGGTTTGTGTGTCTTCATTTACAGGTTTCTAAAAATTGCCTTTTCTGTCATATACCTCATTTCTCTCCTTGACTTTTCTCTTTTGTATTTCATGTCAATGTTTGTCTGACAACAGTTAAAGATCAAATTTAAAGCCAGAAAACCAGTGAAAAAGATATTACAAAGGCGTAGATGGCTAATCTCTGATATAAGGATTTCACATCTTCTAATAACTTATGTTTGTGTTTAGAGCTACCAGAAAATTTTTTTTACATGTGTGGAGTGATGAAGCAACTGGTCTACCCCAAGTCCCTCAGAGTAGTCAGTTAAATAGTAATAGTGATGATGATAATAATAACAGCAGTAGCAGTAGCAGCAAATTCTATAATAGTTATCATTTTAGGAGGCTAAAGTTGCTTTGGCATACAGTTGCCGCTCTGTTTTAGTGAGTTCTGCATCTGAACATCAAAAGTGGTTTTTTTTAAATCCCAGAAATTTTCCAAAAGCAAAATTTGAATCCACATGCTGGCAACTATTTACATAGCACTTATATTGCATTCAGTTCAGTTCAGTTCAGTTCAGTCGCTCAGTCGTGTCCGACTCTGCGACCCCATGAATCACAGCACGCCAGGCCTCCCTGTCCATCACCATCTCCCAGAGTTCACTCAGACTCACTTCCATCGAGTCCGTGATGCCATCCAGCCATCTCATCCTCGGTCGTCCCCTTCTCCTCCTGCCCCCAATCTCTCCCAGCATCAGAGTCTTTTCCAATGAGTCAATTCTTCTCATGAGGTGGCCAAAGTACTGGAGTTTCAGCTTTAGCATCATTCCTTCCAAAGAAATCCCAGGGCTGATCTCCTTCAGAATGGACTGGTTGGATCTCCTTGCAGTCCAAGGGACTCTCAAGAGTCTTCTCCAACACCACAGTTCAAAAGCATCAGTTCTTTGGCGCTCAGCCTTCTTCACAGTCCAACTCTCACATCCATACATGACCACAGGAAAAACCATAGCCTTGACTAGACGGACCTTAGTTGGCAAAGTAATGTCTCTGCTTTTGAATATACTATCTAGGTTGGTCATAACTTTTCTTCCAAGGAGTAAGTGTCTTTTAATTTCATGGCTGCAGTCACCATCTGCGGTGATTTTGGAGCCCAAAAAATAAAGTCTGACACTGTTTCTACTGTTTCCCCATCTATTTCCCATGAAGTGATGAGACCAGATGCCATGATCTTAGTTTTCTGAATATTGAGCTTTAAGCCAACTTTTTCACTCTCCTCTTTCACTTTCATCAAGAGGCTTTTTAGTTCCTCTTCACTTTCTGCCATAAGGGTGGTGTCATCTGCATATCTGAGGTTATTGATATTTCTCCAGGCAATCTTGATTCCAGCTTGTGTTTCTTCCAGTCCAGCATTTCTTATGATGTACTCTGCATAGAAGTTAAATAAGCAGGGTGACAGTATACAACCTTGACGCACTCCTTTTCCTATTTGGAACCAGTCCGTTGTTCCATGTCCAGTTCTAACTGTTGCTTCCTGACCTGCATACAGATTTCTCAAGAGGCAGGTCAGGTGGTCTGGTATTCCCATCTCTTTCAGAATTGTCCACAGTTTATTGTGATCCACACAATCAAAGGCTTTGGCATAGTCAATAAAGCAGAAATAGATGTTTTTCTGGAACTCTCTTGCTTTTTCCATGATCCGGCAGATGTTGGCAATTTGATCTCTGGTTCCTCTGCCTTTTCTAAAACCAGCTGGAACATCAGGGAGTTCACGGTTCACGTATTGCTGAAGCCTGGCTTGGAGAATTTTGAGCATTACTTTACTAGCATGTGAGATGAGTGCAATTGTGTGGTAGTTTGAGCATTCTTTTGCATTGTCTTTCTTTGGAATTGGAATGAAAACTGACCTTTTCCAGTCCTGTGGCCACTGCTGAGTTTTCCAAATTTGCTGGCATATTGAGTGCAGCACTTTCACAGCATCATCTTTCAGGATTTGAAACAGCTCAACTGGAATTCCATTAGTTATTTATAAGCAGTCTTATTGTTTAGTCACTAAGCTGTGCCTGACTCTTTTGCGACTCCATGGACTGTAGCCTGCCAGGCTCCTCTGTCCAGAGGATTTCTCAGGCAAGAATATTGGAGTGGGATATTCCTTCTCAAGGGGATCTTCCCAATCCAGGTATTGAACCCATGTCTCCTGCATTGACAGGCAGATTCTTTACTCCTGAGCTACCGGGGAAGCCCATAAGTAGTCTAGAGTTGATTTAAAGTATATGAGAGGATGCATACACGTTATATGCAAATATGCAAATACTATGCCATTTTATATAAGGAACTTGAGCATTTTGGTATTTGTGGGGTGGGGGTGGTCCTGGAACCAATTCCTCAAAGCTATTAAGGGGTGATGGTACCTTGTTTCTGCTTAAGAGGACAGTTTCTCAACCTAAATACTTCTGGTTGCTATGCACTTATTAGTCATATGACCTTGGGCAAGTTAGTTAGCTTCCCTGAGCCTAAACTTTTTTTCATTTAAAAAAATGGAGAAAACCTTATCCCTCAAAGTTTCAGTGAATTGGAAATGTTTTACCACTGTAGGTGTGTTTGATATATAGAGGACAACACACCCCTGTGCTTTCTTTCCCTTGTTCCATCTGGAAGACTGCCATGATACCTTTTGCTGTAAAGGCAATGTTCTACTCTTCTCAATTGTCACATGGGAGTGCTGCTTGTAGATGGTTGTACACTCAGCTGAGAAAAAAACATGCTGAGCTCTGCATGGGGTTCCTGCCTTTCAGCCAATAGGTCAGTGTGGTCTCCTTGCAATGTGTGTGTGCAGTGAGTGAAAGTTGCTCAGTCATGTCTGGCTCTTTGCGACCCCATGGACTCTATAGTCCATGAAATTCTCCAGGCCAGAATACTAGAGTGGGTAGCCTTTCCCTTCTCCAGGGGACCTTCCCAACCCAGGGATCGAACCCAAGTCTCCCACATTGCAAGTGGATTCTTTACCAGCTGAGCCGCCAGGGAAACCCTGGTGTGTGTGCCGAGTGGTGGATAAATTTCTAAAATATTTGACTGCACCAGAACGTATTGTTTTACATGTGAATTGGAAAATGAAAATATAAAAGTCCAGAAATCAGTTTACAAACAAAAAAGGATAGGTCTTATAATGTATTTGGGGAAAAAAAATGTAAATCCTTAGTCATGTCAAAAGTTGTGCATCTCTAATTTTGAGAAGATAGTCATTGACCTGTGGTGATTCATTTATAAATGAAAAGGAAATTAAAAGATACTTATATGCTGGAGCTGCATCACTGTGTCTAAGTAATATTTCTATAGAATATTTAAGTTTGGGGGAACAGCCTTGTATGAAATGAAAAAGCTGGTTATAATGGCTGCATTCACCATATATTTAATTATGGAGTCAAAGATTCTTCGGTTTCACCTTAGGTCCATTGTAAAGAAAGTGAAAGTGTTAGTCATTCAGTCATGTCTGACTCCTTGTGACCCCAAAGACTGTAGCCTGCTCAGCTCCTCTGTCCATGGAATATTCCAAGCAAGAATACTGGAGTGGGTCACCATTCTCTTCAATGCCTCAATAAATAAGTTAAAAATCCCTACTGAGAACTAAATATGTATAAAGTGCCCAGCAGTATTTCACAGAAGGCGCAAACACCAAAAGCCATCTTGGTAGCAGAATGTTTGGCTGTTCCTCTCCTATAGACAAAGGCTGCGTCTGTTTCTAGCTGGTAGAACAACAGTAATGGTCTAAAAGGAACTCTAAGAAGATTTGCAGAATTATGTAGATTTCTCAAAGTACAAGCAGCCTAAATCCCCTTAACACAGTTATCACATCATGGGAAATGATAACCCACTCCAGTATTCTTGCCTGGAGAATCCCAAGGACGTAGACGCCTGGTAGGCTACAGTCCATGGGGTCGCAATGAGTCAGACACGACTGAGCGACTTCACTTCACTTCGTTCCTGTAGTAACACTGAAAACTTGTCCAAAGAAAAGGAAGAAAAGTTCTCAGAAGCAGTGAGTGGAGGGAGGGTGGTTGAAAAGCACTGGTCTGTTATATAAAGAAGGCTCTGGGAACATTAGATGGTCTCTTGAGGAATCCCAAGGGGAGAAGGTACTCAGACAGCCCTGGAAGAACTGAATTTAATTGAGCGCCTTCTGAGGTGAAGAGGCCAATTTAAAGTAAGAGCAGTAATTTTAGCTCAAAGTCCTTGTGACTGTTCTCACATGGGGCACAAAACTATCAGCGTCCCTGGAGGATGTGGAGCTATTTCCTCCATCCTGCCGTGGCCCCACTAGATCTTTCTTCTTTTCATTCTTCCTGCTCTAAACACAGAAATACGCACCCTTCCCTGCTCCTTTATAGAAAAAGTGACTACTGATCTAAATAACTGTTTCCTAGGTATCTTCAGGCTTCCCTGGTGGCTTGGATGGTAAAGAATCTGCCTGCAATGCAAGAGATGCAGGTTCGATTCTGAGTCAGAAAGATCCCCTGGAGAAGGAAATTGCAACCCACTCCAGTATTCTTGCCTGGAGAATTCCATGGACAGAGGAGCCTGATGGGCTACAGTCCATGGGGTCACAAAAAGTCAGACACGACTGAGTGACTAACACTTTCACTTTCACAGTATCTTCTATGAAAGTTCTACTCCTTCTCAGAGCTGTTCATTTTTCCCAAATGACCTCAGTTACTCTCTTCAGGCTTATCTCGCCTCTTGGAGCAAATTCATCAAAGAACTGCATACCTTCCCTGCATTCAGACGCAATGAGCTCACAGATTTTACATGTTTCAGTTATTTTCATTCGAATCCTTCTCCCTCTAAAACATGTGGCATTTAAAGAAAATGCATCAGCAAGTTATTTGAAAATATTTGTGATTGTGTTTCATGTAGTGTTCCCATGAAAAGAAAAGAATATTCATCATAAGAAAATCATTCTTTTGCATCAGAAACCAGCCAGCAGAGTTATCAACCCACGAGCTCACTCTTAAGAAATCATCGGCATAACTCAGATTCATGCCAAATTCTTCCAAATGCAACATTCAGTTATTGGAGACTGATTCCATTCTAATTTCTTTTCATAGTTACGGCACAGAATCAAATCATTTCATATTCTTGACTGGATTTTTGTGTGGAGGGCATTGAAAACCATGAGGACTTCATATTGGGGGTGGGGAGCTGTGGGCCACAGCTGTCCTCAGAGATGCACATGCCAGGCTGGAGAGGCCAGATGTCCTAGCATTGGGGGAGCTTGGGCATATCCCGATTGGAGCAAATAAAAGGGCCTCTCTGTGAGGTGGAAAGGGCAACCAAAATGCAAAAGACTCTCTCTTATAAGCAGTGAGTTACTGGCCTTTCCCAGTGAATCATGGAACAGAGTGTCCTACATTTCTCAAACACTCCATAAACCAATGCAACTGTGCTTTCTGAAATAGGTGGCTTCACAAGAACATTTATGTAGGGGGACACAAAAGCCGAATTCTGGAAAACAGGCTGGGGTGGTTCTTAGAAACGCTTTGAGAGGAATAGAGCTTGGGAAATGCTGGGAACAGAGCAGTGTGGAAGGAGCTAAAGTTACCTCCATGGGAAAATGAAAATATTTATAATAAAGACATCAGGAAGCAAGATTCTGAAAAACACACAGAGATACAAATAGAGTGAACTGTGGATTGCCTGGATTGCCTGGGGCTATTCTTGTTACTATTTCAGAAGGTCCATGAGTCCAAAAAGAGAGTCAATAATTAATTAATATAATTAAGGTAATTCAAAATACCAGAGATCATTTGTCGCTAAACTTAAATCCAGCTTTTCTCACACAACCAAAAATATACACATACATACATAAATATATAAATAGGTAGCCAAAAATTGCAACACGCAAACCCACAAAGGCACACAACGCTTATTCTTCCTTTTGGCTATTTGAGCAATTTTGTTCAAATCAATGAGATGAAGTGGAGCAAGGCAGGTGTTCACACAGGTCAGGGTGACCGTGTGTGAAGTGCGTTCACGTGAAACAGCAGCGTCTTGGTGTGAAGTGTTGGAGCCAGTACAGGGTCAGCTGGAGGCAGAGTAGACACGCGTCACTCTAGGAAGGCAGCCCAGCTCAGGTCATCAGAAAAAGGTGATGAGGACACCCATGCAGGGAGGGGGGTGGCAGGAACAGCGGGAAAGAGGCCCTTTCCTCCTCACAGAGAGGTCATTTTATTTGCTCCAGTCGGCATATGCCCAAGCCCCCCCCCCGGTGCTAGGATAACGATAAAGGAAACAGGTTTCTCTTGTTGCAACAAGGAGTTACAATCATGAGAGAAGACAAGAATTAACTGAATTGCCCATGGAAAAGAAATGCAAAAAAGCAAAATGGCTGTCTGGGGAGGCCTTACAAATAGCTGTGAAAAGGAGAGAGGCAAAAAGCAAAGAAGAAAACGAAAGATATAAGCATGTGAATGCAGAGATCCAAAGAATAGCAAGAAGAGATAAGAAAGCCTTCTTCAGCGATCAATGCAAAGAAATCGAGGAAAACAACAGAATGGGAAAGACTAGAGATCTCTTCAAGAAAATTAGAGATACCAAGGGAACATTTCATGCAAAGATGAGCTCGATAAAGGACAGAAATGGTATGGACCTAACAGAAGCAGAAGATATTAAGAAGAGGTGGCAAGAATACATGAAAGAACTGTACAAAAAAGATCTTCACGACCCAGATAATCATGATGTTGTGATCACTCATCTAGAGCCAGACATCCTGGAATGTGAAGTCAAGTGGGCCTTAGAAAGCACTACGAACAAAGCTAGTGGAGGTGATGGAATTCCAGTTGAGCTATGTCAAATCCTGAAAGATGATGCTGTGAAAGTGCTGCACTCAATATGCCAGCAAATTTGGCAAACTCAGCAGTGGCCACAGGACTGGAAAAGGTCAGTTTTCATTCCAATCCCAAAGAAAGGCAATGCAAAAGAATGCTCAAACTACCACACAATTGCACTCATCTCATATGCTAGTAAAGTAATGCTCAAAATTCTCCAAGCCAAGCTTCAGCAATATGTGAACCGTGAACTCCCTGATGTTCAAGCTGGTTTTAGAAAAGGCAGAGGAACCAGAAATCAAATTGCCAACATCTGCCGGATCATGGAAAAAGCAAGAGAGTTCCAGAAAAACATTTATTTCTGCTTTATTGACTATGCCAAAGCCTTTGATTGTGTGGATCACAATAAACTGTGGACAATTCTGAAAGAGATGGGAATACCAGACCACCTGACCTGCCTCTTGAGAAATCTGTATGCAGGTCAGGAAGCAACAGTTAGAACTGGACATGGAACCACAGACTGGTTCCAAATAGGAAAAGGTGTACGTCAAGGCTGTATATTGTCACCCTGCTTATTTAACGTCTATGCAGAGTACATCATAAGAAATGCTGGACTGGAAGAAACACAAGCAGGAATCAAGATTGCTGGGAGAAATATCAATAACCTCAGATATGCAGATGACACCACCCTTATGGCAGAAAGTGAAGAGGAGCTAAAAAGCCTCTTGATTAAAGTGAAAGAGGAGAGTGAAAAAGTTGGTTTAAAGCTCAACATTCAGAAAACGAAGATCATGGCATCTGGTCCCATCACTTCATGGGAAATAGATGGGGAAACAGTGGAAACAGTGTCAGACTTTATTTTGGGGGGCTCCAAAATCACCGCAGATGGTGACTGCAGCCATGAAATTAAAAGACGCTTACTCCTTGGAAGAAAAGTTATGACCAACCTAGATAGCATATTCAAAACCAGGGACTTTACTTTGCCGACTAAGGTCCATCTAGTCAAGGCTATGGTTTTTCCTGTGGTCATGTATGGATGTGAGAGTTGGCCTGTGAAGAAGGCTGAGTGCCGAAGAATTGATGGTTTTGAACTGTGGTGTTGGAGAAGACTCTTGAGAGTCCCTTGGACTGCAAGGAGATCCAACCAGTCCATTCTGAAGGAGATCAGCCCTGGGATTTCTTTGGAAGGAATGATGCTAAAGCTGAAACTCCAGTACTTTGGCCACCTCATGAGAAGAGTTGACTCACTGGAAAAGACTCTGATGCTGGGAGAGAATGGAGGCAGGAGGAGAAGGGGACGACAGAGGATGAGATGGCTGGATGGCATCACGGACTCGATGGACATGAGTCTGGGTGAACTCCAGGAGATGGTGATGGACAGGGAGGCCTGGCGTGCTGCGATTCATGGGGTCGCAAAGAGTGGGACACGACTGAGCGACTGAACTGAACTGGAATTAGAAAAACTGGTGTAAGTTTCCCCTTTAATCTAGACAGATAAGAGAGATACAGAGCTAGGGCAGAGAAGGAGAGGGAGAGAGGGAGGGAGGGAGACGGGGTGGGGCAGAGAGAGAGAGAGTCCCAGAGAAGTCCTGGGGGTAGTGACACCCCAAGACTAACTAAAGTGACAAGCACACCCAACACCCTTGGTCTTTAAATACCATTTTCCACTAAAAGGAACAAGAGCATTTTGGATAAATGGCTGGTTTCAGGGCTAGATTAACATCTCTTTTGCCAGAAAGTAATGTTCAAATAATATGGGGAATGGTTTATCCCTGGCTGTAATTATACTTATTATGTTCTTACCAAGTGTCATCAAACATTTAAATAAACAACATCACTTCAGCATTAAAAAAATATAAAATGGTGACATGATTAAAGTACATGGAAATCCAATTAGAGAGGTCCCCACATACCAAATTTGGGACAATTCGAGCACCAGAATAATGATAATGGCATTAGGACCTATTAAATAAAGCAAGAAATGAGTATATATTGAAAAAAATGAAGGAATGAGTCAATTGAAAGTTTGATGAAGAATGGTTTATTTACACTGTCTCATTCCTTCCTGTTACAAGACACTCATAGGGGCTTCCCAGGTGGCGCTAGTGGTAAAGAACCCACCTGCCAATGCAGGGGACTCAGGAGACACGTTCAGTCCCTGGGTAGGGAAGATCTCCCGCAGAAGGGAACAGCGACCCACTCCAGTATTCTTTCCTGGAGAATCCCCTTAGTGGCTACAGTCTGTAGGGTCGCAAAGAGTTGGACACAACTCACATGTGCACAGGACACTCATACCAAATATTTATCAAGTATAGGGAATAAAGAGTAATTTTATAGTCTATCACACCCATTTTAACAAGTAGTCCAAGGTAATATTATGGGGATTAGGACAATTTGAAATTCTGTGTCATTGAACAGAATGTAAGGCAAAACCCATTGTTTCTGTGATAATCCTGCCAAAGATGTGTAATTTGAATAGATCATGAAGAAATATCAACAAACTGATATTGAAGGATATTCTACTAAACACCTGGGCTGAAATCTAAGACATCAAGTTCATGAAGTCAACGGAAAAATGGGGAATTGTTTCAGACTGAAGGATACTAAAGACATGTGACAATTAAATACAAGACAGGATTCTGAACTTTTGCTAGAAAGGACACTGGACAAATGGAAAAGCTAAATTGAAGTCCAAGGACATGTTAGATGATTGTAATGTTATCAGTGTTAACTTACTGATTTTGATGGTTGATTGTGGTTATCTGAGAGAATAGCTTTGTTTGTGGAAATAGACACTAAAAAAGCTGGGGGTGAAGAGGCAACACGTTAGTTAGTCTGAAGTAATTCAGGAAGAAAATTTTGGTACTGAAATTTTTCTTAGTTTGAGATTGTTTCAAAAATATTAAAGTAGAAAGGCCCAGTCTTACAGATTAACTGGTGGTGGGGGTTTAGTTGCTTAGTTATGTCTGACTCTTGCAACCCCATGAACTGCAGCCCCCCAGGCTCCTCTGTCCATGGAATTCTCCAGGCAAGAACACTGGAGAGGATTGCCGTTTTCTACTCTAGGGGACCTTCCCCAGCCAGGGATAGAACCCAAGTCTCTTATGTCTCCTGCATTGGCAGGCAGATTTTTTTTTTTTTTTTTTTAACCACTAGTGCCACCTGGGCCTGGTTTTAAAGACTGGAGAGTCAGGCTCTCTAGTGAGGACTGGTTTGCTCATGATCTGATTTGCCTTGGGTTCCCTTCTCTGCAATGCTTCAAACCTGATGTATTTTCAGGTTCTATATTTCAGGTTCTCCTTACTTCATTCTATATCTCACAGGTGACAGTGAAACAGTTTCTTTTTTCTTTATTTTGCTAAGTTATAACTGCTTTGCCTAAGGCTAGACCATGATCAGCTAATGCTGTGAAGATAGCTTTGGAATCTGAAATAAACCTCCGCACACAATTTAATAAGATCTGTTATTCCCCAAGTAAGTAGAGTTCCACTTTTTAAGGGGCAAATGGAAATAAGTTAGAAAAGAATAAAACCAGGCTGTAAGTAAAAGAGTGTCTTGGATAAGAAAGAGCCCAGAGTGTAGAAGGAGATCCCCAGAGACCAAATCCTAGCTCTGTCACTCGCTAGTTATGTGACCTAGCGTCACTTACTCTTCCCATGTCTTAGAATTCTAATCGGCAAAAAGGTTTAAGATGAATACAAACATCATGACACAGTTTTATACCTTGCAATTCAAAAGAACAATGCCTTCATGACCTATTATGGAGTGAAAAAACAAGTTGGTATTATGATGTGATATTTAGGTTGAAAGTGCACTAACTAATGCTGTATATTTGTGTGGGTCTACATAAATTCACATAAAACCTCAAACAAAACTGATTACACAAGAAATTGTTACCTTTTAAAATTTTTTTACCTTCAGAGGAAAGGAACTAGATTAAAACTACAATCAAAGAGAATTTAGCTTAGGGGTAATGTTAGTTTTCTACAAAGAGAATGATTGTATATCATTTACATAATTAAAGGTTGGTAATAAAAATTATGTTACAACATTTCTGTATTATTTTAAGCACATGGTCAATTTTTGATTAGCGTCATAAAAGGAAGTGAACAATGTGCTTGGATCCAAAATATTAAGCTGGAGAGGAAATTCGATGTATTTTCCTCTGGGAAGATAAGAAATGTTATTTGTTGACTTTGTCTCCAGCTGATTTCCAGCTTAGTGTTCTATAGAGACTAAGAATAAAAGCTGTCTTCATTTCCCAGGTGATGTCTAGCCTGGTGGGAAAGGACACCAGTCTGGAGTGACAAAAAAAAGGGGGGGGGTGTGTGTAAAAGGTGCTGTGAAGCTCTGTAGGCTTTGGATGAAAGGTGACAATTTCTTTCTTTGCTCTTCTTGGTTGTTACTGCTGTTACAGCTTGGAGATCTGGGCTAGTTAAGGTTTCATTCCACTGGGGGTGGTTGTGTTGAATGACCTTTGGAAGTAACCAGGTTTGGATTTCTCAGAGAGAACTTTCCACCCCTGTGTGTTTTGCCTCTCTGAATACATGCTTCAGAATGGCGAGTAAACATGTGGTGGTGAAGAATCAAAGCGAGGACCTAGTCATGTTTACAGGGAGCTTCCACCAGTTGTCCTGCAGTTTCTGCACCAGCACCAGAAGTTCATCTGTAGCCAGGAAGAGGGGGTGGTGACCTTGCTGGTGAAATGGAAATGGGGAGCCAACATCTCCCCTTACAAGAACAAGGCCTCACATCCGGGCTGGAGAGATCCCTTGTGCCTTAGCTCTAGAATATTTAACCTCTCACTTTTCCCACTTGTAAAGTGGGAATGATAATAGCACCAACACATGTAACCCAATGCCCCATTTACGAAGCACTTCTAACTCTTAGATTAAAAAAAAAAAAGAAAACTTAGAAAATGCATCTGTATTACTCAGTGGGATAATGGACCAGAAACAGCCTCCTTTTGAAAAAGTTAAACTAATAACATTTTTACTGGTTATTTGATCTCAGTATTTGTGCCAGATGCAATGGATATAATACGATTTCTTATGTTGCTTGCATTTTTACAATGAAGCCACAGAAAGTTCAAAATCAAACCACTGCCATTTTTGAAGGTGGAGAAAAGAATATAAAACAATTTTTCCTGATTTGATAAAACTAAAACTTTGGCTAAAGAGAAAATACAGTGCTTATACCCATTTAGTCAAATGCCTTAACATAAGACTGATTTAAAAGGACTTGAAGTTCAGGAGTTGGCAAAAATTGGAGGCCACCAGGATGCCAGATTTTTCTGATGGGCTCTAAGGAGAAAATGGGATAGAAGAAGCCAGGAGCCAAAGGCTTCCATGAGAAGCAGAAATAATCCATACACAGTAGGTCTCAGAAAAGAGGAGCTTGAGGAACAACAGCCAGTCTCTTCAGTGTGTCTGCTAGCTCTGTCCCTCCCTGACCCTCAGAAATGATGCTAGACTCCTGGGAGTTTCTTCCTGGAAATTAACTCCAGGTTTGGATTTGGAAGCTGCTTCTCATCGGTTAAGGGTTACTCACAATTCATTTTAATTTTTCTATCTAGAAATTGGATGTGACTCAATGCACTTGGTCTGTAATTTTAGGCAAGCACAAGAGCTGGCACGAACCGCCTCCAGAAAGAATGTTATGAAGTTGCCACATACTCAGATGCTGGCAAATGGAGCAGACTTGATCTCCATCTGAGCCTAGTGACTGCCTTGGATCCTTGTCAGCACAGATCTGCAGCTGAAGTGACTTATTTCATCCTCACCCTGTGATCCTAGGTTTGTGTCACTTTTACCTGAGCATCCATGATGTACGTGCTAGAAGCAGGTGTGTTTTGGATGATCTGGATTGCACAAAGTGACCTTTCTCAGTGACTGCCTTAAAGTGCCCCCCAGCAAGTGAGGATCTAGTGTATTTTTAAACTATCACTTCTAAGGAAGGGTTTTGTGTTCAGTCTCCTGCACACTAACTCACAACCCACACTGATGGGGAAATCTGTGATAAGAGCAGTGTACTCTCTTGTGAGAGTTTGGTTGGAGATTGGGGACTGAAGTGGGGAGCCTGGGGGATGTCTATTTCCAGGCTGTGTCCCAGGCTGTTCTGGCAGTTGCTGTGATACTGGTTCAAAATAAATGTTATGAGGCTTTTCCCAGATAATTCCTTAACTCTAATTTCCCTGCGGATTCTTTTGTGAAACATCAGTGGCTGAAATAAATGTAACTCTAGTCAAGCCTCTAAGAGAATGGGATGTGGTCCCTTTGTTTTGGTAGGAAGTAGTCTGTCCCAGCAAGTAAACTGCAGACATGGTACCTCTATATCATGATCACTTAAAATAGTCTACTGAATGGCTTTTTCATTTTCTGGTCACAATCTGATTCTAGGACTCTTTCTTAGTTATTTCAACAAATTGCATGAAAACTTGGGTTTAAGTGACAAAATGTCAGCAGAAATTTTTAAAAGAAGCTAAAAATAATAGATTTATGTCTGTAGAGCACTTTGCTATACTTCTAAATGGCTTTATTTGATTCTTAACATTTCTGAGAGATTATCTGAAGTGTGAAATATTTAGAACTAGAAGGGAATATGGGAGTTACCTGTCCAGGTCTCTACCTGATGAAGGAATTTCTAGTACAAATTGCCCACCACTTCCCGCTTCCACCACCCAAAACAGTTGCAGAATGTGAGGGTTAATTTTATGTGTCAGTTTGTCTGAATTCAAAGATGCCCAGATAGCTGGCAAAACGTGATACTGGAGTATGTTTGTGAAGGTTTTTTTTTTTGGAAGAAATCTGCATTTGAATTGGTAGACTGAATAAAGAATATTGTCTTCACCAATGGGAGTCCTCATTAATGATTGTCATCATCTGATCTGTGGAGGGCCTGGAGAGAACAGAAAGATACAGGAGGAGTGTATCCTTACGCTCCATTCATTTAAGCTGGGACATCCATCATCTCCTGTCTTCTGACTTTGGTGCTCAGGGACTTTGGACTCGGACTGAATTATGTCACAGGCTTTCCTGTTTGTCCAGCTTGCAAATGGCAGATGGTGGAACTTCTCAGCCTCCATAATCATGTGAGCCAAATCTTGTACTAAATCTCTTGTGTCTCTCTGTGTGTGTATAACATACATATGTAAATAAGCATGCATGTACGGTAAGTCATTTTAGTTGCATCCGACTTTTTGTGACCCGTTGGACTGTAGTCAGCCAGACTCCTTTGTCCATGGGGATTCTCCAGGCGAGAATGCTGGAGTGAGTTGCCATGAGCTCCTCCAGGGAATCTTCTCAACCCAGGGATCAAACCTGTGGCTCCTGCATTGCAGACGGATTCTTTACTGCTGAACCACTAGGGAAGCCTGCTTATATATATAGGTCCTATCGATTCTGTTTCTCTGGGGAACTCTAATAACTCTGGGATCACCACCAAGATTTTGCTGTCTCCTCAGATTGTGTCAGCCTCCCTTTGATTTCCACCCATTTCTAGTTCTGTCCTGCCACACAGAATGGCAAGACGTGACTAATTCTGCTCTGCGCATAATTTTTGTAGGCAGCTATCGTGCTGTCCATCTGCATACCCCCTTTACTCCCCTCTCAAATCAAGTATCTCCCCAAACTCATCCTTTCCCAGCTAGATAGTTGCTATATTTGCTTACGGAACCTGCTTTCACTAACTTTGCCATCTTGCTCCTTTCCATCTGAATGGTTTTCTTGGAATACCTTGCTGTTGATAGAAACAAAATTTTTTTCTCTTGGTACTATTTATTGTTAAAAAAGGTGGAGGGGAGAACTGGCTTTTTTTTTTTTTGGACACAATATTTCCGTTAAGAGCAATTTGATTTTTGGAAGCCTCATTTGCACTTAACTCATACTGGAAAATGTGAAAATGCAGTCAATTAAGTTGGCTAATGTTCACATGTACAATTTTTTTTAATTAATTAATTTTTTTTTTTTTTTGGCTGTGCTGGGTCTTCATTGCTGTGTGGTCTTTCTCTAGCTGTGGCGAGCTGGGGCCACTCCCGGCCTGAGTTGCTCCACGGCATGTGGGATCTTCCCAGACCAGGGATCAAATGCATTTCCCCTGCATAGGCATGTGGATTTTTATCCACTGCACCATCAGGGAAGTCTTTCCATGTGCTATGAAGTCCAACATTTTTGTTCGAATAGCTGTGAAGTTGATTCTTTAAAATTTTATCTGAAACTCTCTATATATTTTATAAGCATTTTTCATCTCATGTGATTCAATAATTGTTTTGAATTCTAACTTATATATCATGTTATAGGTCCTTTTCTGTCTCAAGTTTAAATTTCAAGCTATTGAGTTGTTTTGTTCATTCATTTGTTTTGTTGTTTATTTCTTTGTTTTGACTAATTGACCAGTTGTCACTGATGTAAGTACTATCCTCCTTGCTTTTCTAACACAGAGATGTTTTTTAAATGTATGGGAAGTATTGCACAAATGAATGATTCATTCATTCACTCAACAAACACTTAATGAACACCAGGCACTAGGAATTCCAAAGAGATCTGCTTGATAAAGTCTCTGCCCTCAGGGAGCTTGCACTCTACAAAGAGACGTAAATAAACGATTGCAGAGCATGGTATAACAAAGGAAGTAAACATGATGGGGAGACAGAATAATTTCTAAGAAAGCTGCTTTAGACCGAATGGAGAGAACACATTTTCACCGAAATGTAGAGCAGGTGAGGCTGCCTTCCCGGAAGAAAGTGAAAAGTGAAAGTGAAACTTGCTCAGTCATGTCTGATTCTTTGCAACCCCATGAACTATACAGTCCACGGAATTCTCTAGGCCAGAATATTGAAGTGGGTAGCCTATCCCTTCTCCAGCAAATCTTCCCAACCCAGGGATCAAACCCAGGTCTCCTGCATTGCAGGCAGATTCTTAACCAGCTGAGCCACAAAGGAAGCGCAAGGATACTTGAGAGAGTCATTTCCTAGGCAAGTTGATAAGAAATCTAGGGGTCCCCAAGGAGAAAGGGCTCTGGAATTCTCAAGGAGGAAGAAAGGACAAACTTTTTTCCCTTCTCTACATTCCTTCAGTGCAGTTCAGTTCAGTTCAGTTCAGTTGCTCAGTCGTGCCCGACTCTTTGTGACCCCAGGAATCGCAGCACGCCAGGCTTCCTTGTCCATCACCATCTCCCGGAGTTCACTCAGACTCACGTCCATCAAGTCCATGATGCCATCCAGCCATCTCATCCTGGGTCGTCCCCTTCTCCTCCTGCCCCCAATCCCTCCCAGCATCAGAGTCTTTTCCAATGAGTCAACTCTCCTCATGAGGTGGCCAAAGTACTGGAGTTTCAGCTTTAGCATCATTCCTTCCAAAGAAATTCCAGGGTTGATCTCCTTCAGAATGGACTGGTTGGATATCCTTGCAGTCCAAGGGACCTTCAAGAGTCTTCTCCAACACCACAGTTCAAAACCATCAATTCTTCGGCACTCAGCCTTCTTCACAGTCCAACTCTCACATCCATACATGACCACAGGAAAAACAATAGCCTTGACTAGACGGACCTTAGTCGGCAAAATAATGTCTCTGCTTTTGAATATACTATCTAGGTTGGTCATAACTTTTCTTCCAAGGAGTAAGCGTCTTTTAATTTCATGGCTGCAATCACCATCTGCAGTGATTTTGGAGCCCCCCAAAATAGTCTGACATTGTTTCCACTGTTTCCCCATCTATTTCCCATGAAGTGATGGGACCGGATGCCATGATCTTCGTTTTCTGAATGTTGAGCTTTAAGCCAACTTTTTCGCTCTCCTCTTTCACTTTCATCAAGAGGCTTTTTAGCTAATGTATTATGCCTGAGGACAGTCTCTGGATTAAACCTTCTGGCTAATTCTGTAAATTATGGGAGTAGACCTGCTCTTTACAAGGATTATATAACAACAATGTATTATGCCTGAGGACAGTCTCTGGATTAAACCTTCTGGCTAATTCTGTTATTTTAAAATGTAAATTATGGGAGTAGGTCTGGTGAGGTCTTTACAACCTCCAGACATTCTTTGGATTCATTGGAGAGTATATAACTTCATTGCTAATACTAACAAGCGGGTACTCTTTCTGCCCCCTTCTGATGCCTATGTCAGAAGCTTTCTCTATCTCCTTTATAGTTTAATAAAACTTTATTACACAAAAGCTCTGAGCGATCAAGCCTCGTCTCTGGCCCCGATTGAATTCTTCTCCTCCGGGGCCAAGAATCCTGGCGTCGTGATTTAACAACAACCTTTCATACTGAAGTAGGAAGCCCAAGAATACTGAAGTGGGAAGCCTATCCCTTCTCCAGCAGATCTTCCCGACCTAGGAATCCAACCAGGGTCTCCTGCATTGCAGGTGGATTCTTTGCCAATTAAGCTATCAAGGAAGCCTTACAGGAAGAGAGAAGAGCAAATGGGAAATCCTGAGACAGGAAAGACCTTGACCAATATATCCAGGGCTGAGATGCATGATATAGTTTGGTCTCTGTCCTGTTCTGACTCTGACCTTGACGTCCAGCACAGGATTTCTTGGGTTTCCTTGTGACTTCACCTATCAGAGCTCAGGGAGGAGCCATTCCCTGGAGCACAGCCCTGAGTGGAGAACACCAGCTGCTCACCAGCCCGCATCTAGCGAGTGTGGGATGCCTCTCTAATGGACCATTTTAAGGGACATTTCCATTTGAAAGAGCACGTGAAATCTGAAGTCACAGGCTGAGCAGGCCCAGACACAATGCATAGGTTTTGGAAAGTCTCCGGGACTGTCGGAGCTCCGTGTAAGTGTGCCTGCTGGTGCACTGCTCTCACACAGCACAGGGCGCAGGGGATCTTGCAGACAGAGTCCTTCCATTAACCTTATGGCTGCTGCTAAGTCGCTTTAGTCGTGTCTGACTGTTTGTGACCCCATGGACTGTGCCCGCCAGGCTGCTCTGTCCCTGGGATTCTCCAGGCAATCCTAGAAGTGGGCTGCCATTTCCTCCTCCAGGGGATCCTCTTGACCCAGGGATAGAACTTGGGTCTCCTGAGGCTCCTGCATTGCAGACAGATTCCTTATTACCTGGGTCCCCTGAGGCTCCTTCCCTGGTGGCTCAGACAGTAAAGCGTCTGCCTACATTGCGGGAGACCTGGGTTCAATCCCTGGGTCAGGAAGATCTCCCCGAGAAGGAAATGGCAACCCACTCCAGCATTCTTGCTTGGAAAATCCCATGGATGGAGGAGCCCGGTAGGCTACAGTCCATGGGGTTGCAAAGAGTCAGACACGACTGGGCGACTTCACTTTCACTTTCCTGAGGCTCCTTTATTGCAGGCTGATTCCTAACCTTATTACCTGCTTTCAATCTTCTCATGTCGCAGAGATATTATGCCAACTCAGAAGCAAAGTCATCTGGAAAATTAATATCGAGGTCTTGTGATACCAGGCTCTTGCCGAGGTTAGCTCTGTCCTCCAGTTTCCCTTCTTCGCCACATCATATTCAACGATGAGGACACGGGCTGAGGAGGACCCACCCTGTGGGCCTTTCTCAAAAGTCCATGACACAGAGGGGAAAACAGCAAAAATATGGTCAGAGCTCCAGAAGAAGAGAAATATTAATAAAAACTGAGTCTACATGGATTTCCTCCAAGCAGCCAGCAGAAAATCATGTGTACTTATTTTAACAGCACTGCTTTGATTCTAGTAATGTTCTAAGAGGGATTTTAACCACCCTAACTTCCTCTGTAAAAAATGAAGAAACTTAAATTAGCAGCCCGCAATTTCTTGATGCCATGTAGAGTAAGGTCCATGACGGCTGGATGACTGGACATCAAAGAGGGAAATATACTCAGGTCAGTGTGAAACAGGCTCTGTTTTCACCTGTCACTCTTCTGACTGGGAAGCAGTGGAAATATCAGAATCTCTGGGGTCTGCAGGACTGACCTGAGGCCTGTCTTTGCTGTTTACTCTCTATGGAAATGTTATTTGCCCTTGCTAGCCCCAGGTTTTCTCCATAACTCAGGAATGACAAGTACTTACCTGATGAAATAAGATAATGTATCTACAGTGCTTAATACATAGGTAGGTTTCACCTGCTGTTAGCTCTTTCATCTTTCCCTCCCTTCTGAGCTATTTTGAGTTATGTCCAGGACTGTGTATACTTTCAGTAGGACAGAAAACTCTCTTATAACTGGAACAGCATTTGACACGTTTCCTCTGCTCATACATAAGGGGGAATGACCTGAAAATCTGTCTGCAAGGCAAACCTGCCGACAATGTTGAGGAGACTTCTCTGTTCACCTTGCTTGGATATCCAGAAGTAGTCATTCTTTCTGATGGCATTTAAAGAGGCAACCCAAGAAGTAAGAGCCACGTGTTTTAGTTCCATTTCTGCTTTTAACTAGTTATGAGACCTAAGATGACCAATTAAGTTTTGCCTCCTCCTTCATTAGACCAGTTGAATTTGAACATCTGTCTAAGCCCAACTCTTTGGCTATTAAATAAGAATTTCAGTATAGTCACTAGATGTCTTGGAATTGTGAGTAACTTGTATTTGCATTCAAAGACAACAATGTTATATATCATGCTCTTAAAAACACTAATTTCTGCCTGCTTTTACACATTTACATTTTTTCCTATTATTTTAAACTTTTTGTACCATTTTAGAGGCCAGAGAAATATGAGTGATGCATTAATAATCATGGGACCTTTGATTAGATGATATTTTAGGCAAAGTATTAATCACATATTATGTATCACGCACTGTAATAGTCATGGCTTTCCCTCATCAAGGTAGGTATCATCATTATTTCCAATTTACAGAAAAGAAAAAGTGAGTATCAGGGAGATAAAATCATTTGAGTAAGATCACAAGGCCAGTAAGAGAACACAGCTTTATTTGGTGTTTCTGACTTGACATTTCACTGCTTCACACAATTATACTGTAACATGGAGAGCACACTCCTTCCTGCTGATTGTCAGAATTAATTTAAACAAAAGAGCTTCAATGTCTTCCACTGCAAACCCACTGCCTCCCAAACACCCAGATGTATAAGAGGAAAAGTTAGACTCTTGATATTAAAAACAACAACAATTGCAGCAGCATTAAAAACCACAGAGAAACAAATATTCTCAATTCCTGAGCGAAGTAAGGCAATAACTTTTGTACCGTGAATAAAAACGTTGCCTGCCTCTCTGGCAGCAGAGTATGTTGCAGCCAGCAAGTCACTACTTGCCATCCTCCGCCTCACACCCCACCTTGGTGAGCCCTGAGGGAACTGGGGATGAAGACAGTGGGCTCCTCACTGGCAAGCCCTCACCCACCCTGCAGACGCACCCAGAGGGCACTTGCGATGCAAAAGCACAGGATACTGACCCTAGGTGGCTAAGGTGCAGTCAAAGGAATGATTTCAACATCCCAGCCGCTTACATCTTCCCAAACAGGGAAAAAAAGTGCTAACTCATTAACTCAAGATATCTGATGTTCTTTATTTAACAGTAATCATCTGAAGCTCTGACTGTCTAGACTTTGTTGCAAAAACTCCTATATATCCTGGCTCCTCCCTTACCTCTTCAGATCAGAGTTAACTGAGAGGCTGCATCTTGGGCTTAAGTCTTCAGTTTTGTCTGCTGAACACAATATAATTCTCAACTTTTAGGTTGTGCTTTTTATATTTTTCAGTTGACACTGTGATTATTTTAATTATTGTGTAGGTCTTTGACTAGATTGAAAACTCCCTGAAGGCAGGGACCTTGTTCCTTTTTCGCTTGTCATTCTATCACTAGCTCTAAGCTCAGTGCCTAACACTGAAACATACTCAATAATTTTTGTTTTTAATTAAAGCAGTGCTTTGCATATGAATGAGCTTAACAAGAAAAGCTGCAGGTATGATCTCAGCAATTTTAAGCACAACTTATGGGCAAGTCAAGAAGGAATAGGATGGTTCCAATAACACTCCCACCTTATCTCTTCATGTTAAATCACAGACTGTTTATCAAACACCTGGGTTGCAATTCTCATGACAGCTACGAAAGGTAAAGCATTCTGAGTGAAATATGAATTCGTGACCTAAAATTTGGCTTTTTTTTTTCTTTCTGTCTTATCAAAATAAAATTCACTGGCAATACTTCATATAAACAATATTTATAAATAAAAAATCAGAGAGAAATATACAGAATGTGAACAAAATGCCTCAGTAACAGACATGGGATAAAGGTAATATTTACCCCAGACAAGGGGAAGAGACGTAAGAGTCAGGTATCATTGCGTCCACTGGGTGGCGCTGCAGACTGATGCTGACCACTTAAAGAGTGTCAGAAAATTTCTAAAGTTAACGCCTGTATGTAAAAGTTTCATCTTTCATTTGATTCTTACAACAGCTCTATGAGGAATGTAGCCTGTGTATTCCTGTCCCTTAAACACCGACTTTAGACGCCATTAATCATTAAAAACGGCCTTTCTGGAGATCTGTAATACATATTAATGGAGATTTTCTCTTTAAAATGGCCCATTCACTTTTGAGCGGCGTATTCCAAAGTTATTTACTGGTAACCTTTGGTTCCTTTCTCCACTTTCAAGTGTCTGTCTCAAAAAGACAGTCTCTGTGGAAGGGAGACTGAAATAGCTGGGCTACACATTCCTGGGGCTGAGGTGGGGGTCACTGCTCAGTAAAGATACCAGGCGGAGAAGGCAATGGCACCCCACTCCAGCACTCTTGCCTGGAAAATCCCATGGACGGAGGAGCCTGGTGGGCTGCAGTCCATGGGGTCGCTAAGAGCTGGACACGACTGAGCGACTTGGCAGCAGCAGGAGCAGCAAAGATACCAGGGTACTCACAAGGCGCCCCAAGTTCTGGTGTCAGAGCCATGGGCGTTTATTAAACTTTTTAGAGGTTCTATTTTAGCATTTGCAAGAAGGAAATGGAAAAATTTTACCATTTGCCTCACTAGTCTAATAACATAGAATGAGTGTTCTGTAGATGTAGGTTTTCATTTCTCTGGAAACTTACTCCATTTTCATTAAAATTCTTCCCATTCTTTAATGATGTTCAAACGATGAGCCCCATATTGAAGACTCTCTTAGCCTTTCAAACCCAAAGGTGGCTACTTGCTGTGTCTGATCATTAGTTAACTAATCAATAGCAGTATATTTTTTTGCTATTTTCTTTTATTGGACTTCCCTGGTGGCTCAGAAGGTAAAACGTCCTGCCTATAATGTGGAGACCTGGGTTCAATCCCTGAGTTGGGAAGATCTCCTGGAGAAGGAAATGGCAACCCATTCCAGTATTCTTGCCCGGAAAAATCCCGTGGGCGGAGGAGCCTGATAGGCTACAGTCCATGGGGTCACAAAGAATCGGACACAACTGAGCGACTTCACTTTATTACCTTTATAGTTTTATCTTTCGTATTTAGGTCTTTTTCGGTCTAAATGATGTTTATTTTTAAATGTCATGTGAAATAAAGATCTAATTTATTTTTCTTCAAATAATGAGCTAAATTTCCTAACATCATTTAGTAAATTTTCTGTTTTCTCCAAAAAGAATCCTTTTAGATTTACACTGGAAATTTACTGAACATAAATTTTGGGAGGATCAATATTTTTGCAAAATTATGATATCCGGTCCACTAACATAACATACATAACATAATAGAGCTATTGTTTTTTCCTCTATAAACAGAAAAAATTTTTATTTTTCCTGTACCAAAAGTTAGAACTTTTATTGCTGGTAGAGAAACACTGATTTGTATAGGTAGATATTGGATGAGGCATTCTTGATGAGCTTCCAAACAGGTTTTATAGTTTGTTGATCCTTTTGGCATTTCTGTGTAAATAATTACAGCATCTGAAGCCATGACAATGTTGTCTTTTCTTTCCTGATTCTTACACTTCTTATGTCTTTTTCCAGTTTTGTCTTTATTTGTTTTGCATGGCTGGGACCTTGAAAACTATGTGGAATATGTTGAATAATGACAAGGATTCATGTTATCAGACTTTCCTTTTATCTCTCTGTCTCTTATCACTTTCTCTTCCTCTATTTCTCTATCTCTCTGTCCCTTTCTTCATTGTGGGATTTTCATTTAAACAAAGTTTAAAAAATATTGAAATAGAGACTTGCATTTTCTCTGTTTAGTAATATCTTTTTTTGTTAATTAATACTCAGCCTACAATTTACTGGTTGCAGCTGGAAGTGTGGCATGCCTGGGAATCTGAGCACACAAGACTGCTCTCCATGCTTCCAAAGGCACACAGTGAGAGGAGCTGACTGGAAGCCACATTTTAGGTTATGAAACTTACAGACAGAAGGTCTTTGCGGTCCCAGCTCCTCACTCCCCAGGCAAGTACCAACAACACCATTATTTACTGTCTTGTTAAATTAAAATACATTTTTCGCACTCTGACACATTACCTTAGATCTTCTACAGTGAAGAGAAGTGTTTTTAGTCCTAATTTGGGAGAAAAGAAACCAAGGCTCAGAAAGACTGGGTTTCAAGAATTAGAGATTTTCCTAATTTATTACACTGCCATCCCTCAGCATATCTCTTCTTGGCTTCCTGTTCTTTGGGGCCCAGGAGAGCCTGGTCATCATTTTCCTTGTTCTTTTATAGAAAATAGTAACAATTTTAGATGGTTATAAATAATGTGTGAGTCAATGAATGGTCTGCTCTAAAGAGGGTGCCTTAAATATTCCTGGGTCATAAACCAGGGTGCCTCTCCACTTCCTTTCCAAAGCTGGTAATGGAATTCTGATGGACATTGGGGTCATCAGGTGTGTGCATATGGTTAGAAGCTGGGAACAGTCTATGTCAAGCTGGAGTGATGGATTTTGTGTTATCTAATGCCAACCTGGGCTTCCCAGGTGGCTCAGTGGTAAAGAACTCACCTGCCACAACAGAAGATGAAGGAGACACGGGTTCGATCCCTGGATCGGGAAGATCCCCTGGTAGAGAAAATGACAGCTCATCCCAGTATTCCTGCCTGGAGAATGCCCATGGACAGAGGAGCCTGGCGGGCTCCAGGCCGTGGACAGAGGAGCCTGGCGGGCTGCAGGCCGTGGACAGAGGAGCCTGGCGGGCTGCAGCCCGTGGACAGAGGAGCCTGGCGGGCTGCAGCCCGTGGACAGAGGAGCCTGGCGGGCTGCAGGCCGTGGACAGAGGAGCCTGGCGGGCTGCAGGCCGTGGACAGAGGAGCCTGGCGGGCTGAAGCCTGTGGACAGAGGAGCCTGGTGGGCTGCAGGACATGGGGTCACAAAGAGCAGGACACGACCAAGCATGCACAGCATGATGCCAAACTAGTGTCCACATAAGCTTCTTTCCTCCCTGTTGCATGGTTGGGAGAAGCAGAGCTTTCACTCCTCGGTTTCTGGGATTTTGCTTATAGTTGTGTTGCTCCTGTATGAACAGACAAGAATGCAAAAGAAAGGATGGCCCATTGAATTTTACATAATTGCATATGACATTAGACTATAACACTTGCCTAAGTTTCTGGCCGCAAACTCATTTCACTTGGCCAACTAGTGGTTTTTGGTTTTACTACAATTTTAATTTCAATGCTTTTAAGAGAAAACGCATGTTCATGGCTTCTTTTGTCTTAATCTAATCGGATTTACAGCCCTGGCTCCTGAAGGCACTGAGTTTATGACCCCTGGAACTGGTGGTGACTCCCATGTCCTGACATTTTTATGGTTCTATGATATTGGAAAGGACAGGATAGTTGATAGAAAGAATGACTTGAAGGAATGTAGGCATGGTTGGAAGGGAAAGTATTATCCCCCTCCTCAGGTCACTTTTATGAAAACATTCAGGTATGCTGTAGGCACGAAACAGCTGGAAAATCAGGATGATTCCTAGCTGTGTTAGAAAGAGTGTAGCCAGAGTGAAGTTGCTGAGCTGTTAGGTTTTAAGCACTGTGGACCAGGCAAAAGTCATGCACAGCTGCAAAGGGCAACCTTGAAAGTCAAGTCCCCTGTCTCAGTGAGCGTACTGTTTTGTTTGTTCTGCAACATGAAACCAGATTGCTGTGTCTTCATTTCACCAGATGAAAAAGTCGACAAGTGGTTTAAGAGTTGCATTACATAGAAATTTTTTAAGCCCTAGACTCTTACAAGTGAGACTTTAAACTTTTAAAAAGTATGAACAATTAGGACAACTTAAAAAAAAAATCAACCAGCAACCAAGACACTTCTTCTGTCCCGCCTTTAATCCTAATTCTGTGTTATTGGAAGCCTTTATGTTTACCTATGCACATCAAATTTCTGAAAGGATACACAAAAAAGCTTACTATTGGTTATCTCCAACAGGGGAAAATTGGGATGGGAATTGCTGAGCATCGAGCCAGTTGTGAAATTATTACTTATTTTGACCCATCAAGTTTTTACTTATTTACTTTAACAACAGCATATGTTATCCATTTACATATAAAAAAAGAAAATCTAAGAAAGCATCATGTATTTCACATTCTTTCCTCCTCCCTAATTATCTATTCTTCTGTTTGCTATGATTTTAACAGTTGCCACGTATGTTTGAGAGACTGTATTTTCTCTAAACTTATCCCAAACTGTCCATTATTATTAGGTAGCATATAACCAAATTCAAGTATCGGATCTTTTCTGTATGTCCCTTTTCCATGATCTTTCAGAGGAAAATATAATCATTGTTTGCAATTCGGACTTCAAGTTGTTTCCAGATTAACCCTAATTAATCTAATGAAGTGAACTCTAATTAATTATCACCAAAACAAATAGATTTGTCCTGACCTTCACTAGCAACACTGCCACACACTTGAAGTCAGATGGCTTAGGTCTGGCTAGGGAAGGCGATGACTTTGGCCTCTGGAATGCCAAAGTGGCAGTAAAATAAGGTTGAGCAGAACCATATTAAAACCAACTGGATGTCATGAACAAATTGGCAGCCACTCATCTGTTTTATGTATGTGTCTGTAAAGTGACACTATGTCTTCATGCTCATAATCCTTGTCCTGCTGTTGACCAGAGTGATTATCTGTCCGTGTGTTTTCTTGTGAACAGTCTGTACCCTCTATATTGTTGTTACAGCATCGTCATCATGCCTGCTGTGGTACAGTAGGCGGGGCAGAGAACAAACCACACCGAAAGGAGGAAACCGAGAACCCTGCCTGTCAGAGTCCATGGTTTCCAAGCTGCCCAGACATGCAAACGTAATGTTATAGGTAAACACTGAATAAGCATCTAGGACTGCCCTGTTCTTGCTGCTAGAGTCCTTCACAGAAAAGGTGTGGAAAGCAAACAAAACATATGTGTGTGTATGTGTGTATATATATACATATATATATATATCTATATATGAAGCGTGTTCTTATAGAGCAAATATGCAGTGGTCAAAGCAAACTAGGAAAGACCAAAAGTCAGCCACATGAAGTCTCAGCGACAATAATTTGTTAGGTTTGGTGACTGGCTAACAATTTTCAGCAATGTGAAAACACATTTAACCAGTTTCTCCAATTGGGTTTAATTAATGTGGGTGAGTGTGTTTTTCTTAATAGAAGTGTTCTGATTCACAGCAGGTTAGGTTTAACATCATTCTGCTCCCAGTACAAGGCCTGAGGCATACAGAGTAGAATTTTAGGAGCATTTTGATGGATGAGGTGAGAAATGTCTTAACAGGATGGGGTAGAGATTGAACACAATGAGTAACATCTTGCCTTGCCAAGTACACTGATTGATTACCTATTGGCTGATTCATCACATCCTGGGGATATTGGAGAAACTAGTGGGTGGTTTTTGTCCTAAATGTTATTGTTGCAGCTGAGACAACCACTCCAATAAGTGGAGTCAATTACATTAAAGAAATAAACTACATGAATACATCCTTCTTCTTCCTTCATTCCCATCAATTCACAAAGTTCCATTGATTTGAGGCCTTCAAAATCTTTCTCTGTCCTTTTTTTCCCCACCATCAATGGAACGATTGTCAGAAGTCTCCTAAGTGGCTTCCTTATTATTTTTTTAATCCCAAAGCTCTCCCCACAATTACAACTCTTGCCAAGAGTCACCAGAACATGCCTTCTGATCATGCCTTTTCCTCATGGAAAACATCCAAGTGTTTCACTTTACTACCTAGTGAAATCTAAACTTCCCGAGACTTTCAGGAACATCAGTCACAAGGTCCATCTCCCTATTCAAAATGACTTCTTGCCACTTTTTAATACATTTCCCCCCTATAATCTGCTAAGCTCAGTTCAGTCACTCAGTCGTGTCTGACTCTTTGCGACCCCATGAATCGCAGCACGCCGGGCCTCCCTATCCATCACCAACTCCCAGAGTTCACTCAAACTCACGTCCATCGACTCAGGGATGCCATCCAGCCATCTCATCCTCTGTTGTCCTCTTCTCCTCCTGCCCCCAATCCCTTCCAGCATCAGAGTCTTTTCCAATGAGTCAACTCTTTGCATGAGGTGGCCAGAGTACTGGAGTTTCAGCTTTAGCATCATTCCTTCCAAAGAAATCCCAGGGCTGATCTCCTTCAGAATGGACTGGTTGGATCTCCTTGCAGTCCAAGGGACTCTCAAGAGTCTTCACAGGAAATTGAAAAAACTAATGAGTGGGGAAAGATGAAATTAACTAGCATTTTAAAATTCCAGTTCCTTCTGACCTTGTCTCATTGCATAACTGTGAAAAAACAGGCAGGGGATGCCTGTTTCCCCCCTAAAAAAACTGAAGTTAGGAGATGTTTGCCCTAGTTATTACTTGTCCAGTGCAACAAAGTGGGTTGGGGGAGCTGGGATTCTGACCTAGGTCTTTCTGAGATCCACCCTTTTTCCAATATTCCATTCATTGTACTTATACAGGTTACCCTCTGGCACCCCCACCTCAACTCTCCAGACCTGGAATGCCCTCTTTTCTGCCTCAACTTCAAAGCCAGTTGCTAAGACAACCTACCTGGACCCTCAGGATTTCCCTAATTTTCTCTGTCCCAAATTCCCTGAAAATGTAACCCGTTTTCTTGACCCCCAAACTGGATAAGATGTTCCTCCTCTGGGTTCCCATAACACCCTATTTTTATCACATCATATGTTTTTCCATTTTATTTATTTACTTTTAGCTATGCTGGTCTTTGTTGCTGTGCACGGGCTTCCTCTAGCTGTGGTGAGTGTGGGCTCCTCTCTAGTTGCGCTGCATGGGCTTCTCATTGCAGGGGCTTTTCTTACTGCCGAGCACACGCTCTAGGTGTGTGGGCTCAGTGGTTGTGGTACATTGACTTAGTTGCTGTGTGGCATGTGGAATCTTCCTGGACCAGGGACAGAACCTTTGTAGCTTGCATTGGCAGGCAGATTCTTAACCACTGGACCATGAGGGAAATTCCATATATTTTTTAATAACATATTTATTGATATATAACAAGCATATAGAAAAGTCACATAAGTGTTTATCTTGATGATATATCAAAAAGCAAAATCAGGCCTGAAACCACCAAGATCAAGAAATTACCAGTAAGCAACCAGAAGACCAGCCCCCTCGCTTACCCTCTTAATCTCCATTCTCTCCTCCCCAAAGGCAATCAGATCATGACTTCTATACAGCTTTGTTTGCCTGCTTTTAAATTTTATATAAATCAAATCATACAGTGTGGTTTCTATGTCTGTGAGGTTTATTCTCTGTTATTGTATATAGCAATTATCCATTTGTTTTTTTAAAATATGGTATTACACTATATCTATTCATTTTACTAATTATATTTATTTTGCTGTTGGGAGACATTTTGAATTGTTGCCATTTTGAGGCTCATATAAATAGTCCTACTGTGAATATCATTGCAAACTTTTTATTGAATATATGTGGACTCTTTGGGGTGCATATACCATGGAGTGAAGCTACTGGGTCATAAGTTATAAATATATTCATCTTTATTTAGTAGAAAATGCCAAACATTTTTCCAAAATGATTGTACTGATTTATACTCTCACTGCAATGTGTATTTCCAGCTGCATCTCATCTTCATCAGCAACTTATAAATGTCTATGTTATAATTGCAAATTCTTTTTTTTTTTTTTTTTTTTGTCACACCACACAGCATATGGACCTTCTCTGACCAGGGATCGAACCCATACCCTCACAGTGAAAGCGTAGAGTCTTAACCACTGGACCACCAGGGACATTCTATAATTGAAAATTCTTTCTCCCTCCCCACCCCACTTTCTCTTTTTCTCTCGTTACCTTAGCATGACACTTAGAAAGTATCTGAGTAAAAGTCTAGTGAAAGAGTAAGTAAGTGACTAACAAGCACAGAAGTGTTGGCTTCTATATTCTTGTCACTTAAGAGGTGACATTATGCAGAATAGTGTGGTTACATGCATAGGCTTTGGGACCAGACTATCAGGATTTGACTTCTAACCTCACCATGTCCTCACAAATTACCTTTCTGTGCTACTTTCTTCACTTTGACATCAGAAGGTCAATGAATTTTGTATAAAGTACTTAGAGCAACGCCCGGCATATAATATGAATTCTATAGTATTAACTGTTCGTGTTGTCTAAGTCTTAAGGCTTATATCCTTTTAGACTCCCTAGAAACAGAATCTCTAGGGAGATTCTAGTAACCTAGAGAGTTTAGAAGCCTGTTCTAGGCAGCCAACCCCTAGCAGCCAACCCCACAGAGAACTTCTAAACTTCTGAGGTTCCCTTTAGCCCTCATTCTCCACTGGCCTTATACCATGGGTGGGTGCCCCAAGTAGATGACAAATTCCCTAAGCATGGTACTTGAGTTATGTTCATGGTAGCAGTGGTTTCAAAATCCCACTTCAATTTGCGGGAATCTTAGCTGAACACATTCCCCCTAAATCCATATTTGAGAGGCTACACAGCTGAAAACCTATAGAGAAATGAATTGTTCCTTTTATCCACCATCATGCTCAAATGTAGTTTCAAATGCTGACAAAGGTGTATCCCACACCCCTAGATAAAAGATACTTCTGCACATGTACTGCTTGACATCATAGTGTTTAGTAAATATTTGCCTTTTTTTTTTTTTTAATATATTGATCCTTTGTTCTTCCTGGACTTCCCTGTTCTGGCCCTGTTCCCTTCCCACCCACTTGTGTTTGATCTAATCTCCTCCTGTTTGTGTGACAACACTCGGGTCTCCTCTGGCTCTTATCTGCTCTCCAGCAATGTATATCAGGTCTTACATAGCAACTGACTGAAGCCAGAAGCCACATTTCTACCCTCAAAAGATTAAAAAGCTTTGTAATCCATGATGAGCTCCTCTGAGTTATGTCTAATTAGATGGGAGAATGCCAGCTGAAAGACTCATGTTAAGATAAAAATGTTTTAAGTACTTATTGTTCATCGAGGGGCTCTCAACTGTTATTCATCAAAAGAATGAGGGGAAGATACACAGAAAGCCTTTCTGTCAGGCCTAGGATCAATCTTTACTAGGACTTTATAGATTTTCTTTATCATTGTAGCTGACTTTTGAGCTTCCCAGGTGGCGCTAGTAATAAAGAATCCACCTGTCATGCAGGAGACAGAGGAGTCACAAGTTTGATTCCTGGATGGGGAAGATCCCCTGGAGGAGGGCGTTGCAACCCACTCCAGTATTCTTGCCTGGAGCATCCCCATGGACAGAGGAGCCTGATGGGCTACAGTCCATGGGGTCACAGAGTTGGACATAACTGAAGTGACTTAGCAAGCATGTGGTTGACTTTGGCATTTGCGGTAGGTAAGGGGTTTAAAATGCAGCTAGTGTCTAGAGGGAAGAGCAGTAACTCAGATGCAGAGCTTGATCAGGGGCTACCCTTCAGCAAGATATAAGAGCCATGATAAAAGGAAAAATGACTGTCCCCAGGGAAATCCCCGTGCAAACTGAGAGGTCAAGATAAAGGGTGTGCAGTAGGCCTACAGCCGCAAGACCAACTATTGCAGGATCCCATGTATGCGAGGCATTTCTGGAAGGCCTAGAAAAGAGAAAAACTCCAAACAACTTGTGTACAAGATGATGATCTCCTACAATGCTCTTTTCCCTTTTCCCACAGGAACTGTTCCAGTGGGCCGACTGCAGGCGGGCCCAGGCAGTGCTGGGTGCATACCCGCTCCAGAGGCTTCTGATCCAAGTCAGGGATGTGTCCCTTCAGGCTCCTTCTCGGAGCTGACACTGGACTCAGTTCGGCTCTGGTTACTCTCAGGAACCAGGAGTCCTGCCGGCTCAGCATTTTGGGAACAGAGCCACTTATCCTCGTCCTCTTTAGTGGCATTCTCCTAGACTTGCAGACTATTATCTAGATTTCCATTTCAACAAACTGCTTTATGGACCAAGTCTGCCCTTCCCAGCAGGCTCTGTAAGGGCAGAGGTGTGTCAGCTTTGCTCTTGCTTTATCTTCAGTACTTGGAATAGAGCTTGGCCCAGTGACGGCACTCAAGTATTTGTTAAAGAATTACCTGTTACTTCAGACAAGACAAAGGTCGGGACAAACAGCCAACTTCACAGGGCAGGCAATAAACACAGGGAACATTACTTCATGACTGTCCTTGAGGCAGTTAAATGGACAAGGATTTGTTTGGATGGATTTGTGGATAATGACTGACATCATAGAATGCTGGTAAAGCCCTCAGATAGAAATTGGCTTTAGGGAATTCTCTGGTGGTCCGGTGGTTAGGACTCAAGAGCTTCTACTGCCAGGGGCACAGGTTTAATCCCTAGTTAGGAAACTAAGATTCTACAAACCGCACAGTGTGGCCTGGGAAAAAAAAAAAAAAAAAAAAAGACTTTAAGACTGCCCTATCGAAAATCCCATGGACGGAGGAGCCTGGTAGGCTGCAGTCTGTGGGGTCGCTAAGAGTCGGACAAGACTGACTGACTTCAGTCTCACTTTTCACTTTCATGCATTGGAGAAGGAAATGGCAACCCACTCCAGTGTTCTTGCCTGGAGAATCCCAGGGACAGGGGAGCGTGATGGGCTGCCGTCTATGGGGTCGCACAGAGTCGAACACGACTGAAGTGACTTGACTGATTCTCTTCTGGAGTCGGAGGCTGATGCTTCTGGAGGAGCGAGCCACTGTCAATCACAGCAGCATTACCATGGTTTTCGATTTTAAATGGATCTACTATTGTTCCCTTAACTGAAATATATAAAATAACGCCCATGACACAATTTCTGTAAATATTTTTCAAGGTTTTATTGCAAACCAAAGTTGGTTTATCACACACACAAAAAGGTGTGTGGTGGGGAGGGGAGAAAGAATTGTACATATTATAACCATGTTAATTACAGTACATTAAAATGGTGGTTTACATTACAAATAAGCCTGTAAGTTTAAATATACTAGTGTTATAACCCAATGTACAGACTTTCTTTATACAATACATACAATTATCAGGAATGCAAAAAAAAAAACCACAACATAAATAATGCCCATTTTATAGGTGACATTTTTAAACAATGAAAACACCAGGCTCTGACTGACAACTGGGGCATTGGTCCATAAAAACCCTTTCTAAAAATAGAAATATTTGTAGCAGCAATGCTTTCTTTAAGCATCTGGATACAAGTCATTGCAAGACCATTTTCAATAAATTTTAGTTATTAACTATATCTTACAAAAAAAAAAAAAGTCTACACATAAATTTATCTTCCAAATATGGAAGAAACAAACAATGTCCCACGTTGTAGTGTCCTGCAAGTGTCACATTGATGCTTATAACTGAGTCCTTCTGTGAGCAAGCATACCACACTCATACGGCGGATCACACAGGGAGTCCACAAGGAGAAACAGAGAACGAGAACACTCAGCAACAGGAAAAGCTTTGGAGCTAACACGATCTCATCAGAAAAGGCACATTTCATAAGATTCGTTATCGTGGCCCGGACAGACCTCCAGAAGCTCCTTCTCAGAACAGCGTCTGCCTGCCAACGAGACCACTGCATCTGTCTCGGGCGGCCCTCTACTGCTCATTTCAGAGATAGCACCACATTGGAAGGAAGAATAAAGAGGAAACTCTCACAAGCTCACTGAGGAGGATGTGCTCTTCAAAAAGCTTCCAGCAAACAGTGTGCAATAAGACTGCCAAGATGTGCAAGCTTCCAGGGATGTGCAAATTCTCTTTTACGATGTCCTGTCAGCTGGCAGCTCTGCCAAAAGGTTAACTAAAAAAATCCTTTGCAACCAACCCTAAGACCGTTCAGAGGAAAGAGTCCATGGGAGGTGCATAGGAAAAGCCCAGGAAGGCCTCAGCCGCTTCCTTGACGCTGGCTGTGAGAAGGAGGCTGTCCGGGGACCGGCCGATGGAGTTGGGGACCGGCTCTTCGGTGAATTCAGGATCAAAGTGCCGCAGGTCGCTGGGTCCGCTCTGTTGCAGGAAGAGGAAAAAAACAAAACAAAACAAAACATGCTCCATGTCAAGAATTCACAGTGGAGACAAGGCAGGGAAATTCTTGTGCAAGCTTTAGGTGCTATACAGAGACCATCACAAACCATTTCAAGCACAAAACCCACAGGCCACGTAAAGTTTAAACTATGAAGGTCATGTTTTCTTTCTGTCTTTCGCTACTTTAATTTATAAATGTGTTGAAAAATTATGTGAGCTTCATTGAGATAGAAGTTCTACCTTTTCTGTGGGTAAAATAATGGTTTATGAATAAAATATCTGCTAATTTATTCCTTGGGGGGGCCCCCACCCCCACCAATGCCATCAACTCTGACTTAAAAGAGAAGCCCTTGGGTTTCCATACATGCCCAAGAGAGCTACTCACCACATTTGGGTTAAAAGGGGGAGTAATCTTCTTATTAATGAGATCTTCCCAGTTAATTAGGGAGAAGAAGACATGATTCTTAATCTCCATCTGTTGAGAAAGAAACATGAATTTAGATGCCTGAAATTCAGGAAGGGCAGTGGGGTCTAGTGCTCTACCCAGACAGCCTAGGAGGACAGGAAACGTGACTCACAAAGTCATCCTTGGCACCCAGCCTCTTTGTCCTGTCCTTCTGCAGGAGGCCTTCCAGGACGTGTCTTGCAGAGTTTGTAATATTTGGCTTCAACTGGAGGGGCTTGTTCAGAATGTTGTCGTACATCTCAGCTGTGTTTCGGCTATAAAAGGGAGGCTGAAAGAAGGGGGAGGATTACTTACTAGTCAACTGGAAGTTCTGGAGAGCACTCATTACCAATAAAGACTCAGACTGTAATGCATGAAGCTGGATTTGACAAAGTCTATCACTTGACAGGTTTTCTTTGCCCTGGATTTTTTCAGTGACTATATTTTGCCACCCTGATGGGAGGCAGGGGTAGATGCTAATAAGCCATGTTTTTCACTCTCACATACGTTAAGCGTGGTCAAACCTAGTAAAGCGTGAACTTACAAAAGAAAAATCCACTAGATAAGGGTTTATCTTAAGACACCTATAATTTAACCAATATGCTTGTCACGTCAGCATTTGTTAAGCTTACTGATAAATAGACATGATGATCAAGTCTGCAAAGGGGTTTGTGTGCCCAGATGAGTCTAGGGGGAGAAATGTATCAACCCAGGGCAATATTCCCCGATTCTCAATGGGCTACTCACCAGGCCATACAGCATCTCATATAAGACGGCCCCCAGGCACCACCAGTCCACGGTTCTATCATAGGGCTGCTTATGAAGCACCTCAGGCGCCAGATACTGAAAGACCAGGAAAAGAGAGTTCAGAGCCCCTGAAACCAGGCACTGCCAAGACCAGGGGTGTGCCTTCAAAGGGCTGAGACACGCTGGGTCTACTTGGAGGATATATTTCTCTAGACTATTTCCTGATAAAATCAATGCCTTTGAGGCTGACTGTCCACTTATAGTCCTGATATTAGAAAGCTAGTGGGTACCCCTCAGCTACCTTGAGAATTTAGAAACCTTCTCTGATCATGGATCTTATCAACAGCTCATTTTAACTAAAGCAACATGAGGCTTTGGAATTTCTCAGGCCTCCAAGAGTAAATCCATTTTACTTGCACTGAACTGGACTAGAACCCTTCTAAGAATACTCTTTCAGTAGTTAAAGGCACTAGTGCAATGATCTCTTCCTGGAGGAGTGGGTAGACCAGGCACCAAATCAAGAGTGTGCCTACCTCGGGCGTGCCGCAGAAGGTGGACGTCGTGCCATTGTGTTCAATGTTCTCCTTGCAGAGTCCAAAGTCAGTAAGGACAATGTGTCCTTGTGAATCTAGCAAAATATTCTCTGGTTTTAAGTCTCTGTTTAAAAAAAAAAAAGTAGTCACATAATTTAATTTCACTGCATGAGTAATTCTCTGTAAAGATCATTGCTAGGGGTGTTAGAAGCACTTTATATTCACTGTAGTTGTGTTAGTAAATCTAAAAGGGAGTCCTTGTTCTGTTAATCTATTCTGAATTAGGCACAATCCGTATTGGCTAGTTGCCTAGTGGAAGGGAGTCAAGACCAGTCACATGCTGGAGATCTGGTTTTAGATGAACAAGTTATGCCTAAACACAAATTATTTTAAGGTGCTGTCAAAGCTTGGGCTATGGTCTCCTTTACACCAGAAGGGCACCTTAAGAGCTCTTCAACTCACCTATAAACGATGTTCAGAGAGTGTAGGTAACCCAAGGCACTGGCTATTTCAGCAGCATAGAATCGAGCCCGTGGTTCCAGGAAGCATCGCTCCCTCTGGAGATGGTAGAACAACTGTAGAAGACAGAACAGAGTTAGCCTGGGTTGCCAAGCCAGAGGACAATGCATTGAATCAGTCTTGACATATATATAACTAAAGAGGACAATGGCAGGAAGCAGCCCTAAATAGTCTATTAACTATCTGAATGCTGGCAGGCTAAGGGAAACGCTAATTCTGTTCACTTTTCTCCTAACTATCTTTTACAAACTTTCCTCTCAAATTAAATGAAGTGGGCTATGCACAGACTCCCAGGGGTCAGTTCCCATCCCCTCAACTCACCTCTCCACCGTTAATATAGTCTAGGACGAAGTACAGTTTGTCGGCCGTCTGGAAAGAGAAGTGAAGGCCCACCAGGAAAGGGTGTTTCACGTTCTTCAGGAGAACATTCCGCTCCGACATAATATGCTTTTCCTAGAAAAAGGACAATGAAGATTTAGTGGCAAATTTCAACTTGGCGCCAAGATTCCAGTGTAATGTTTAGTGAATGTCTTATCTCCAAGCCCAGCTCATACCTCCTTCTTTTTCAGGATTGCCTTCTTTTGTAAAACTTTAACTGCATAGAATGCTTCTTCTGCTTTGTGTCTTGCCAGGAGAACCTGAAATTTAAATTAAAAATCATTTTCCTGTTCACATCCAGGGAGAATGTAAAATTAGCGTATGAAAGACTATAAACAATGAGAGCTTCAGACGTGAGATTACCTTTCCAAAACTGCCTTTTCCAATTACTTTCAAGAAGTGAAAGTCAGATGGTTTAGCATGAGGATTGGATGATGGGCCCAGGTTGATTTGCTGAGAAGGACTTGGCTGGAAAATAAAAGATTTTCCTTTAATCTTTTCCTTGCTTCAAAGGAAGATTGCGATAGTAAAGTACAGGCAATGTAAGAGATGGGATATCTGCAAATGTCTGGGCAGGTCCCCACACATCTATAGACACATTTCAAAATACCTTTTGTCCATACATGTGCATATTGCAAAACACAGTATGGAAACTGTACACAATCGGGCTGTTCTTAAGCAGGTAACACTTTTATGAAATATGCCTTTCAAAATGCTCCACTGATTCATACTTAAGTGCTTATGTCAGTTGTCTGCTATGAACTAACAAGACATTCCTGCCTTGATACTAACTAAAATGCTATTTTAATTCATCCACGTAGGGAAACTGACTCATAATAAGATTCCTCCATTGATGTATCACGAATAGAGAACACTTACTGGAGGAGAAGGGTTGGCATTCATAAGCTCAGGCTCCTGAGGTGGGGAGATTTTCAAAATGGACTGAACTTCAGGGCTGCAGAGAGGAAAGAACAATTTAGAACATCCTAACTCGCCACAAGGGGGCAGACAACACCAACAGTGAATTTCTGGCTCAACTCCGGAGGATTCAGCGTTTAAACTAAAAACACCCGAATCAATTACCGTTAAAGAAAATAGCTAAAATAATAAACCCAGTTAAACACAGAGATGGGAGTTGTTCTTCAAGGAGAGAGGAGGTGAATGGGGAAAACATGAAAATTTTATCTTGCATCTCTAGTGCAAGCCAAATCAGCAAATTAATTTTAATGATTTAAATGACTTAAATAATTAGAATTTAAAGAGAAAAGGGATCCCCACCCGTGGGAAGTCTTTGGCTTCCTGATCAATATATTAACGGGAAGTACATCTTTACTGCTGGTAAATGGAAACTTCACTACTTATTTTTATTTACCCCAATTCCCCCCGGAAACTTACTGTTTGCATGCATAGGAGTTATTGGCAATCTTCTGAATAAAGTCATTCAGGCCCATCCTTCTCTGTTTCATAAAAGCTGTGAATTAGAGAGGAGAAACGTTTAGACAACGGCTTTGTAACATCCAACGCCACACACACTAATCTGATCCGGGGCATTCAAAAACTTCCACTCCGCGTAACCTAGAAATAACCTAGAAGTCCAGCCGCATCCCTACACTCACCGATGAGAATTGCTACCATGCCTCTCATTCTGGAGTAAGTGAGGGTGTCTCTAGCAGCCTCCGTTTTCACCGTCATCGCCAGAAAGTGAGCACGGGGAGTCGTTACAAAAGGGAGACCGGCTCAGCCAACACTGCGCTCAGTCCCCGTCTCCTGCTTTATAAGCGTTGTGCCGCCGCGGGGGCGGGACCCACGCGACAACGAGTAAGCAGCGCTGTCCGGCCCCGCCCTCGGCCCCGCCCCCAGATGCCGCGCGGCTCGACTGGCGGCAAAGCGGTCGGCTGCCGGCGGTTCCGCCCCCGACGAGAGGGCCAGCCGGGAGCAGGGGTTGAGGGGCTCGGGGACCGCCCCGGGATGGCCCGGCCGGGGACTGTTATCCGCCTCCCTCGGCTCCCGGGCCGGAGACTGGGAAAACCGCAGGCGGAGGGGGTGGGAGGGAGGGAGCAGCCGGGGTAATTTTCCACCTTTCTCATTTATTCCGCCTTGCGAGGAAATCAGAGTCGCGGCAGATCAGGAAATCAGAGCGGTTTCTGCCCGGTGCGCGGCGATCGGGGTGGCTCTGTGCCCGCTCTGGTTTCTCAAACCCTCAGTTCAGATTCACCCCCTGCCCCAGCGCCGACTCTGATCCTCTCCCGTAATTCACAAGGCAGTCTCCCAAGCCCTCGCAGGGCGTGCAGCGCACCATCAACAGTTATCTCAGGCGCAGAGCGGCAGCGCCGGGGGAGGGCGGCCCCTCACGCCCTTATCTTCGGAGTCAGCGTGGTCCCCCGGCTCCCGCCGCCCTCCTTCCCCGGTCCCATCCTCAGTGCAGCCCCAGATACCCCAGCCCCCTTTTCCCGATCCGAGCAACTAACTAGTGGAAGAGTGCGCAAGGCAAGTCTCCGCGTGGCGGCAGCGGCGCTTACCCAGTCCGGTCAGCAGGAAGGACTCGCTCCTTTTCTGCGCCTCGGCCCTCTTTTTGTGGCGGGGCCGAAGCAGGGACTCGAGCCGGGCCCTGGTCAGCGCGCCCTGCATCTCCCCCATGGGCAGCGGCGGCCGGGCGCGCAGCGGGCTGGGGCGACAGGAGAACACTGACGTTTCCTTGAAGGAGCCGCCGTGACTCAGGCCGGGCAAGATTTCCTGCCCCGCGTCCCAAAACAAACAAATGGCCCTTGTGCACGGCCGAGCCGCTTCCGAAAACGCCTTTTTTGTGCTTTTGGCCCAAGCCAAGCAAGGCTGAAAAATCCCAGAACTTGGAAGAGGAGGAAGGAAGGAAAGAAAGAGGGAAGGGGGAGGGAGAGAGGTCAGGAATGTGGAGGGGAGGGGGCGGAAATAAAATTCGTCTCTGCACTAAGGGGAAAAAATATGCATTTCACTTTTTTTTTTCTAATGTAATCTTTGGGAACATTCTGTCCTTTCCGCATGTAATTTTTCCCCTTGCATTTTTAATCCCCGCCATGCTAAGAACACGTGAGGAGGTGGCAATTTAGGGGACCGAGCTGGCGTGACCCGGGATTGGTGCGGAGCCGGCACCGCGGGCACCATCGACTCCCGAGGTTCCCTCTCCCGCTCCCCGAACTGAAAACTCCGCTAGGTCGCACCCCATGGTCTTTGTACTCGTCTTCCCTAGCCCTCCTCCGGTTTAATTCAGGGCAGACCCTGGAGTTTTACAACCTTGCTCTTTCTCTCGAGTCCCTGGTAACTGTGACTCCCGAAAGATTAGCGGGGCGCCTCCTCCGCTCCAGAAAGCAAAGGAGGGAGAGGAGCGCTGCAGAACCGCCGTGCGGTGCCTTTCAGTAACCCCGCCGCTCGGAGATGCCTGGGAGCTGCAGCCTGACCGCCGGTGCGAGGACTACCGCCAGCTCAAGGAAGCCAGGAGCATAGCGACTGGGCCAGGAGCCGGGAGGGGACTGAAAGCTACAAAGTTCGCAGAGTCGAGCGCCTGGCGCTGGTCAGTGATGTCTGCGGCGGCTGCCCTGCCATGACCCCTTACTTGCCAACGGCCTTGCCATTTTAAAGTTGCCTACTGGATCTGACACACTCCGAAAGATCAGCTGTCACACCAAGAATAGCCTGTGAAGGGGTTTTTCTTTAGTCTTGGGTAGGAATTTGTTTTGCAGCCACAACCACCTCAATTTGCCCGAATGTGATCTGTAGCCTCAACTGCTTTTTGGTTTGTTCAGTTACAACAGCCCGAAACTGGCAGAAGAGAACAACACATCCTGGAGACTGGCTGGGAGATTTTGCTCAGCACCCACTCTTTAAAAAGCACTTAACTACTACCTGAAAGGGACACTTCCAACCCAAAGCAAGGTTTTTAGGAAACTCCAAATCGCAGAAACTGGCCCATTTCTGCGTCATCTTCCATGGATTCATCATATAACATGCCTCTATGATCGCCCATGCCCCCATAGCCCATGCTTCACCTCAACAAGTCTAGCCTGGGGCCTGCTCCCACGAGGTTCCTTCCCCTTTTGAGAAAGTCAAAATTTTGAAGAACGCCCAGAAACACCAAACTGCACCAAAGTTTCTGCCAGTTTGATTTTTAAACATTGAGAAACTTCCAGAGACTCACTTCCTGTGCCCTCCCCATGCCAAGTAACCCCAAATCCTCTGCAACATCTTTGTTTTACCCATTCCATCCAAATGATAGTAATAAAAGCAGACAAACCTTTCAAAGGGGATTTTATAGCCTCCTCTTTCATTCTTCAGGTTGCTTAGGATATGAAGGTTGGGGATTCCTTTCTAGAGGCTGGAGGGAGAGCTTAGTTATGGCTAGAGTAGCCTCCCTGCTATGTGCCTTAAGACTGGAAGCTGGGATGACAAGGGAGCATGACTCAGAGGCAACTGCCCCAGCTTTGTTATGAACCCCACTTTATATAAAGGCAATTTCCATACAGGAAGGGAACAAGCTGCAAAGTTCACCACTGGGCCACTTTATTCCCTTCATTGCAACATCACCCAGAAAATTACAGTCATCAGTGTCCTGGGTTTATTACACCCCCAGCAAGACACACAAGAAATGTAACCTGACTGATTATCATCACAAATCAGTGCAGAAAAAATTCAAAACACACGCACAGGGTTCATTTTCTGTCAAAGACGCTCTTTCCCGCATTCCAGGAGGAACGAGGAATTTAAGTCAGAGGGCTCTAAGTGGAATAGAGAAGAGGCACAACCATATGATTTGTGGTTGGAACCGAAAGGCCTTCTCTGATGTGCTCACCCCTCCCCCTCCCCTAATGTACAGCCTTTGGAGACAGACGGTCTGCTAAACTTATCATTTAACGGGGAGAATCAAGTTGTTGAGACTGGCTTTTCTTCCAACCGGATACCTGATGGGTGGAGCAGGCGCCCCCTGTTCTGTCCCAGCAACCTAGTAAGACTTCCGAACAGGAAGGTGACACACGACGGCGGGTGGATGGGGTAGGGGGGAGGTAGTCGCGGCAACTGTGTGAGACGCGCGCCTAACTCGGCACAGGCTTTAGGTTGTCTTGTGGCCACTGTTCCGACGCTTGATCTGTTCTTCCTTCCCGTCGCCAGCCTCTTTCTTTGGTACAGATAGTGCTCCCACCGGGAGGAATCCGGCCCCTTCCCTCCCACTCCGTGAAGGTGAAGTGGCCGGAGTTGCGTCACCAGAATCTGTCGGTAAATACAGTCTAGAGGGCGCTCGCGTTCTCCGGGAGAAGAACTCCCGAAGGCGCGTTTCCGCCACCTCTCTCCTGGGGCTTAATCAGTTCCAGGTAATTTCCTCTACACCTCACGCAAAGAAAATACATAGACGGCTAGATATGAGATCCGCTCATCACCTCCTCACTCCTGCATGCCAGTCGTCTCATTTATTCCTCATACTGGGAAAACTGCAATCAAAACCCCCAGACGGGAATTATTCACCAAGACATAACGTTTGCACTGAAACAAAACATTTCCCAATATATATGTATCTTAATATGAAAATTATTTTAGCTTTTCTTCTTAGTGATTAAGTAAAAATTTTCCTGATTGATGAATTACAAATATGGCAACCTGAGAGTTTTACTGAGATATGACTGTTTCCATTTAATTTAAAGGTCCAGAAAACAAATTCTTGGTATTTCTCAACATATTAGAGAAAGTATTTTGAAACATAACAGGACTTAACTTTTTTTTTTTTACTGTTAAAGTGTGCTAATGTCAACATAAAATAAAATCATGGTTTCACTAGCAAATTTCAGAACACAGACATTGATTTCTAAAATGATTTATCTTCTTCTCAGAAGCCTAAATATGAAAACATACAAATCTTGGGGATTTAAAAAGATATGGCATTTTTTTCCCCATTTTAATACCACTGCAATTTACAAATATGCAAAATAATTAAGTTCCCCTCTTGAGTTACTTCTTTAATGTATTGGCTGTGTTAGTCTTCAATCCTTCATTCCTAGATACAATATCTTCCATTGATAATAGAGCAATATAATTATTTCATATTGCTCAAAGTGTCATAAATTCTAGAACAATCCTGTGCACAGTTTAGGTTCCCATATTTATTGGTTTATTGGTTAGTGTATAGAAAATCTTTTCCTTGGAACATCACCAAAGAAAGTACATCCAGAAAACATAATTATTACTCTAGAGAGCAACAAAATGCATTAGTTTTTGTTGAAGGTAGTCGCCTAGTGCATGTCTTTTTTTACCATATTCATCAAATAGAAAATGATGATGACGAACTTATTCAAGATAGCTGTTACTAGCAATAATAGTAATAGTAATAATGGTTGGATGGCATCACCAACTCAATGGACATGGGTTTGGGTGGACTCTGGGAGTTGGTGATGGACAGGGAAGCCTGGCGTGCTGTGGTTCATGGGGTCGCAGAGAGTCGGACACGACTGAGCGACTGAACTGAACTGAATTACTAGCTGCTGCTGCTGCTGCTAAGTCACTTCAGTCGTGTCCGACTCTGTGCGACCCCATAGACAGCAGCCCATCAGGCTCCCCCGTCCCTGGGATTCTCCAGACAAGAGTACTGGAGTAGCTTGCCTTTTCCTTCTCCAGTGATGATAGTGAAAGTGAAAGCGAAGCTGCTCAGTCGTGTCCAACTTGCAGGGACCCCAGGGACTGCAGCACCAGGCTCCTCTGTCCATGGGATTTTCCAGGCAAGAGTACTAGCAATGGTGGTTAAATCAAAGTCTATTTATAGAACACAGGTTCTATAGTGATTATTACCTTCCCTGTTCATAATTGCCAAAATTGACATGCATAAAGGGGTTAGGAATGTGATACAGCAGATAACTAAGAGAACACATTATCTAGAATAATAGTGTTGAGTTATTAAAACCCACAAAACTACAGGCTTTATTTATGCAGGGCTTATTTTTCCCCGTTAGTGGTTTTGAATAAACAAGACTATGCACTGTAAGATCCTTGGAATAGAGTTGTGTTAAATAATGTAGCTAGCTGTCTAGTCTACAGGCCTTACTTTGTTTCTTCTAACAGCATTTGTACTTTATTAAGGATTAAGCAAGTTCTTTTACTTCTGAGTTGAACAGATGATAGGCAAAATTGTGAAGTAACAATACTTGCTTTGAAGGGCAGATTTATCTCCTTCCAGTAGCCTTCCTTTGTCACTGAAGTAGACTTCTATGCCTCTTTCACCTGCTACCCACCGCAGTGGCACACCCTGTGGTCCCCCAAACTCTGAAATATTGCCTCCTATCTCCTTCCTGTCAATGCCAATTGCTGTAAAGCCCTGCTCTCAGTTAATCATCACAGGAGATGTTGAACTGATACATCCTTCATCTCTTCCTTCCTTCCTTCCTTCCTCTCCCACTGCCTCCTTCCTTGCCATTTATTCATTCCTGCAAGCATTTAGCAAGCATGTATCAAGTAAAAATACTGGTTTGGCCAAAAAGTTCCTTCAGGTTTTTCCATACCATCTTATGGAAAAATCCGAATGAACTTTTGGCTAACCCAATATTAAGATCAAGGAACATAAATATGAGTAATACGGTTATCTAACTTCTAAGCACTCATTCTAAGTGGGGAGACACACACATAAATTATGATATGACACGATGACTGTTAAGACAAAAGAGTTTGAGAATTCTGCCATAGAACAAAGAGAAATTTTCTACTGGGGAGGGCAGTGGACTCAGAATTGTTGAGGAAGGTCTCCACAAAGAAGTGATATTTGTGTTGATACTGGAAAGACCAACTAGGTACAAAAGAGAGAAGTCAGTCTAGGCAGAGGACATAGTGTGCGCACCAAACTTTACGGTGCTGTGCAGCATCTTTGCATAATTTGGAAATATGGTCCTTAGTCACAAGCAAATGAATATGGCCCTCTTGGTGCTACTGCTGAAGTGTGAAAACAGCACTTTCAGGTGAAATAAAAAATATCTTAGCTGCCTCTCCCCTCTTCCTTTCACTGCACCCCCCCCTCCAATAATATGGAATTAATAATGTTTTAGAAAACATGTTCATTTGAAGGAGTGCTGATTATTAGCCTGCAGAGGGACTTTTCTATCTGATACAGCTCTAGGCATGGTGGAACTCATTGATTCATTCACCCACAGATTCTTCTAGAACTATGCATCAGACATTGCGCTAGATGCAGGAGATACAGTAGTAAACATGATCTCACCTGGTAGGGGGCAGGTGCTGAATTACCTTCAGAGGTAGATTGAGTCCTATTGTGAATAGATCTAAAAGCCACAGAGGAAAATCCCTTTTAAGTAGCAAAACATTACAATGTGTTTTGAAAAGTTAATTCAAACCAAAATGTGATTGATCACTCAACTATCACTCACTCCTTAAAAGGATACTTGCTTTTTTTCTACCCTATCTCATTGAAAATGAACAAATTTGCATACATAAGCATATATAAAGAAGTGTTGGAAGTGGGAGTGGGGAAATTTATGTAGTTGGAAGATGGATGAATGAAAGTTTAGACAAGCATAGTTATAATCTAGCAGGCATAGTGACATGCTAAGTCACTTTAGTCACATCTGACTCTGTGACCCTATGGACAGTAGCCTGCCAGGCTCTTCTGTACATAGGATTCTCCAGGAAAGAATATTGGAGTGGGTTGCCATGCCCTCCTCCAGGGCATCTTCCCAACCCAGGGATGTAACCTGAGTCTCTTATGTCTCCTGCATTGGCAGGCTCTTTACCACTAGCATCACCTGGTATGGGCCACTTAATCTGCGCTGTCAAGGTCAGAGCAGCTGGATGGGAATTCCTTCAAAGGCTTGACAAGGTTACCCTCTTTGTTTTTCAAAGTCCTTCATCCTCCCTTGGTCTCCATGTACACAATGTTCCAGAGTAGGCAATAAAAAAATTAAATGCCATGATAACAGAATAAATTCTTACTACCAAGTATTTGAAGTAGAAGCTAAATTTTAAGATGGAAAAAACAGAGAGTAAGCCACAAGCTAAACCAAGGGAGTTTTTGCTTACTCAAGGTGGATGGGAGATAATAGAATGTAAATATGGGTCCATTGAGAAGGGAGAATCAATCAAATCAGCTCAGAGAAGACAAGCAGCACAAAAGATACATCTTCCAGTTGTTTAGCTTACCCTTCAGTTACAGAGAGAGGTATAAACTCCAACCGATGGTGGCCTGTTCTTTAATCTTTCAGGCCTTCATGGAGCGCCTCTTTTGTGCCAGGCACTGTGCTAAGTCCTGTATCTAACAAGGATGCCCAAGATGAGCAGTGTTGCTATACTCAGGGAGGGCAAAGTCTGTATTTAAATTGTTAAATTGAGCAGCACTTTCCCAAAAGCACAAGTATGCTTACATATAGTTCTACTTTTCCTAAGGCCCTGCTATGCCTTAATGCCATTACAATAGAGGCTTGGGCATGTTGAACCCTTTCAATTATCTACTTTTGCAAGTGAATGTGCAGGAAGTTTCCTTGCAACTCTCATACTGTACAATTCTGTGATATCCAGGAAAAGATTAATCTAAAAAGGAGCTTCTGAAGGCCCACGTCATGTGACTTATTTTAATAATGCTCCATAGTCAACTAATTCTTTGCATGCCTCTCCCTGCCCTCCATTGTCAAGGATTTGGGGCTGTTAGTTATTTAAACCTCAAGGGTCTTATTTAACTCTCAGGTGTCTCTCTGAGCTTTGAGTTCCTTGAAGACCAGGCAGCACAAACAATTTATGCTGCTCCTCCGCCTAGCTATTACCGATTAGATCCTTCTTCCCCTTTCCCTTCCAGATTTATGCTGTCTAGGCTAGCTGTTCCTGCAGACCAAGCTTGTATCTGGCTCAGAGAACCTTGTGCTGTGTCCTTCACCTGGAATGCTTTCCTCCCTGGATGCTCACGTGACTGAATCCTTCTTGACATTTGTCACTCAGAGTCAACACCGCTTACACAGTGTCACTCATCCTGTTTCAGTTATCTGCATATTAGTTTTATTAGCTGACTTTTTGAGCACTTGTTATATGTCTCCCCCAACTAAAGATATCTGTGGCTATCTGTGAGCCACGGATAGTACCTATCTCTTCTGCAGAGTATCACTGATTTAAATGTTAATCTCACACAAGAAATAGTCTCATAGAAACATCTAGAAGTGTTTGACCACATACCTGGAAACTACGGCCCAGTGAAATTGATACATAAAATTAACTACCAACAACCCAGCCCTTGTCAACTTGGACCCATATTCATCTCCTTAAATCTCACTTAATCTCTAAAAAGGACAGTGACAAGGTCATGTTTCTACCTGACATGATGCAACTATCCTGCATACAACCCAGATCCTACTAATCCTTTCCCTTAGAAGAGGATGCAAAGCCTTGTAGGTTGTTGACTGTTTTTCTTGAGCACCAATTGGTCTTAAAGGCCCATGTCTCCTTCCAAACAAAACGAGGAACCAGCTGCACTGCTCTTAAGTTCTGCACACGGAAAGAATTCTCCCTCACTACTGGCCCCCAGCTATGTCCCAGGAAGGGGGTATCATACTGGAGCTATCCACGTCTGTGATCAAAGCTGAGGACTCTGATTCTTCCAGTAACTTTGTGGTGTCCTCTATCACATGAGAATAGGACACAACTTCATCTCACACCGTGACACGAAAATGCCAGAACCCACAGATTCGATACTAAGCACCTGGATTTTTATTTCTGAGGTTTCTATATCTCCGTTTGCTTTTTCTTAGTGCTTGGTAGATTTGGGTACATTTCATTATTTTTAAAACATTCCTGGCTGACTTTATTATTTGGGTTCTGTTGTTTTGTAGTCCTCCCACTCTCCTTTAGGCTAATAATTTACAATATTCTTTGTAACCCTATGAAAATTGGGCACTGCAACAGTTCATCAAGCAAAAATTCCACGAAAGATCACTGTGATGCGCTAATTATACTATCTGACATCTACTTAACATAATTTGAAAATATTGAGTAAATGTATGGAAGGCATTGTCTTGACACTACACAATTTCTGTGGGCCATTCAGAAGGTCACCTAAAGCACATATTATATTTTACTCAATGGCAGCACAACTTGGTAATGAGAAGTAGGCAAATATCCCAGATGTCAGGGTCTGAAAAGCCCTGACTTCTTGATCTGCTACTTTGGGAGGTGCCCATTATATTTCTATAATTGGCTGTTCTTAGAATTGCAGAAGTTATGGCAGGAACCCTATTTCCCTACAGCTTTTCTTAAAGTTTTAAAGCCCAGCCCCAACTGTGAGACCAATAATCCCATTGATCTCATCACCACTAGCAATGGCTCCCTCAGCCGAGCAGGAATTTTAGGAATTAGTGTACATGTTTATATTTTTCTAGTAACTTGAGGCACTGAAGAGCAGAATTATTTTGTGTAATTGTCTTTTGTTCCTTCCAAACATATGCCTTGCTTACAATCAGTGTTCAGTAAATATTGGGTATATTTGATGGATAAATCTCTTTGCTGGACCTAACATAATTTCTCCTACTTATCTTTATTTCTCAGATTAAAACCCTAAAATGGAAATTAAAGGATTCAGTTGTTGGCTTAAATTATACATTTCAGTGAGAAATGTTTATTCTAGATTTGTTAATAAGAGTAAATTTATTTTTATTTTTATTTCCTAGATCAGAACTTCCACAATTAGCCATTAGTACAAGTGTTAGTTGCTCAGTTGTGTCCAACTCTTTGCCACCTCATGGACTGTAACCTGCTAGGCTCCTCTGTCTGTGGAATTTTCCAGGCAAGAATACTGAATGGGTTGCCATGCCCTTCTCCAGGTAACCATTGGAGCCTAATTTTCTAAGAGCATATGGTCATCCCATCAGATGATTTTGATAGTACTCATTTGTTTCAGAGTTGGAATTATTAAATGCTTTTAACAAGATTAGTTATTTTTCTGTCTCTGCCTCTCTTTCACACACACACACACACACACAAAACTGTTTGGGACTTCCCTCATGGTCCAGTGGTTACGAATCTGCCTTGTAGCATGAGGCACGTGGGTTTGACTCCTTTTCTGGGGACTAAGATCCCACATGCTGTGGAGCAACTAAACCCCTAAGCAGCATCAACTGAGGGACCACTGCAAGGGAAGATCCCACATATCCCAACAAAGACCCACAACCAAATAAATAAATATTTAAAAAAAAAAAAAAAAGGAAACTGATGGTTTGGCCAGATGTTTCAGGTATATTAACTACTTCTGTTATTTATTTTTCCATGTTTCATAATCACTACTTCACAAAAGGTATAAATAACATCTAGAGGAATAAAAATAAGCTTTCTTTTAAGATCACAAGAAAATTACAGAGAAGAAATTAAACAGATGTGAGCAAAAGATAGGAATCATGAATAATACTTCCCTTTCTACACTAAATAAATATGGTCACTGAAGAAGTTACTATGGTATTATTTGTTTATAGAATTTTATGCTTAAAATTGCTTTCTATTCTATCCTTATTTATAGAAGATTTAAAAGATATCAGACTATTACTATCATTAATATCTACAATGATTCTACTTCACAATTCATAAACTATTCCTTAAAAATCTAAAGCCTTAGAACAGAAACATAGATCATCATGAGAAACCTATTTGAAATTCATTCTTCAAATCATGTTGTTTTTATGTACCAACATAAATCCAGTTTGGCAAGTTCTGCTTAATCAGTTTTTGAATTTACCTTTTAAAAGCAAAAGCATTTTTCTTTTTTCTCTTTAGCTCCTTGTAAATACTGTGCTTTTATATCCACAGCTGCTCTTGTAAGCAACACTGATGGCCCACAGCCTTCTGACTTTCCTTTTAATTATAACAAATAACCAAAAAGCAGAAAGAAGCCCAATGTACATAATTTCTGTCTAAGCCCCACTTACCACTCTTCTCTGCTTCCTATCTCTTTCCACTTTCCATATTCTTTTCTTACAACTTTCATTATTTAAGATTATCAGTTTCTATAAGGTTAACAGGAACCTTATAAGATACTCCAAGATAACTATTCATTTTCCATCTCTTTTCTTAAAACAGTTATATATTATTATGTACATGTATAGATATTATATGTAATATACAGTATATGCCACATTAATATTATTTAAATGTTAAAATTTTAGAATTTAAAAAACACTAGAAAGTACATTTCCAGAAAGAGGTCAAAAAGGAACAAACATATCAGATATAGGTAGAGTACTTCCAGGAATAATAGCAAAAGTTTCCAACACAGGTAGTCGTGTTAGAACATGGTCTAACATATTGCCTTCCCCAGATGAGCCAATTATTTTTCTTCACAGAGCAATTTTTTCTGATATTCACAGTCTGCTTTCTGATCATTTATCTCACAAAGAGACTGGGTGAGGGCATGTGTCTGGACCATTACAGACCCATTGCCATTTCCAAAAATAACCCCACCACTACTCACCTTAGATCTACTGTATTCATAGGCCATGTGTATGAAGGATAGGAGAGTTCATAGCCAGCACATTAAATGCTCCTTTTCTCTTTGTTTTAAAGTTTGAAACCATTGTGTATATATATGAAAGTTGGAGTTTTTATTTGAACAGCACCTCCAGCCTCATTTCATGCTATTCATAGAATTGTGAACAGATTCCATTGGTGTTAAAAGGATCCTAGGGACTATGAACCTCCCTATGATATTCCTGATAACCATTTATTCAGTTTTCTCTTTTTCACTAGACTTACCTCTACTTCCAAGGCTATCTCTACCATTGTCAACTAGCATCAGTTGGTAGAGTTTTTTTCTTAGACTATGTTTAAATAACCTTATGAAATTATTTTAAGGAATAGTTATCCTGCATGTTCTAAAGCCAGGCACTTAGCCAGACGATGCTAACATACTAATAAGCAGAAATGAACATGTTCTTCCCTGTAACTTCCACAGTTTAGTGCATTTATTATAATAGCTAACATTGAATGATTATACTAAGTGGCAGATATTATGTTTTAGTGCTTTCTATACAATTTCTCATTTAATCCTCATAATGACCTTATGAAAAACTGTTATAAACCCCTTATTCATTCTTAAGATCTGAGGCTTAAAGAGATAAACAACAGTAGCTAGTATTGGCAAAACCAGATTGCACAAGGACCTACTGTATAATACAAGGAACTATGCTCAATATTATATAATAACGTATAAATGAATAGAATCCGAAGAAGAATATATATATATTCTGAGCGACTGAGCGACTTCACTTCACTTCATACACATATATATATGTATAAATTAATCACTATGTTGTATACCTGAAACTTACATGATGTTATAAAATCAGCCCTGCTACTGCTAAGTCACTTCAGTCATGTCCGACTCTGTGCGACCCCATAGACGGCAGCCCACCAGGCTCCCCCGTCCCTGGGATTTTCCAGGCAAGAACACTGGAGTGGGTTGCCATTTCCAAATCAGCCCTAGTTGAATAAAAAATTAAAAAACAACAACAAAACAAAACAACCAGGGGACTTCCCTGGTGGTCCAGTGGTTAAGAATCTGTCTGCAGGACGTATATCTGATCCCTGGTGGCTCAGATGGTAAAGTGTCTGCCCCCAATGCGGGAGACCTGGGTTCGATCCCTGGGTCGGGAAGATCCCCTGGAGAAGGAAATGGCAACTCACCCCAGTACTCTTGCCTGAAAAACTCCACGGACTGTCTGCTAAGGAGCCTGGTAGCCGACAGTCTGTGGAGTCGCAGAGTCAGACACGACTGAGCGACTTTCACTTCACTTCACAGGGAAGATCCTATATGCCATGGGCAAATAAACCCCTGCACCACAGCTAAGCCCACACACCTAGAGCTTGTGCTCTGGCTTACCAAGAGAAGCCACCGCAGTGAGAAGCTTGAGCATAGCAATGAGAGAAAGCCCACGCACAGCTTTGAAGACCCAGCACAGCCAAAAATAAACAAAAAAAACAACGCAGAATGCAAGTGTAGGTTCTCATACCAAAAGCTCTACTTTTAACCAGTAAAACAATCTGCCTCTCTGTTTTAAAAACCAATCCTTCATCTGCAGGCAACTATCATGATTTTAACTTGTATTTACACTATGTTATTCATAGCCTACCAGTGACTGTCTAGTTTGTCTACCTAAGCTTTCAAGGCAGAAAACTCTTGCTTCCTTGTCCATAGAGTGACAGGCACTCTTCCTTGTCCTAGCAGAGTGCCAAGCAGAAAGAGATACAGTATATTTAATTTCTGTAAAACAAACCCCTTCTTGGCCTTAATTTTCTCCTTTCACAAGTGCCCCACCCAATGGCAAACTCATAGGTCAGTTAGAATCTCCTCCTTGACTGCTATTTCCTCAAACACTTGTGTTCACATTCAAACTACTTTCATTACAAAGCTCCCCACTTACCTTTTTGAAGCAGTAGAAAGAGAATTGGAGGAGTTTCCAGGAGACCTGAGTTTCCAGCTCAGTGTTTTAGAATGTATGACTTAATATTTAGCTTTGGGCAGAGCACTTAACTTCTTTTAAGTGTCCTCAGGGTTAACACCCATTCATCATAGTTAATCCCTCAGGGCGATTGGAAAGATAAGATTAGGTATGGGAGAACAATTTGATAACTCAAGTATGTTATGTAATTTAATGCCTATAAGAACAGTGTAGCTGAAATATTAATATAAAATTTCCCTTTAAGAGCCAAAATGTTAATAAAGAACTGATTGCCATATGTTTCTGAGGAGAAGGGGTCAGAGTTCTCAATGCTACATTCACTGAAGTCTATTCCAAAGGCCCCAGCCCTGTCTAAACCATTTTTTCCCCTAAATCCTCTTGCATTTTCTTTTTATTTTCAAATTCACACCTTCATATAATAAAGGAACTTCAAAGTAAGAAAGAATCTTAGAATTGATTTACTTCAATAAACTCTCATTTTACAAATGAGTTTGCTTGGGTCTCCCTGCCCTAAATTTTAATTCTATTTTCATTTCTGAGTATCCCAATTTACATAAACCTCCCTCTCCCTAGTTTCAACTGGATCCATCCTACCCCTTCCTTCCTGTACCCTCACTCCCTAATCCTGCACCTACCCCTCTCTGTGGGCCATTTCATCCCAGGGGAAATCTGTTTTCATTACTGTCATTGGCCTATTCTTCTTACATACAATTTTAAAGTTGTAAAATCATTTTTCTTCAAATTTTGTAAGCTATGTTTATATTTGATGGGGCTAAAATATTTCTGTTATTATGATAAAACAGTCCAAAACCCTTTATTCAAATGATATAGATGAACTTATAGAAGTAGACTCAAAGACACAGAAAACAAACTAAAAGTTATTAAAGGGGAATGTGGAGAGAGGGGTAAATTAAGTTTGAGATTAACATATACACCAGTAAGACAGAAATATATGACCAACAAACGCTTACTGTATAGCTCCAGAAATGACACTCAATATTTTGTAATAGTGTATAAGGGCAAAGAATATAGAAAAGAATACATATGTATATATCTGAATCATACTGTTGTACACATGAAACTAACACAAAATAGTAAATCAACTATACTTCAATAAAAAAATAGAATTTAAAAACTTTTTTTTTCATTTATTTTTCCTATGATATACATATTACCTCCTGGACTGTCTTATGTCTATGCATCATGTATTGTAGGACACTTTCTTGGGCAAAAAGAAAGTTGTCAAAAGCTGAATATTTCAGCATGTTTAAAATAATAAAATGCATGAGGGCATTTTAACATTAGCTGTAACTAAAATCCACTAGATTTTTTAAAAATCTACTATTACATCAGTCTGGTATAAACTTATAAAATGAGAAAAGATTTATTAAAATATGAGAAAAATAACTTCGCTAAAATTATTGTTGCATTTAAGCTATTTTGTTTATTTATTTTAAGTGAGGGGATTTCCTGGTACCATTTCACTTGTCAACCACAATATAATGTCCTTTAATACTATGGAAATCAAAGATCTTAGACATGAAAAGAATGATTTGGATAAAATGGGCACAAAGAAGTACTATGATGTGGAAATATTTTAAAAGAATGTTAGGGAATCAGAAAAATCAGCCCTTGTGAAAAAATTGCTAGTGTAGCCTTGAGTTTCCCACATGGCACAGTGGTAAAGAACCCACCTGCCAAAGCAAGAGACAGGAGACACAGTTTCAATCTCTGAGTTGGAATGATCCCCTGGAGTAGGAAATGGCAACCCACTCCAGTATTCTTGCCTGGAAAATTTCATGGACAGAGGAGTCTGGCAGACTACAGTCCAAAGGACTGCAAAGAGTCAGACACGACTGAGCTGAGCATGCACAGCCTCGAGTCAAACAGCAGAAATAACAAGTATTTTGGCCATAATCAAGAGGAAGAGAAAATCATGACTTTAACAAGGAGAGAAACAGACTTTGCTCTAACTGTAAAGCTTCATTGACACAATTCAAGGGAGAGAGAGGGGGTTTCTCTGGAGTGAACTGGCTGAGTCTATAGCCACACCCTTATTCATTCACACACCAGGGAGCAGGACTGTCATGAGATCAGATTTGATAACATTTTGCTGTCAAACTTAAATGCTAGATGCCCATGACTCTAAGTATCCTTAAACAGAAAACTTTTGAAATGACATTTTGTTACTCACTTACTTACAGGAATAAACAACCTGTCCTTGAACTTGGAACCCTTTAAATCAATTTGAACCCTCTAAATCAGTGTAAATGGTTAAAGTTATGCAAAACTAAGCATTTTTGTTTTTTTGCTATATACGGATCCTTGCTGACAAAGGTGATATTTTATCTAAATGACAAAGCAATGTCTATGGTTCTTTATAGTTTGAGGGTTCTTTCCAGTCCAACCATATATTTATTTTCAGAAAGCTTATCAGTGCTATGTGTGGGGACCCAGATAACATGGATGATGAGCTTCTTAGTTTAGGGAGAAGAAAATAAAATAATAAACAAGCAATGGGTTGATTACATGAAATATTGAGTAATGACAAAATAAAATGTACTCTTCTTTCAACCCATAGTTTGCAGACCTTATATATGGCAGGGGGATGAGTGTTCAGGTTTATAGAAATGACATAATTCTTTCTCCAAAGAAAAAGAGTCATCATAAATTGACCACTAACCATATGCTTGACAGAGCTGTAAATTATTAATACCTTTACCTGAATTATCTCCTTTAGTCTTCACAAAAACTATGATCTATTATAATATTCTATTTTTGCATGTGATATCATTTGTGCAAAGTCACACAGGTAATAAGCATTGAACTTAGTGGCAAACTCAGGAGGCCTTCCTCAAGAGCTCACAACACTAACCACAGCAGAAGGTCAAGTGTTGAGCAGTTTTCTGCTGATCCATGCATGGGAGGCATGACCAGATGGTTTGCCGGTCAGCTCTGATGTGAGTCCAGTTGACAGAAAGAGATGCGGTTCAGGAAACTGAGGATGATTGTGGCTTCCTGATCAAAGATGGGGGGAATAAATACCAAGTGTGATTTTGAAAAGTTTGAGTTACAGAGGTAGGGGAGGTCAAAAGCATCCAGGAATGCAGAGTTCTTATGATTATGCCCCTGTCCTTTCCAAAGCCTAGCACCATCTTGCTCCCACCAGTGAACAAGTGCATGGTTACTCAATCGTGTCTGATTCTTTAAGGCGCTATGGACTGTAGCCCACCAGTCTCCTCCGTCCATGGGATTTTTCAGTTAGGAATACTGCAATGGGTTGCCATTTCCTCCTCCAGGGGATCTTCCAGGAATCAAACCTGCGTCTCCTATGTCTCCTGCATTCCAGGCAGATTCTTTACCCACTGAGCCACCAGGAAAGCCCTTCCCATCTGTGACATCATGTGTTATTTGGAATTTTTTGCTGTGGGTAGGGTGACTTTCACTGAGATAGCTACCATTTTCAGTTAGGAACTGAGTAAATGAGGTCAGTCTACCTGAGATCTTCATGTATCCACAGATTTTTATTAAATGGTTTATCTCTAATAGCAAGAGGCAAAAGTCTACACTGGCCAATAAGTATCAGCTGGAAGGTTTCCATTGTAGCAGAGTGTGTTTAAATTTTCTCATATTTGAGAATGTATTTAACATTCTCATAAGATAATGCCATATTTGAGGGATGAAGCAACTGTTTCCTAGATATTAAATATGAGAATGTTATGCTTTTTAAGAAAAAAATCTAGAAATTATGTTTTCTTCATTTTAAAAGATCTGTGGAATGAAGTTTTCCCTCTCCTTATATTAATTCAACGATCTAATTTTATGCATTCTCTGAAACACTGAAATATTTCTGTAGTCCATATGTTTCTAAACTATGAATCATTTCATTTCTACATTTGGTGCAGAAAATATTACTGCTCCCTAATAAATATGAATATTCTTCTTTATATTGATTTGTACATCCCCCCAAATTTGCACTTAATTTTAAAATGTGATGAATCACTATAAAATAGAAAGAGATAATGATAATTCTGAAAATAAAAGGGAAAATTTAATTTTCCCTCTGGGAAAAATTTATACAATAATGAAACTTGCTCTTTAACTTTTGTTTGAATGAAATCTAGACATTTTGAACATCCCAAAGGTAGAACTGCATTTTGAGAACTCAGGGAGAACATGAAGAAGCTACATTTTCCTATCTGGCGAAACAGGTGCCCATTAAAATCATGGCCCTGGCAAAAGAAACTTTATTGTTTAACCACTTCATTATCTGACTTCCTCGAAGTAAAGACCATTATCTGTGTTGCTAATAATAATACCTGGAAAAACACACATTCAAAAAGTGTCGGGAAACTCATCCTACTTTGAAATTCTCATTTAAGAGGATGTTACAGGATACTGCAGGACCAGCAATTGAAAAACAAAGGTGTGCGAAAACAAACAAATCAGGTTTCAAAGCCTAAAAACAAAGATAATAGGAAAAAGCCTAAACTTGTACAGCCTGTTTGTTTTTTGTCAGAACAAATGCTGGGAATGAATGAGAGAGAGGATGAAAGAAGTGTGGTGGGAAGATTATGGCTGGTGAATTTTCCATTTCTTTTCTATAATGAACATATGCTACTACTTTTATATTATGTATTTTTTTTAAAAGCTTTTAAAAAATTACTTTTGTTTCTCCCATCACCATATATGTATATGGCAACTGAGCACACCAGCCCCATCCTCTGGCAATCATGCAAAAAGATATTGAGTATGAAAATTAAGGCCATTTCACCAGATTTCAAGGCAAGCTAACCCTCAGTAATTCCCTACTTCAAAACAAAAGATTTTTAAATTTAACTTCTATTTCTATCAAACCATCTTGACTAATTATCTTCAACACTGAACTCTACTTAAAGCAGTACATCAAGAGACTGTACATTGGATTAAATGAAAACAAAATACTCTCTGATTATGGGTGGCTTTGAATGGAAATATTCCATTTACTGATATATATTTTCTGAAGGAAATGATGAAATCATTTCATCACCATTATTTTAGGAACTGGTAAAAGTTACCCTAATAAAGGGCTTCCTTGATGGCTCAGATGGTAAAAAATCTGTCTGCAATGAGGGAGACCAGGGTTTGATCCCTGGGTTGGGATGATCCCCTGGAAAAGGGAATGGTAACCCTCTCCAGTATTCTTGCCATGGACAGAGGAGCCTAGGTGAGCTACAGTCCATGGAGTTGCAAAGAGTTGGACACAACTGAGCAACTAACAGACACATACACCCTAATAAAATTCATACCGGAACTAGAATATTGTCTTTGTAAAGAATCCATTCGCAGGCTCATAAATTTGCATGTTGCAGAAGGACAGCTGCAGAGTTGCTTTGGCTTGTGCTTACACTTCACAGCATTGAAGGCATCTAGGAGAAGTTTTAGTTGGTGTGCTGATGTCCTGATAAAGAAAGGGCATACTATGGTGTAGAAACTACAATGGAAACAATTGCATCCCTCAGATTCAAATTCTAACAAAACTGCTAATAGACTAGAAGAATGTTTAACTTTCTAAACCTCAGAGATCTACATCTTAAAGAACATTGATTCTAGTCTAGATATATCATAGACAAACTGATAAAAAGCCAAAGATTAAAAACAAATTAAAGCAGCCTGTGAAAGACAGCATACTATAATCAGGATAGCAATAATTTAAATCATCACTGACTTCTCATCAGAAACTATAGAGACCAGAGGCCATGGACCAAATCTTCAAAATGGTAAAAGGAAAAAAAAAAAGTCATCTACTCAGAATTTTATACCTAGAAAAAAAATCCTTTAAGAATTAAATAAAAATATTTTCATTTATAAAGGCATATCATAAAGATAAAAGAAAACTGAGAGATATTGCTAGAGAATCACTGTATCATAAGAAATGCTAAAAGAAGTTTTTCCATGCTAAAAAGAATACAGAATTGTAAAGTAAAATAAAAAATAAATTCATTAAAAATAAATAAATAAATAAATAAAATCTCAAAAAAAAAAGAAAAAAGAAAAAAAGAAATTATTTACAAGGAAAACTGGATCTTTAAGAAAAAATAAAGAACATCAAAAATAGTAAACATCTTGGAAAATACGAAAAATAGTTTTCCTCTTATTTTCCTTTAAATCTATTATACTGTAGATTAATTTCATATGTAGAAGTAATATATATGTAAGCCATAATGTACAGGATGGGAGGATGAGTGGGATAGCAAGTTCTCTTCAATGGTTTTGAAAACTTATTAATTGATCCTCAGAGCCACCACTAAGTCAGTAGATGAGTTAATATTGAATTCTAAAAATACTCAAATGATTTTAGAGAAGTCATAAAAGGAAGAACAGCAAATGAAGAAAAGAAGGAACATGAGGAAAACAAATACTAAGACGGTATGGTTATATCTAACAATTACACTAAGTTAAGCGGTCCAGCCTACTCCTTGGAAGGAAAGTTATGAGCAACCTAGATAGCATATTGAAAAGCAGAGACATTACTTTGCCGACTAAGGTCCATCTAGTCAAGGCTATGGTTTTTCCTGTGGTCATGTATGGATGTGAGAGTTGGACTGTGAAGAAAGCTGAGCACCGAAGAATTGATGCTTTTGAACTGTGGTGTTGGAGAAGACTCTTGAGAGTCCCTTGCACTGCAAGGAGATCCAACCAGACCATTCTGAAGGAGATCAGCCCTGGGTGTTCTTTGGAAGGAATGATGCTAAAGCTGAAACTCCAGTACTTTGGCCACCTCATGGGAAGAGTTGACTCATTGGAAAAGACTCTGATGCTGGGAGGGATTGGGGACAGGAGAAGGGGACGTCAGAGGATGAGATGGCTGGATGGCATCACTGACTCGATGGACGTGAGTTTGAGTAAACCCCAGGAGTTGGTGATGGACAGGGAGGCCTGGCGTGCTGCGATTCATGGGGTCACAGAGTCAGACACGACTGAGTGACTGAACTGAATTGAACTGAAGTGGTCCAAACTTTCCAAGTAAAAAGAAGAGATTGTCAGATAATCTTTAAAAGGAAAATCTAACTATATGAGGTCTGTAATAGAAGAACTTTATAAGACACAGATAGGTTGAAAGTAAATGGATAGAAAAGATATATACCATGTGAAAAGTAGGCATCAGAAGGCTGACTTGGTTATATTAATGTCAGGAAAAAAAAAAAGCAAAAAACTTCAAATGAAGATTTACCAGAGGTAAAGAAGAATACAATTCATCAGGAAATTATAACAATTATAAAAGTGTATGTGCTTAATATTAGCATTTTAAAATAGGTAAAGCAAAAACTGACTGAATTTTAAGAAGCAAAAGATCATTCTATCACTACAAGTAGAGATTTTAATATCCATGTCTCAGTAACTGAATAACTACCTCCCCCCACCAAAGCACTAGACACAGACCTCAGTCTCAGAATTGATTATTGGAAAGGATCTTTATTAGATGACCTGCTACTGCAGAAGGGATACTCTCTGTAACCCCGCTGCTAACAATTTTCAGAGTTTCTAAGGTGGTTAGTTCTGAATGATTCCTATCACCATTTCTGTACATGTCCTGCGTTCATTTTTCTTGTAACATAATTTCTTCATTTCCAAAAAGTACCTGAGCATCATTTTCTGGATCTGGCCTGTAAAGATTCTCTTCTCATCTCATTCTCTTTACTTAACTTTAAGAATCACTTACATTTTAATTGTAATGTTTTGCTCTATATAGCTTCTTTACAACCTAAGTGCTGTAGATCTTAACAGCAGTATTAGCCAGTGGACGGTTTGTTTATTTTGTGGCTGTACTACCACTAATGGACTGCAACGATGGCATAAACAGGCCAATTCACTTTCATGCTTCTTCATCATTCTTCAAAAGACATAAAAAAAGACAGAATATCTTTTTTGACAGATTAAACTGATAACAATTTTAAAATATAAGCCTGGTTTTTTAAAAAAAAAAAAAAAAAAAGGCAGCAGACTGTTTTTCACTCTTCTCTTCAACCCCTCCCGCTTTTGCAAATAGGCATGGTTTTTGACAATCTTTTATAAATAAAAGATTAAAGCACCAATTTAGCTCATGCTGCTTCTCAAAGGAGAGCTACTTCTTCCTAGGGAGAGTAATACAGAACTGAGCATGCAGGCTCTCCATCCTACCACCAGCCCCGGCGTTCTCTGCTCATCAGCTTTGGATGTCAGCTACCCTCTTTCAGCACCTGATCTCATCTCTCACACAATGGGGTGTAAGGACAGGCTACCCCTCCTATTTCACAGGGTTGGCCCAAACCTTGAATTGGATTTTTGCAAGCATACTTTGTAAAACCAGGAGACCTAATACAAATAGTCGGTGTCTCCACTGTTCTTCACTTAATTAGACCCTATTTAAATAGAGAAGGTGAAAGCTCTAGTATCACTGTCTTAATTATTTTGCTTCTTTCTCATTTCTAGTGTCATTACTTCATGTCATTAGGCCTCACGGCTCAATGTGTTTGTGAAAAAGAATGAAAAAGCGTCTTTAATTTCCAGTAAAAGCACACTCTACCTTTGGTCGGAGTGCAGTTTTTAATTATACAACAGAAGCATATTTCCCAAACTCAGAAAGTGACATTCCTCTACTTCTGATTAGATTTATACTTTAGGATTGATAGCACAAGTCATATCTGCCCTCCACTGAGTATATGACTTGCCTTAGGGTTTTTAATGGGCTTCCCTTGTGGCTCAGCTGGTAAAGAATACGATTGCAATGAGGGAGACCTGGGTTCGATCCCTGGGTTGGGAAGATCCCCTGGAGAAGGCAAAGGCTACCCACTCCAGTATTCTGGCCTAGAGAATTCCATGGACTATACAGTCCATGGGATCACAAAGGGTTGGACATGACTGAGCAACTTTCACTTTCACTTAGGGTTTTTAAAACCTTTCTTCACCCTGGAAGAGACACTGGAACCTGTGTATTTGCCCACCTTATCCTATTTCTCTATCCTCTACTCCATGAAATAGACTCATTGCTTTGTTCCCTCAACAATTGGATATACATAATTCATAAACTGTATTTAATGGTATACATGCTTTAGATATTGAAAAAGAAGAGATTTACAAAGGGACTTATAAAAAAGTGATTGTGAAGTACATTCTAGCGTTGCACTAGGTATAATGAAAAAAACAAGCAAAGCCAAAATTTTTCCTCAAACCTTGCCTTTGTGTAGGGTTATTACTAGAGCATGCTTCCTGTAAAGCATAGGGCCAGAATGTACTTTTCCAAAAATACCTGAGTCATCATTAGTCCAGAAGGTTCTTGGGTCAGGCTTGGTCAGGATGTTGGCGTGATTACTTGGCTCTTTCACCTTGAAAACATAAGGAGGAAAGAAGTGATGTGAAAAACTGGCTTCACTGTTTCAGGCCTACAGATCAATGGGCAAGATTCCAAGGTTGAAGTTTGCACATACAGCACATCTCTGCCCTTATTAAGGTGACCTACCCTCCTGGTTTGGCCAGGACTATGCTGCTTGTAGCACTGAAAGCCTCAAATGCTGGCAAACCCTTCAGTCTTGGACAAACTGGAATGGATGGTGACTCCAGACCTGATGCGGTTTCACTGCCAAAGTGCATGGGAACTGGAGTTCCTCTCCTACTTTCTCCCTCTTCCTGTGCCTTTTGTGGTATGCAAAGTGCACGCCTGGATGCAAAAGTCTCTCCCCACCATGATTAGCAAGCTTATTTATGTAATGTGTATTCTTATATCACATAAAAAACATTTTGGACTTCTATATAATAGAAATGGTACTTTCAGTATATATGCTTGGGAAAACACATAATAAGGAAGAGCTACTTTTAATCCAGTTGCACTTTAAAATGAATTCTTATTTTATCATTATAACAGAATCTGTATTTTAAAATAGTAGCACATGCATATATGCAACATATATTATTTATTTAACCTAAAGACTGCCTAATGCACATTCAACTAATAAACTTTTTACAATAAACACCAGAGAACTGCAGACCTGCAATGATCATTTTATTTACTTTGTGTGTGTGTGTGCGTGATTTTATGACTGTGATGTTTAGCTTTCAAACATATTTTCAATTGGAGAAATACAAATCTTAGTGTTAAAGTGGAAGTTACATTTATATATATATATATATGTTGCAATGTGATATTTTGACTCCTGTGAAAATTCCCTAGTATTTATTATTTAAAGGATAAATTTCTTCCATTCCAGCAACAGTCAAAGTACTCTCAAGATACTCAAAGTACACCTTCTATTGCAGCAAGACTGTCACGAACTATATTGTTTGGTTCTGTTGGCATTTTCTTTCCAGAGCAAGTCTTTATTGAAGAAGGAAGCGGTGTGTTCATTTACAGCTTGGCACAAACTCTTTCTCTTGTTCTGAATTACCATCAGGGGCTGTGTAGAAATCAGGATCTCAAGGGGTTCTTTGCGTCCCCCACATTCACTGCAGCACGACTCACAATAGCCAAGAGGTAGAAACAATCTAAATGCTTATGGACAGATGAATGGATAAAGAAAATGTAGTATATACATACAATGGAATATTATTCTGACTTAGAAGGAAATCCTGCCACATGCAGTAACATGAATGAAACTTCAAGACACTATGCTATGTGAAATAAGCCAGACACAGAACAAATACTGCATGATACTACTTACTAGAGGCATTAGTAGTGAAACATGTAAAAGCAGAAAGTAGAATGTTGGTTGCCAGCGTCCGGGGGAAGGAGAAATAGGAAGCTGCCATATCACGTGTATAAAGTTGCAGTTATATAAGAAGATTAAGTTTTAGAAATCTGCCTTACAACATTGTGCCTATGGTTAACGTTACTGTATTTCACACAAAAATTTGTTTAGAGGGTAGACTTCCTATTGTGTTCTTACCCCCACCCACAACAAAAACATCTACTAATAAAATCATCACCCCAGGTCTGTTAGTGTATCAGATATACACACAAAATATTTCATACATAAGTACGTAAGTGGTCTACATTTTATTAATGGAATTTTCTGGTAATGTTGTCGCTGTTCAGTGGCTCCTGTGTGTCTGACTCTTTGCGACCCCATGAACTGCAGCACACCAGGCTTCCCTGTCATTCACTGTCTCCCACAGCTTGCTCAAACTCATGTCCATCAAGTCGGTGGTGCTATCCAGGCATCTCATCCTCTGTTGTCCCCTTCTCCTCCCGCCTTCAATCTTTCCCAGCATCAGGGTCTTTTCCAATGAGTCAGGTGGCCAAAGTACTGGAGTTGCAGCTTTAGCATCAGTCCTTCCAATGAATATTCAGAGTTGATTTCCTTTAGGATTGACTGGTTTGATCTCCTTGCTGTACAAGGGATTCTCAATAGTCTTCTCCAAAACCACAGTTTGAAAGCATCATTTCTTCAGCGCTCAGCCTTCTTTATGGTCCAACTCTCACATCCATATATGGCTACTAGAAAAACCATAACTTTGACTAGATGGACCTTGGTCAGCAAAGTAACGTCTCTGGTAATGTAGTACATTTTTAATTGATAGGAACCATAATTTTAGAAGTCAAATTGTGGTGAAAATTATCATTAAAATTTAAATCTTAAGGGGGAAAAAAAGAATATGCAGATCAGCAGCATTCCATGGATAACATTTTGAGCAGCAAAGCAAAAACCCTCCTCAAACTTCACTAAACAGCTCCAGTCTAAATTCCTTCAAAGGGATTACATCTTCCACTGAAATATTTCTCCCTTTGTTAGAAAATTCTTTACAAGTTGAACTGAAACCTGGATACCTGAAAATTTTTTCACTGGTTCTAGCTCACTCCTGAGTTACATAGAAGAGATCTCCTCTCTCTTTGATAATATAATACCTGGAATATTGGAAAATAGATAATATTTTTCACGTTAACCTTCCCTTCTCAGGTTAGCTGATGCTCTTTCCTTCCAATGTTCCACATGAAATGGTTTTAAGTCTCTTTTTTGAGATCACTCTACTCCAGAATAAATCCTCTAGGGTCTGTGAGCTAATTCCTTAGGAGCTCTCAGGCCAGGGCCAGATAATAGCCTCAGAATCAAGGAACTGGTTTTGAGAAACAACTTGGGAAGGACTACAAGCATTATTTCCAAATGTGAGTAACTAAAATGTTTCCCAAGAACCTGTAAATTGAAAGTACTGTGAAAGTAAAGAATGCACTGTGACTTATCCACACTTTGATACTTCTTTACTTGAAAGGTTCTAATTGATTTTATAACTATGGACCCATTAGGGAAAACTTCCATGTATGAGCATTCTTCCTGCATTCAGCTCTAATTGTGGTGTTTGTGTCAGACATCATTCCTTGAAATCTCATTTACTTATGAATAATTCTTTATCACTTTTTGTTGGAAAAATCTTCTATATTGTTGAAGTTGCTTCTGTTAAACTCAGAGTTAAACTCAGAGTTATCAAGAATGCCTTCTTGCTCTTTGTGTAAGAAGAAAATGCTATTTTTCATGATTCCCAAGCACCAAAGTGCCCACAGCAAGGTCACTATAGAGTTCATGGAGTATATTTTTAGCACAAGTTTATACAAATTCATTCATAATTATATAAACTGCAGTTGTTTGTAAGTTATGCTCTGAAACTGATTCCCATAGTTTTAGATACTTCACAGAATGAGAAAAGTCTATATCAGATGTCAGTCCTGCTGAGTCTTCACAAGACCTTTCATAAGTGGCTGAAGTAGTGATAAATCCACAATAGGTTCTTTGGTTTTTTTCCTTCTTTCCCATCTTAGGTTACATGATGTTCAAAAGTAAGCAAGAAAATTTATATCCAGAGAAATGAAATTTTTCTTCTCAAATTGCTGTTGTAAGGCTTTAGAAATGTCCCTTGGACACTACCACAGGATGTAAAACCATCCTGCAAACATTAATTTTGAATTCAGTTCTGTGTATCTGGGAGGAAGAAAACCCTTCCTTGATCTTTTTCTCTTGGATGGGTTTATTACATTCAAAGCATATTTATTAATCATTTATTTAAATCCCAGATGCAACCCTGATGTTTATAAGGACACAAAGGAAACTTGACCATTTGGATTTTATGTTCTGATTTGGGAACAGCATATAGATAACCACAAAATCATATGCAGCCTGATATTAAGTACCTCTAAACCCAATGTGAAGAATGTGGCATAGTTATTAAAACTGGTCAGTTTAAAGGAGGAAGCAACAGTGTGGGCAAAGCTGTCATACAAGGCTTCAATGATGAAGATTTGACATGCTTCCAAAATAGTGACAGGACTTCCCTGGTGATCCAATGGTTAAGACTCCGTGCTTCCACTGCACGGGTCACATATTTGATTCCTGGTTGGGGAACTAAGATCCTGCGAGCCGTGTGGCATGCCCCCCCCCCAAAAAAAAAAATTACTGGCAATATTTGGATTGGTGGGGAGGCAATAGAAAAGTGTACAAATTGGCAGAACAATACAAAGGCGTGGAAGCACGATTTAACAAGGTGTGCCTTAGCAACTGTTGGTTGAACAATTTCATGGGAGTAGAAGGCTCCTGGGAGAAATGATTGGGGACTAAGTAGAAGCCAGATAGTGGAAGGCTTTGAATGTCAATGAGTCCTTCACCCTGAGGAAATTCAAGAGCCTTGGCAGTTTGTGTGAGAGGCCAGAGTCAGAAAAGACCCAAACTGAGGAGATTAGGGGGCTGCTGTACCATCAGAGGGTAGTGGGTGACAGCAGGAATGGGGACTGTGACTATGGAAAGGAAGGGATGGTTGTGAAGGGGGACTGGGATCATTTGGGAAGGCTTGATAATAGGCTAAGCATGAGGGAAGATAGAGGAGCCCCAAACATTCCAGAACTTCGGAACCTGGTGACCAGGAGGATGGTCAAATGTGGTCTCGGCTGTCCCTAGTCTCTGGCAGCTAAAGGGACCATTTGCACTGTGTTTCAGCTAGCATGCATGGCAGGCTTGCCAGGCCCCGGTGATCCCCTGTGTATGCGCTGGGTCTTCAGTCCTCCTCGGAGCACTTGCTCTGTCTCTTATTTGCTCAGACTACACCCTCTTGGGGTATCTAGTGGTAAGGTTTCAACCTACATAGTCATGGGTAGGTAGGTTTCACTGGCTTCCACCCCTGGGCTACAATCCTGGGCTACACCCAAGACTGATCTCCTTCAGAATGGACTGGTTGGATCTCCTTGCAGTCCAAGGGACTCTCAAGAGTCTTCTCCAACACCACAGTTCAAAAGCATCAATTCTTCGGCACTCAGCCTTCTTCACAGTCCAACTCTCACATCCATACATGACCAGAGGAAAAACCATAGCCTTGACTAGACGGACCTTAGTCAGCAAAGTAATGTCTCTGCTTTTGAATATGCTGTCTAGGCTGGTCATAACTTTTCTTCCAAGGAGTAAGCATCTTTTAATTTCATGGCTGCAGTCACCATCTGCAGTGATTTTGGAGCCCAAAAAAATAAAGTCTGACACTGTTTCCACTGTTTCCCCATCTATTTCCCATGAAGTGATGGGACTAGATGCCATGATCTTCATTTTCTGAATGTTGAACTTTAAGCCGACTTTTTCACTCTCCACTTTCACTTTCATCAAGAGGCTTTTTAGTTCCTCTTCACTTTCTGCCATAAGGGTGGTGTCATCTGCATATCTGAGGTTATTGATATTTCTCCTGGCAATCTTGATTCCAGCTTGTGTTTCTTCCAGTCCAGCATTTCTCATGATATATTCTGCATATAAGTTAAATAAGCGGGGTGACAATATACAGCCTCCCTTCTGAATTCTTAGTGTTGGGGGAATGAAATGATTTAGAGTAGGGTCAACTCAGAGTAGCTGATGTTCCCATAAATAATTAAGAGTAAAAGAAACTATTCCCCAGCCCAGGCTGATCTGATATTTAGTTTTTGACACTGTCATCCAAACCACTTTTTTTTTCTCATAAAAATGCAGAAAATTGTGTAGGCTATACTCCATTACTGAGTATATTTGTTGGAAAAATTATTAATGAATGGCTTTCATCTTTCAGATTATTGTCTGTGATAATAACACACTATGTGGCTTGGAAAAAGTAATCTTCAAAACTATCTGTATAGATTCAGACTCCATCTGATAAATCATTTAGATTTGTCCATGACTGATCCATGTCTAGTCCTTGATTAGATTTCTTTCCTCCATCTAAGCACATGCTTTCCCGTGGTTTTCAATCATGGAGGAACTTAAAAAATAAACACCAGTGTCAGGGCCGCAGGCAAGAAGAGTGGAGACTAAAGTGTCAGTATAATTTTAAGCTCCCCAGGGATCTCTAACATGCTTAAACCAACTTCAACCAAACAGAAATAACATGGATTAAGTCGTATTTATCTATTAGGTACAGGGAAGAAACTAAATATGATTATTTCAAGGTCATTGTACATTCTAAAGGTAACATAAAGAATGACCCCCAGACTGAAGTGAAACGATGAACAAACATCCACACCTAGGCTTTCTGGGGAAAACAAATGTTTTGAATATCTCATTGCAAATGAAAATATATTTCTTAGTAATTTTCTCCTTGAGCTTACCTCCGAAAAGGTACTTGACAGGAGGGGAAGACAAAATAGAAATTTGGATCTAGACTTTGTGTAAGATTCTAGGAGAAGTATTTCTACTGCTTCTCTATACAGAAGCTATGTCAGATTCAAGGCCAATATGATTATAATTTGCTCTGTGCTATATAACTCTTAATGTTTAATTTTCTTTTAATAAAAAAGTCTGATATTCAATTCTCTAGTAACAGTGTAACCATAGAATCTAAATTGTCAAATGCAATTGCCAACAAATGCACAGTTTATTTTTTTTCCCTCTGTGAACGGAACTAGACATCTTCATTTAAGTGCCCAATTTTTTTCTCATGCAGTGGACTAACTGTACAGTATTTAATGGTCCACAGGTCTAAAAATATTTCTTATATGCTTTGGCTTACATAGACTGCTTCTGCAAAAACAGTTAATAATCTTGCCCTCCCATGAGTCCAGAATGTTAATTTTTTACAGAGGTTCCCAGATGTGCTGGAAGACTCACTCACAGCAGATCCGGCCAACATTTTTTTTTTTTTTTTTTTTCAGCTCTCATTTGACCTTTCTTGTATCTGATATGAAACACATGTTAAAAACAATACCTGACAATTATGAAATACAGTTTTTGCATAAGCAAAACCACCATAAATACATCTTTTACAAAGTTTTGAATGGCAGAGATAGAAGGTTTTCATTGCAAAACTGTGTTAACGTTTAGCCAAGTTAATCATACATCTTGACAATGATTCTTTATCCCACATCTCTTTGGTATTCAGTGGGTAGGTCATTAGGCCTATGGAGAAATAAGTAGGAGAATGTCCAGGGAATGAAAAACATCTATATAACATGTGGAGAAGTGGATAGTCTTACTGAGTACTAAATTTCAACTTTAAGAGATGCAAAGTTCTGATCCCAGCCAGATCGCTTGAGCTCTAACTTCTGGGAAGTAAGCAGAATAACAGTGTGAGTCTGAGTATTCCAAGGAGATCCTGCATGGGTTGTTTCCCTTTGCAGGCATTCCACATGCAGCTTTACTTTTACCTTTTCTTTCTGTCTATATTTTCTTTTCTATTTATTCTTCAGTGGGCTCTAGGAAATCCTTACATGACTTGAGTTCATATTTTATCATTTCTTATAGAGATCCTATAATATTTATGAAATATAATTGTGGATCCAGAGTTTGGCCAAGGATCAAATAGACATTCCAGATATTTAAAGGCAAGAGACTACTATTAAATAAGCAATAGTGCTACCCTTAGCTATCTTAAAAGGGAAGTAAAGGTTACTACAATCTGGTATTGAAATTTTCCTTAACTTAGAATATCAAGCATTTCAAGTCAGTTTATTTCAGTATAATAATTACTATATATATATATATATATATATATATGGACTGTTTACAATGGGCCAGGCACATGAATTACCTCATTACTCAGTTTAGCCTCAGAACAACCTCTGGGTATTCTTGTCTTTTTTGCAGGAAAGAACAAAGTATGGACAAGCTAAACTTCAAAATTTTATCTAGGAAGGTGTCATCAGCCAAATGGCAGAGCATGTACCTCTAAGCTCCTGACCCTGATAGAAACATCAAAAAGTAAACAAAAATTATCAACTAAATTTGTTAAAACTCTGGAAAACAGTCAAAGGTTTACAATCAAAAACAATAAAAAAGGGAGAGGGAGCAAGTTAAAAATTATAAGAAAGCTTTGTAATGTTTTTAGCTGCCTGTACTCCACCCCCACCCCAGTTTAGTGACAATCTTGCAGAGTTGCAACTCCCCCACCCCCACAACCCACATTCTTAGTCCTTGTTCTCAGGTGGTATGTTGGTTGCTGAGTGTATGTCCCTTGGAACTTGTCTGGGAGTTACGTAAGGGCTGAAGCAAAGCGATAATTACCCATCCAGCTCAGAAAAATGGCAGATATTGCTGGAAAACCTTGTAAGGAGATAAATAAGCTGTAGCTTTCCAGGACAAAAGACTGTAGTTAAACCAAAGGAGGAAATGCATTGTGTTCAATGTGTTTCACATACACTAACTTGCTTTATGCTTACAGCATCCTTATGAGAAAGGTATTATTATCACTTTCGTCACTTTACAGATGAGGAAACTGAGGTACCTTGGAAAAGGTAAAATTTTCAAGCCCATTTGAAATTTATCAAGCCAGTTTTAATTGTTAAACCACACTGCCTCCAAATATATAGGTAGTTGAAGTCAAATGACTTATAACTGTTACACATGAGTATATTAATAAAATCTTATTTGAAAATTAAAAAAAAATTTTTTTTTAAATTAGGGCTTTATATCTCCCTTTTTAAGCTGTTTGAAAGAGAAGAACAAATGAAATTCATTCTCAGTAGCATCAGTGTTCACTTTCTTCAAAGGTGATATAAAATATATTATGGTTTCAATCATTAGTTTGTTGTGGGGAGATAAAGATGACATTTCTTTTACCCTAAAAAAAATCAATATTGAAGTCATTGAAAGGACTGATGCTGAAGCTGAAGCTCCAATACTTTGGCCACCTGATGCAAAAAGCTGACTCACTGGAAAAGACCCTGATGCTGGGAAAGATAGAAGGCCAAAGGAGAAGGGGGAAGCAGAGGATTAGATGATTAGATAACATCACTGACTCAATGGACATGAATTTGAGCAAACTCCAGGAGACAGTGGAGGACAGAGGAGCCTGGCGTGCTGCAGTCCAGGGGGGTATGAAGAGTTGGACATGACTTAGTGATTGAACAACAAAAAAGATGATACTTGTTCACAAAGTAATCCTAAAAAATTGAGTAAGGATAAGTCTCCATTTATAGGAAATAGAAACAAAAAAGGGAGAGAGAGGAAGCAAAACAAAGCACAAAAAGTATACTTCCTGAATAAAAAGGAGTTTTTCTATTGCTTGTTACTTATAATTTAGATCTTACTAGGTTATAAACTCTGTAGAAAAAAGACTGTTCTGAATTATTCACGAGTTTCCAGGGCTATAGCATAGTTGCATACTAGCATCAAACTTAGTAGGCAATCAATTGGTAACTTTGTATATAAAGGAATGATAAACTGCGGTTTTACTTTTAAATATCTTATTACTCAGTTTTGCTCAAAACAGAATTGTGTCCTAGGCAAACAGATACAGGTGATTGCTCATGTCACTTTATTTTCTGTGTATCCGAAGGTTTCCCATGGTGAATTCCAAACACTCTTTACAAACAGAAGGAAAATTCAGGACTCATACCTGCTGTGGTTGGTTGCTACAAATCACTGGAGTCATGGAAGAGAGAGATTAAGGGGTAGATTTATGACAAGGCTTGGTTTCATGTATACTGTGGTTGTCAGTTACCTTGACTTGGTCCCTAAACTCTCTCTTATGTTTTCTGTTGAGTATTCTAACCTGACAAGAGTAAACCTGTAGCTGGATTTCCCTGATGGAACAGTGGTTTAGATTCCATGCTTCTACTGCAGGGAGTGTGGGTTCAATGTTCAATCCCTGTTTGGGGAACTAATGTCCTACATGCTGTGTAGTGTGGCCAAAAAATATTTTAAAAATATTAAGAAAAAAGGAAGAGGAAACCTGTAGCATTCAAGTGCATAAAGAAAAATGAATTGGAACAGTATGCTACATCAAAATCTGCTAAAGTCACTCCACTTTCTTATATTTACTCTACGACCATTTATATTGATCACATATGCTTAGTTTTTTAAAAGCGATAGAAGAATAGTCTGTCTGAATATTCATGAAAGTGATCCATTTCTTAACTAAGTTGATTATTAAGGGGAGGGACTGCTCCTGATTATCTGTCCCCAATCCTACACCACGAACTGTTTCTCATGGGTCTTCCAAAAAAGGTCCGGGCATATGGACACAAATACATATTTGCAATGATGTCTTCTGTGTGTGAGGGCATGTGTGTGTACATGCATGCTTACACATACATCTCTAAATTTTGCTCCCTGGAGAAAAGAGCAAGAATGGGGCCTTAGGGTCAGAAATGGGGAAATCAAATAAAAAGGAAAAGGTTTGCTTAGAACCTTTGCAATTCTTTCCAGACTCAATACTTCTTTCACCAGTATTTTGTTTCCCAGTTTAAGCCACTAAGAATCTGTACACAAAAAGTCATTTAGTTCAGAGCATAAGAGTATGATGTGATAATTAACAGAATCTGACCTTGCATTAAAACTGCTGAGTAAGGCTGGAAGAAAGTCATTCAGAACACATTGGTTTATGTAACTCTCCTTGAGATGAATTAGACTTTAGCTTTTGAAGTTATGGAAAATCTGCCTCAAGGATTACTCAAGTAGATTATAATTGAAGACCATGCACTGGTTTATCACTACACTCCTCAAATAATTCAAGCTATTCATTGGAAAGCTTAGTGGAAAATGCCTGCTCAAATATTTTCAATAAAACTTATTTGAGTCTTTCCCATGTAAGAAGACAAGTTTAGCAATGATGGTATTTGGTTAGAATATTCATGTTTCAAAAGATAATTGTTTTCATAATAATATTCAGATTAATTTCTAATGGCAATATTTAATGCTGGCAAGGGTTTAGGAAGACTAGTATTCTCATAGGCTGTTCATTTTAATTTTCATAACACTTTCTGAAAGCTATTATAATTTAAGAATTTTAAGATCCTCGATACTTTTATTTGCTTCATTTTAGGTAATTTGTCCTTAATAAATAATTCATATGATTATATGCACAGAGCTATTTTAACATTGTTCACAATTACAGAACGCAGGTAGCAACCTAATTTTTAATGAGAAAATGACTGAGTAAAGAAAGACATAGCCACTAGTCACGTGGTGCCTCTGAAATGTTTCTGATGATATGGAGAAATGTTACCTATATTATGTTAACTAAAAGAAATCACAATATAACATGGTATTTCAACTGTGTATAAAGGATAGACAGGTCAGTGCATGAAGCAATGTTTGTTGTTTTACTGTAGTGGGATTATAGATGCTTTCTTTTATTTCTTCTTTGATTTTTCGTAATAGTACATTGTCTTCATAATTTAAAAATTATTTAGCATCTACATCTATAAATGTCTGCCTATCTATCTGCTTATCTTAACGTAAATAGAACTACTTTGTCCATATCTAGGAAGTGTAGTATAGGAAGGAATGTCCTAAGGATCAAGAAAGGCCCTGATAAAAATTGTTACTATAAAAACAATAAATGAACAAATGATATGCCTTTTGAGCTATAATCTCATGCTTCCTTCAGCACAGAGTTATTGATAAACATGAATGTGTGTGTACCTCACCTCTAGTTTTCTCTTCGAGTTTGGTGTTCTCAAATTTCTCTGGGCCTGTGCAAAGACAAGGCCCTCTAGCACAAATTCACGACAGGTTTATTTTATGTCATGGAGAAAAAGGGGATGGGAAGAGTCAAAGTTCCCCTCTGAAGATTTTCCTTTAAGCTCTAGGACTTTATTTCCATTATTTTCATTGCCTACTTTCCCCATGGAAATAATTTTTTCTATTGCCTACTTTTCCCCATGGATCTGATTCTCTTCCAAGGTAAATGAAAATACACATGCCAGGGCAGCATTTTACTGAACTTCCCAAAGACCCACACTGAATAATGCCAGTGTCAGTCAAGGTTACCAGTTATGAAGGTCTGAAACTTCAGAGGGAGTAACAAAATTAATGAACTACAAATTGTATACTTGCATCTACTATAATCATTTTCAGCCTGATTTCCAAAAAAAAAAAAGGGGGGGGGGACAATAAACCTGAGATTCAAATATAATTCATGCAGAAATAGCTCAAAACATTTCAAAAGGCTCTAAATTTGTTCATAATCACACTGATGCCAAATTAAATTGGCCTAGTTATTGTACTGGTATTATGCAGCTAGTTTCTGGGTTGGTGTTTTTGTTTTTTGGCTAGAAACTTACTGGAAAAACATAGAACTGGAAAATTCATCCAACATTAAATGGAGAGAAATATTGGGAACAAAAATTAAATAGAGAAACCATAAAGATATTTTAGCTCTAGTTATAATTTCTATAGATGTTTCCTGGATAAATTTTATGTAGGTTATGTTGCATTAGACACCCATACTTGAAACCAATCAGTTGCATTCAAAGCAAATCTGAATCTAGATTCAAAAATCATGTTTCTTATAATAAGACATTTAAAAAGACCAATATAAAAGTAAATAAATGTAAAATGAGAGTATGAGGTGAAGGAGTCATAGACGATCTTAATACAACCCTGAAAGCATGAACTCCTGGAACCCATGTTTGGAGACTTAATTAGAGAACTTAGAAATTATGTAAAAGATAACCAGGAAGAAAGCAAGATGATTCAAGTAAACAGGGCTGTTATTCATTTTCTTGAAGAGAAGTCCAGATGGTAATTGAACACATTTTTTGGTGTATGGAGAGCTTTTTTATTAGGAGGTGGTGGGCTATCTGCATTATGCATAAAACAAGAGTAAAAAGGCAGGGTTTGAAGTATAAAGGCCTAGTTAAACAGAGTAAGGCCTTCCCTGATGGCTCAGATGGTAAAAAATCTGCCTGCAATGTGGGAGATCTGGGTTCGATTCCTTGGTTGAAAAGACAAACATCCGTCTAGTCAAAGCTATGGTTTTTCCAGTAGTCATATATGGATGTGAGAGTCAGACTATAAAGAAAACTGAGCGCCAAAGATTTGATGCTTTTGAACTGTGGTGTTGGAGAAGACTCTTGAGAGTCCCTTGGACTGTAAGGAGATCCAACCAGTCCATCCTAAAGGAAATCAGTCCTGACTATTCATTGGAAGGACTGATGCTGAAGCTGAAGTTCCAGTGCTTTTGCTGCTTGATGTGAAGAGATGACTCACTGGAAAAGACCCTGATGCTGGGAAAGATTGAAGGCAGGAGAAGGGGACGACAGAGAATGAGATGGTTGGATAGTATCACTGACTGGATGGACATGAGCTTGAGCAAGCTCTGGGAGTTGGTGATGGATAGGGAAGCTTGTTGCGCTGCAGGCACAGGGTCGCAAAGAGTCTGACATGATTGAGCAACTGAACTGAACTGAAGCAGAGTAAGAGTATTTCTGTGTTAAAGTGAGACACAGGTTGAGGTTGGGCAATCTTCTGTAGAGCCATAAAAATAATTATTGTGTGGTATCTTCCTTGGTTGGCTCTTTCTGAAGGGAAGGGACATACTCACATCCCTTCTAGGACAAAGATTCTAGTCCCTGAAGAGAATCTTCTTCAAGCCAGGGAGTTATTGTACACTCTGAAGCCAAATTAGCTGAACATGGTAAACCAAAGAGAAGAAAGAAAATTAAGGTAAAGATGAAAACGTAGCTTCAAACTCCTTTTAGAAAAAAGAAAAGGGATTACTAAAAAAAATCATGAAATTCATTATCAAAAGGTTTAGAAAGATTTTGAGAGAAAGGAAGTAGAAAACAATAACTATTGTAAATAAAGTAAAAGATCAAGTGTTTCACCTAAATTATGAGCTCAGTACTTCTAATCAACTCATTTTTCCAAACAAACCATGACGAAACTTAATTTCAAAACAGAGTTGGACTTCTCTGGTAGTCCAGTGGTTAAGACTCTGTGCTTCCACTGCAGGAGGAAGAAAGAGGATCCCACATGCCACAGTGCATGGCCACTAAATAAATAAAGAAAATTTTAAAAATGTACAATTAAAAACAAAAACACAGAAAGTTTAGGTCAGCCTGGACTTGGAGGTTAGATGTTCCATGGTAACACAGGGCCACATATATGAAAGGCTCCTTAGTCAGTCTTAGCTGATTATCCCTTTAGTTTCTGACTTCTCTGTGTGAATTCTAATGTGTAGTGAAAGGATTGTAGTACTGGCAGTTTTGTCCCAAAATAAATTGCGAGTCAGTTGTGAAGAGAGGATTCCAGGAACTAGAATTTAAGAGTGAAAGAAGTTAAAAAAATTTTTACATATGACTCAGTTCTAACATATTTTACATACGATTGGGTATTTTCTCTTCCTATAATAGCTTCTATGCTTCATCCCCAGAGTTAGCTGTTTCTATCAATAGCCCTAGATAAGTCATTTTTAAAAAATCATTAAGAAATGACTATTCTGCAGTAGCTTGCCAGCAACTCAAATATCCGAAATAGCTATATTGTAACTAGTGAATGTTAAAGGTTTTTGAGATTAATTATACTAACTGCAGAATGGAATGGTCTGCTACCTTTTGAGTTCCAGTTTTCTCCTTAAAAATTAGGAGGATATTAACTCCCAAATACTAATGGGATTTAGGTAGAAGCCACTGCTACCGTTTTTTTCCCTATACCTCCTACATCATTGCAGTTGCACAACAAAGCACCCACAGCAAGCATCTCTAATGCTGCTGTATTATTTATAAATAAAATCATTGTTGAGTGAGTACATTCCACTCTTGAGATTCATTTTCATTGGCCTTATTTTTATAAAATAAACTCAATTCCAGTTATCCATGCACTTACTTCTTAGGAAGGTTTTACTTTATTTTATGTCTGCTTGTCTGGTCTGAATCTACTGAAGCAGCTTGCCCCAAAATATTCTCTTTTCTCAAGCAAAAGTAGACTGAAGGGAGCAAATAAGTTAACATGTTTGCAAATCCAGAGAATTGAAAATAAACTTGCCGTTGAGAATAGTATACTGTAGATAAGGGGCTTTTCAGGTGGCCTTGGTGGTAAAGAACCCTCCTGCCAATGCAGGAGACACAGAAAACACGGGTTTGATCCCTGAGTCAGGAAGATTCCCTGAAGGAAGCCATGACAACCCACTCCAGTATTCTTGCCTGGAGAATCCCATGAACAGAGGAGCTTGGCGGGTTACAGTCCATAGGGTTACAAAGAGCTGGACACGACTGAGTGACTTAGCACATACATAGCACATACTATAGAGAATTCATATAACACAAAATTTGGTACCTGTCAATGTGTAAATAGAAAATTACCCCCCAATATGAAGGCACCCTCAATTTATGTGACTTAATAATTATTTAAGGTATAATTGTTCTGGAATCTAAAAAAAATTTTTAAGAGATTATATATATCTCTGGGAAAGGATTCCCTTCCAGCTGGAAAGATAATCTTTCTTCCATTCTCCCACCTTTTGCATAGAAAAGTAAATAACTGACTTCCTGCCTAAGCACACCTGGATTATTTCTCATGAGAGTAACAAATGGGTTGATTTAAGAATTAGAAAAATGACCCTAAGGTCTAAGAGAATCATTGACTGAAGGATCCTGAAAATCTGGTTTAACTCTTTCATAAATGAAAAGAATTCGGTATGAAAACTGCTTTTCAGAAACCTATTAGCTTCAGGAGGAAGGTGAGTCTCCTTTCAGCATTAATTACACTAACTGCTATATAAAGAAAAAGGATTCTGGCAGCTACTTCCCACATGGCAGAAATCCAGAACAGACCTGAAACCAAGGAAGTAAGAACGAAAGTCAAATGGACTGACATAAAACATTTTTTTAATCGAGACTAAAGAATATCAGTTCTCTCATATGATTCCCAAAGTCAGTCAGTTGTTTTTTTTTTTAATACCCTCAAAACTTTCATGCATCACAAGATGGTCTTGAGATACTAGCATGGAAATAATTAGTACTTTTAATTATTACAACTGGGAAATGAGGCAGACCAGCCTTAATAAGGGTTTTCAATCTGCAGCACATTAAAGTAAAAACTTTTTCCCCCTAATATTGAAGTACATTCTACTGACGAACATGCAAAATGAGTTATTTTGCAAACTGGAAAGAATATAATTGAATTCAGAACAAGTTTGATGTGTTAAGAAAGGAGACATCTTGGAACTCTGGGAATCAGATTGTCTCAGATATTCATTAATACATTTCTAGAACACGTTATTCATACAGCAGTGTTTGTTAACTACTTAAACTCTAAATATATTTAAATACTAAATAATGCTTATTTTGAGGATCAAAACAGAAATTGAAAATTATCATATGCATTAAGAGAATACCAAACAATATATCTGAATATAGTCTAACAGCTGAAAAGATACTTGGCAAGAACAGAACTGGCATTACATTACCCCAGATCAGCAGTAGCAAGCACATCTGGAATCCTAATGATCCCAGGAGCTCTGGAGCCTCTGGGGGACAGCCATCTGGTGCAAAGGAAATCTAGACTGAGTGTCCCACCCACCCAACAAAAAGAGCCTCATTGTGCTGCTGTGAAAAGCAGTGGGCCCTTCTTCCTCTGATTACATATGAGCTTCTCAACCAGTGAGTAAGCAAGAGAATTATATGTGCACTGGGGGTTCATAACAGACTTAGATCTAAAACCACAACAGCATGGCAGATAAAAAATAGGGTTGTAATGGGGAAGCAAATCTCTTTTTTTAAAGGACATCAGCACATTCTGTTACCTTTATCTAATCTTTCTGCAATTTCTTTTCGATAATATCAGTTTGTGGGCTTCTTCAGGCCTCCATTCTTTATCTGTAAAATGAAGGGTTTGGGCTACATGAATTTTATGGTCCCGTCTAATCTCAACATCCCCAAGTTTGTGATTGTAGAGGCTATACTCTGGGCGCAGAGAGAAGGGGCTATGGAGAAGTAAGGGATGATAGCAAGCATGTGAAGCTGGTTCTGGAAGAGCTTGGTCCCTAGTGGCACCAGATCATTGGGGGAGAAGGTGATACTCGAAGATGACCTCTCAGATGATGATAAATGTGTTTTATAATCTTGCCATGTTATCTTTGCTCTAAACTGTCTACAAATCATGCCTCTCTTGTTGGGTCCACCTCACATCAAACACACTGTAGGAATCTCTGGTAGGTAGTTAGAGAGAGGACCTGCCATTTCAGCAGATAAAAATGAGATCTCTGTGATGAAGAGTAGGGGTATAAAAGAAAAGACTGGAGGGCATGATGAGGAGAAGAACAGCCAGTGAAACTGAGGGAGGAAGGGCTTCCCTGGTGGTCCAGTGGATAAGAATCTGCCTCCCAATGCAACATACATGGGTTCGATCCCTGGTCGGGGAACTAAGATCCCATATGAGGTGGAGCAACTAAGCCCGCATGGCACCAACTACTGGACCTGTGCACCAAACTAGAGAAAGCCTGTGTGCCACAGTGTAGACCCAGAATGGCCAAAAAAAAGGAGAGAGGAGATGGGGGAGGGTACAGAAAGTCTTAGTCAAGAGAGAACTACAGAATATAAAACTTGGAGAAGAAACAGTATAGGATAATCATAAGATGCAGCAAATGTCCATGCCTGTTGGTGATGTGAAGTGGAGGTACAGAGTTCTGATGAAAGAATTTGAATAGCTATAAAGCAGGGAGAACCTTGTGGATCTGCTAAATATGGCTCTGAATCCTGGTTCTGCTACTTAATGTTCTGTGTAAACTTGGACTTGTTCAATACTGTTGTTATCTTCATCAGTAAGCTGGAAGCAATGGCATGTCTTTTTCTCACAATGCTTGTGGACATTAAATAAGATAATACATGTCAGGTGTTAAAGATTCTCATTGGTGACCAGAAGACATTCAAAAATAATATATCAGTGATTATAACTACTACCGTTGTTATTTTTGGAGAAGGGAATGGCAACCCACTCCAGTATTCTTACCTAGAGAATTCCATGGACAGAGGAGCCTGGCAGGCTACAGTCCATGGGGTTGCAAAAATCAGGCATGACTGAGCAATAGTGGGGATGGGAGGAAGGGAATTGATCTGAATTGTTAGTATTAGCTGAATCATACAGAAAATATTGAATCTGCACAGAATGATTGCTTGTGAAAGAGTAGAGAAGAAAATTATTAATCAGCCACCAAAGTGATTAAGGAATAGGAAGAATTGTCCTGGAGGTTAGTAGATGAAGACCATAAGGCTGTAGTTGAGTAAAGGTGGTGAAGTTTCTCAGAGGTTTTGTTAGAGAGCACCTGCCCAGTTCTTGGCCTCTGGGCAGAAAAAGCTGGAAAAGAGGACATTTCTGCTCAAGAGTGCGGGAAAAGCTGTGTCATCTCCAGTAAAAAGCCAAGCCACAACTAAGGCAGCACTCTCCTAAGGATGTTTCTTTATAAGAGATTTTTTTGGTTCAGTGAATCCAGATAATACTCAGGCTATTCTGTCTTGGGGATTCACAGAGCACACTGTCCAAATGGAGGTGATGAGAAATCTAACCTGGCTTTTTCAAAGCACGATTGGCAACAAACCCTATTTAGTACATGGCACATATTGCCATGTTGCATAACAAGGTAAGAAGGTGGAGTGAGGGTTTTGAGGAAAAGTTGATTGATGATATGATGGCCTTTACTGACAACAGTCCCAGAGGATGCTAAAGAAAAGGAAAGTGATGGAGGTTGATAGTGTTGCTGAGTGAGAAAAACAACAGACCAGAGATGAGTAGGATGAAAACTGAGACAGGGATTGAGAGGGCTGGAGTGTTTGCTGTGATGCTGGGACTCAGGCATCACTGAGCTGAAGGAGGAGAGCAGTGAGAGGAATGTGAGGGCAGGTTGATGGATTGCTGATCTATTAACAGATGTCTCTTTGACTCAGTGTTGAAATGGAACTTTGAAATCAGGGATAAAAGTGAGGCACATAGGTGGCCTGGGCCAGTGGTGGAGCTATTTTGAATATGTGAAATTTATCCAGTATAGCTTTATAGCTCTTCCAACATTTAGAATTTTTTGTTTTCAAAATAGTAACCTGTCCTTGAGTATAAACTAGATTATATAGTGACAGTCTGAATTCCAACTAGTGATAAAAATCCTTAAAAAGATTCTCAAATCTTCCAAATAAAAAAATACTTAAGTGTTGTTAATGATACGTTTTCCTATTTAGCTTTTGCCTTCTGGTATAAGAAATGTAGAATCAGTAATAATGGATGACTATGAGAATAATAAAGAATATATGCCATCTTTAACATACTAATGATTAAGTTTTAGTTCTAAATTGCCTGAATGGAGGCAAATTAAAAGTACATTACAAAAGTATAATTGGGGCAATTCATTATATACGAAGTTATGGTCCTGTTATTTTCATTCTAATTTACAGTTTTAACCTGAAGAAATTAAATTGCTAGTGGTTTTCTAATCTATGCTATTCATTAACCCTGCACAAAGGAATTCTACTGTCTGGCTTGTTCTCAGAAAGCTTAGGATGTTGCTTATTAATTTAATAATTATTATTTATGTTTTAAACATTCTATTGCATTTGTACCTTTATGCGCAAAGAAAAATTGTCTTGATAAGGTTAAAACTAAAGGTGAGAAAACTCTAAAGAACAATCTAAAAACTCTAGGAGCTGTGGTTTTATTCATATTTTAGGTCCTAATAGTTTAGTCTTCCAGGCAGTAATTATTTCCTAGAATTAAAGACACACCTGCTTGAGATTATTTTGAGATTATATAGAAAATCCGACTTTCTGGAAGGAGCTGCAATTCAATGGGAAAAAACTGTCAGTGAAATTATTTTTCTGTGAGAATATTTCAGGTCACATTGTGGGTTGAGCAAATAATCTGTGTAGCTTTGTCCATCATAGGTATTCAGGAGAGACCTAGCGTTCAGAATTGGGCTAGGTAGCTCAACTGGTAAAGAACTGCCTGCAATACAGGAGACCTCGATTCAATTCCTGGGTTGGGAAGATCGCCTGGAAAAGGGACACGCTACCCACTCCAGTATTTATGGGCTTCCCTGGTTGCTCAGATGGTGAAAGCATCTGTCTGCAATGGGGGAGGCCTGGGTTCTATCCCTGGGTTGGGAAAATCCCCTGGAAGAAGGCATGGCAACCTACTCCAGTATTCTTGCCCGGAGAATCCCATGGACAGAGGAGCCTGGTGGCTACAGTCCATGGGGTTGCAAAGACTTGGACACGACTGAGCATAGCACACAGGCTTCAGAATCGGGGGTGGGAATACTAAAAATTCTGCCCTAAAGAAAAGCAACCTTGATGATCTTTCCTCCAGTTTTCCCACCAGTTCCATTCAAGAAATTTGGAAACGAGACTAGAAATAAGTTGACAGAATACCTTGACTAGTCAAAAGGTCACTTGTTTTAGAAAAGTAACATGGACACAAGATTGTTTAATAATGTAGCTGTTCTGCAACCTTTACTTCGTCTTTTAATTCTCTTTTTACTGAACAAAAAGACATAGGTCATAGCCTTTGATTAATAAGTGTAGTAGCCTATGCATGTAAATTACAAAGTAAAGAGATATAGCCCATTGGACTCATGACACATAATTCAAAATCACCACATGATATTCTCTATTAGACCTGTTTGATTTCTTTTAGACTTGGGAAACTATGAAGGGGGTTGGGGGAGAATGGAAACAGAGAAACAGAATCCATGTCTATACATTCTCTTGTTGAAACTATATAGCAACCCTGCTCAGTTTGTATTATATCCATTTTATAGATGAGGAAGCTCAAGAATACAGCTGTTAAGTGTCAGCAATGGGCTTTGAACTGAGATCTGACAATAAAACCATGCTGGATACAAAAATGAGCTGGTGATAACTTTTTTTTCTTTTTTAAATACCTGTCACTATCAAGTAGGATGCCCAGAGATATGGTGGGCTGAACAGAGTGCTTAGGAGGTCTTGTTCTCACTGCGTGTTCTACACAGTAACCCTCAAACACCCACAACTCATTTCCTACCCTCACCACCTGACCCCACCCCCTTCCCTGTCACTCATGACAGGGAAAATCACTAACTGTTTTGAGAACGTTTTTGTACTGTAGAATTGAAGAAGAGGAAGAAAGCAATGTGTTCCCTCCAGAGAGAGAGGGGGAAAATCCATCTTTGATGAGACATCCTGTGTGGTAATTGTGAAGCTTGGACTTCCCCAAAGTGAGGGAGGGTGGCATGCTGCTGCTTGTCACATGGCCTCAGTTCAAAGTCACATGTGCTGTGGCCTTTTGTAAAATGTATCTATATATGGCCCACACAAATCCACAAACACAGAATCCAGAATGAAAGTCACCCCTGTGGTGCTCCACAGAAAAAAATAGCACTTTTTTTTTTTTTTTTGATGAATTAAGTGTATGGTATATGCCACCAGGAGGAAATGAACCCTCTGAGCTTAAACTTGCACATCCTCTCAACCTGAAAGGTTAATTTTGGTGGTTAAGGTTAATAAGACTATGGTTATTTGTGTTTTGATATGAGTGTAACTTGACTGATTGGGAAAGCAGGTGCTGGGTTGATGCACCATCCCCGAGACCCATGAGTCATGCCACTGATTTACAAGCTGTCCTTACCATGAAAATGAAAGCCAGAGCCAACTTTATGTCATACAATTTATGCCATTCACTGAAATTATAGATAATTTCAGCCTGTGCATTTGTGAAGCAGTCTATGCTGTTTGTGCTTTAAACATCTTTTGTACTTGGTATTTCTGACTTGTCGAAATAAATATTATCCTTCATAATAACCATTACCAATCCATTATGAGACTTCATGAAAGTACATACAGCTTTTAGGCTTAATCCATGAAATAAAGCCTTATGACTCCTCCTTGCATCTTTGATAAATAGCCAAGTTCCCACAGCTGTTATGATTTCCATTATGAAGAAAATTGGAACTTTTGCATTCTTCAGTGGCTGAAAAATCACTATAAACCCCCCCACTTCTTCAAATGCTATTATTTTCTTTCTCCTCGTGTGTCTTGCAAACCATGGATCTGATTAGTGTAGCTGATTAGAGCATTGTGCTATAAGACCATGGCCCTTGTTTAAGCCCAGGGAAGGTCAGTCAGATTAACCCTCCAAGTCTACTGAAAATTTGTACTATTAGTTTTCTGTGAGATTAGGCAAGAGAATATGAACAGATCAAGACAAATCCAGTCTTTAATGCTAGGAACCATGCTCACCATTGATACAAGGTCAACGGTGTCATCTTCCCATACAAAGACTGATGACGCTGGTGCAGAGGCATTTTAAAAACATCCACTTTCCTTGGCCTTTTACTTTTTACTTATAATCACTCCCAACAGAAAGAACTCCCTAAATCTGGTCCACGTAAGCTCTGCCTCTGCAAGACACAGTTAGGTTCCTCAAGTCAAACACAAAATGGCTTAGAGCTTGTGATCATTATGTATTCCCTCTCTCGTTTTCTGTCTCCCACTCCCTCCAGCTACCAAACTTTGAAACTTTCAATTCTTCCACATCTTCATTTTATCTTTCCTTTTCAGTCACTAAAAGACAAACCCGGCAAATGACAAAGTTCATTCATGGTTTCAGACTCTTCTTTTTTATCCTCCTCCCTATTTTAATAATGAGGAAATTTTTAGTAATTTGGTTAATGTTACCCTTTTCCAAATCTGGAATCCTTGTTTTTCTTTGCAAAACAAGAATCAAGCTTATTGTATTAATTCTCAAGCATGTTTATCCACAACAGGGTCAGAGCCATAAACCTTCACCCAAAGCCATAAATCTCCAGGGGAAGAATTTCTGGAATCTGACTCTCTCCTATCCATTCTTTATGCTTTATGATAACACTGTTGTCATGGAAATATTTCAGTGGACCTTTGTTTCCTGAGGATAGTCATAAATTATTTAAAATGACTTGTGAAAAGCCATAATGATATGAACTCTTTGTGTCCCCGTTCAGCTTCATTTTCCTTGCTCCAAATTTACTATGCCACTAGAGTTTTCCAGGATTTTGGTAACTTGTCCCATCTGCCTGGGTTTCTTTTTTTAATTGAAGCGTAGATGATTTACGATGTTGTGTTAGTTTCAGGTGTATAGCTTATGTATAAACCGAATCACTTTATGTGTATATATATGTGGTGGTTTAGTCACAAAGTCATGTCCGACTCTTGTGACTCCATGGACTGTAGCCTGCCAGGCGCCTCTGCTGGTGGGATGTCCCAAGCAAGATGAATGGAGTGGGTTGCCATTTCCATTTCCAGGGGATCTTCCCGACCCAGCGATCGCATCTGGGTCTCCTGCATGGTAGGTAGATTCTTAACCAACTGAGCTATCAGGGAAGCCAAAACATATATATTCTTTTTCAGATTCTTTTCCATTATAGATTATTCAAATATACTATAGTTTCCAGTGTTATGTAGTAGGTCCTTGTTTATCTCTTTTATATATGTGTAACTATTAATGCCAAATTCCTAATTTGTCCCCCTCCCTCACTTTTCCCCTTTGGTAACCACGTTTGTCTTCTATATCTGTGAGTCTATTTCTGTTTTGTAAATAAGTTCATTTGCATCGTTTATTTAAATTCCACATATAAGCGGTATCATGTAATATTTGTCATTCTCTGTCTGACTTAATATGATAATCTCTAGGTCCATCCATGTTGCTGCTGGTGGCACTATTTCATTCTTTTTTTATGGCTGAGCAATATCCATTATGTATTATGTATACACACACACACACGCACACGCACACACATACACATACATGCATATATATCACGTCTTCTTTATCCAATTCTCTATCAGTGGACACTTAGGTTACTTCCATGTCTTGGCTGTTGCGGATAGTGCTGCTATGAACACCGTCTTTCAATTTTTTGTTTACATTTCTAATCTGCTGAAGCCTTCATTGACCATCAACAATGGACTATGAGACCCTCTTCAGTACAATTGGTACCTTCTCCTTTGGTACCATGTATCACTGTACTATAACTGCCTGGTTAATTATTAGTATTTTCCCCTCTCCTGGAAGGTATTCTGTGAGATACTACTTATTGCCTGACCTATAATAGAAGCTCTCAATAAACACTAGTTGAGAGAAAAAAACCAAGACTGTGTCATGGGCTGAGAGAAGATTCCACATTCTAGTATCCTTCTTAGGCAGTGACTGCCTGAAAAGTCTGCCTGCATGCTAATATCAGACTGCTTTTTAAAAAAATAACTCAGTGCTGCTGATACGGCAATGCTAAGGCAAGTAGTCATTCATACGTCTCTTTTCTTATTTTTTTTTCTTCTACCAAGTTAATGCATGTAGCATTTTCTACTCTACAAAGATTTAAAACTTCTGTTCCCTGTGTTACTTAACTAGGGAGCCACCCAGCCAGAGGTGTTTTCCCGCATGAAGAAATCTAGATGAATCTCTTGAAAGGGCATTTTAAACTCAACTCGGACAGAGAAGGAGAAATATTGTATGACATCCCTTATACGTGGAATCTAAAAAGAAATGATATCGTGAACTTACTTACAAAACAGAAAGAGACTCACAGACTTAGAGAACGAACTTATGGTTGCCAGGAAGAAGGAGGAGGAGAAGGGATAGTTAGGGCATTTGGGATGGACACATACACAATGCCGTATTTAAAATGGATAACCAACTATATAGCACAGGGAACTGTGCTCAATATTATGTGCCAGCTTGGATGAGAGAGGGTTTGCAGGGAAATGGATGCATGTATATGCATGACTGAGTCCCTTCACTGTTCACCTGAAACTATCACAGCATTGTTAAACAGCTATACCCCCAATACAAAAAAAAAAGTTTAAAAAATAAAATAAAATCTATTCACAAAGAAAACCACCTATCAGCACAAGAAAAGTGAATTGAGGACAGAGTTGTTTATTTATAATTATCAAGGCTGATGGACATTGGGAAAGTACACTAAAATTATCGATAGCAAGCTGTAAAGTTTGGCTTGACTTCAGAGGGGTTTTTAACACGTTTTCAAGCCAATGTCTGCTACTCAAGGTCGATACAAAAAGTTTAATCTTCTTATGGAACACAGCTGAGTCACTTGCATAATATCAGTGTACTTCTATTGGTTGTCATGATTCTCTAAAGAGATGATGTCACCAAATCAAGCTTTGCTAGAATCTTGCCTAGAAATAGGTTGATTTATTTACAGGCTCACAAAGACAAGTGAAAATAGAATGACTTATTTATTGTGAACAACATGGACAAATGTGTCTTGGCACATTTAGGTGTTTACCCAAGTATCTCTGTGTAAACAGAATGAACGAGAAGCAATTTACTTTGTGTGAATAGGAAATATCAAGATAGTATCAATCACTTTCATTTCCTCTGTCTTTAGAAGGTTTTTAAGAAGAGTCTTTTCAGGTCCCCAAAGGTAACGTTTAGAGTTAAGGTATATCATTATAAGAAACTTATCAGTAAGTCGTTCATAAAATTCTTCACATTTTTGTTTAGCTTGTTCTTTATAGGGTAGTTTACACTAAAGGGATACATCTTGATAAATTAAATTCTATCATTTCAATAAATAATCCAAGAAAAAAATGTAGGTGTAAATTGTGAGGAACAAGAAATAATGACACACAAAAAAATCAAATGGCATAGAGTTAAACTTGCTTTCCCTTAAATTCTGTTCTTGCTTGTAGATTTTTAGTAGTTTGTAAAAAGCCTTCTTTTAAAAATTTTAAAGTCTCAAAACTACTAAGGAGGGATATTATTATAGTGGAAAACAGCCATATGGTTTCTGGGAAAGGACTATACTAAAAGGAATAAGTTTAATTAGAAGCAGGATAGATTTGGTTACATACAGCAAGAGCCAATGAAATATGCTCCAACCCAAGGGTAAGTGTAACACTGGCTAGAGATTTCTAGAGAAGACAGGGAGTAACTTTCCTGGAATATTTTATGTCCTAAATAGCCTGGATGGATTCCCTTATTCCTTTCCAGACTAATCTCCTGGGAAGTAGGCATGCGGGTGGGATGTACCTCATAGGAGAGCTTAGGTAATCAAAATGAAGTGAGCTCTGAATGCAGGCATAAACTTGTTCTATTCCAAAGTCTGACTCTCAAATATAATTTTTGTGACTTAAATCATGTCTTTAAATACAGCAGAAGTGTGTGCCAGGCTGTGGAGAAAGCAATCCTTTGGTCAGTGCCTAGAGGGGAAAGCTGGTGACCTGGATGCCATGCTGCCTCCTCCTGTATTCTAATCCTGGCAGAACGTTCCTCCCCACCCCCTGGCACAGCCGCCCCCCCGCCCCGCGCGCGCCCCAATCTCCGCCCACACAGATTCCCGGCCCTCGCCTCTGGAATCACTGAGTTGGATGAAGGTGGCCTCCTGGCTCTGAGAGCCCTGGAAACAGAAACTGGAAACACAGAAGTATTCCTGGAAGAGGAGAAACCGGTGTCCTGGTTATCAGGCTGTCTAGCCAGACATAAAAGGTGCACGAGGCACAGACGGGAAGCCCTAATCACCCAGGACCTGGCAGTCTTTCATGTGCTGCCCTTCTGTTGGCAACAGGGCCTTGATCTGTACCTCTTTGGATGGGGGAGAGTGTGCTTATTTTAGCTTTAGGCTAACGTAGATATTGGGCTTCCCTGGTGGCTCAGTGATAAAGAATCTGCCTGCCAATACCAGAGATGTGAGTTTGGTTCCTGGATCAGGAAGATCCCTTAGAGAGGGAGGATAACTACTCCAGTTTTCTTGCCTGGGAATCCTATGGACAGAGGAGCCTGGCAAACTATATTCTATGGGGTCACAAAAGAGTCTGTATGATGACTAAACAACAACAGAATGTATACCTCCTCTCTAATAGTACAAAACCCAAGCCTGTCTCATTTTTGTGGCCATAATAACCAATTCTTAGAAAGGGGGAAAAAATCTGCCACAGATAGACTTGGAAGAAGTTGAAGGAGAATGTCAAACTACATAGAAATAATTCATTTAAATTAACAAAAATAAATGCAGAATTCTGACAGATAAAGAGGCAAGGATAGAACAAAACAGTTCCCATGAAGACTTTACAAGTAATGAATTAAAAAATTAGAAAAAGTTCTTAAATTTTTTGGTAATGAAAGAAATGCATATCACATCACTGAAGTGTCATTTCATTAAATGAACAAAAATTAAAACGTGTCACTACCTTCAGAAGTAAAGCCCTTGTGGAGCAGGTTTATTCATATAATGCTGGTGGCATTTTTATTTATTTGATTTTTTCTAAATTGGTCATGAAAGTATTTTGCCAAGAACACAATCATCTTTAAACTCTCCTCCACTGCTTTGGATTTATACTAAGGTCCAATTTATTCTAACCTCATTCAGATTGACGGGGCAAAAACATTTGCAGGCTTATCGAAAACAGAAAAAAAAAAAAAAAAAAGAAAGGCCTAAGGGTAGGTCTATGGTTACATTAAATGATATCAATTTGATACAATATTAACCATAATAATTATTAAATTTATGTTACAAGATAAAAATGTTTTCAATAAAGGTTAAGTAGAATAAAGTCAGCTTTACTATTATACATACACTATGATAACAATCATGGGTAAACCAGGTACCCAAGAAGGAAAACTGAAAGAAAACACAGAAAAATAATAAAAAAGAGTTGGCACATGTAAAGTAATTAGAATTATGTTTGAACATCTCAATATTGTTACTATGATAATTCTTAACTAATTTTTGAAAATCACAGGGAAAAGTCAGAAAAGAGATAGATTTATAGTAAAAGACATTTAAAATCTAAAAATGGAAATTTCAGCTAAGTAGTGACTCTTAGCGAGGATAGCAAGGCAATCTTTCCTCTGGTTCTTAGCCAAAGAGAAACGCTTGAATTGTAAGTTACTTGGGATACTCGAAAGTACTGTAGAACAAAGGGGGAAAAAAAAAAGCTGTCAAAAGAAACCAACAGAGTTTCTCCTATTTTATATACCGCTGCCTGAAATAGGTCTTTTTTAAAAAAAAGTTGCTTTTCTAGGAAAAAAACAAACTCCAATTTTGGGGGGAACTAAAACTAATTATTTTTTCCAATTCTGCCTCAGTCTTAGAACAATAATATTCAGATGAATATTGACAATAGTGATCATAGGAGTTTTCACTCTCCCAAGAGGGTAACTAAGTCATTTTCAATGTTTCTTAAGACATATTATTTTCCAGGTAGCTGCCTTTGTTGTTGTTGTTATGATTATTATTATTAGGAAAGTTTGGAAATATGTGAACATTTTGCTTAACACTGATTTTGGGACTTCCCTGAAGGTCCAGTGGCTAAGACTCTGAGCTCCCAATGCAGGTTCAATCCCTGGTCAGGAACTAGATCCCACATGCAGCAACTAAAGATCCTGAGCACCACAACTAAGGCCCAGCACAGCCAAATAAATTAATATCTTAAAAGAAAGATTGATATACTTGTTTTAAAGTCTTTTTAGCTTTTATTATCCTTAAGTGTATTTGTCAACTAATAATATCAATATTTCAACTGGGGCTTCCTAGGTGACTCAGTGGTAAAGAACCTGCCTGCCCATGCAGGAGACATGGGTTGGATCTCTGCATCAGGAAGATCCTCTGGAGAAAAAAAATGGCAGCCCATTCCAGTATTCTTGCCTGGGAAATCCCATGGATAGAGGAGCCTAGAGGGCTATAGTCCCTGGAGTGGCAAATAGTCAGACACAACTAAGCCACTAAACAACAACAATGTTTCAAGTGCTATTTATGGAGGGTTTTTTTTTTTAGGAGTTTCTGCACAGACTCTCTGATTTGATTCCCATCCTCTCATCAGCTAGGTGAAGTGGGCAGCATTGTTCAGGGTTGGTAGGTGAGTCTGGAGATCAAGTTGCATGTGAATGGTCATGTGACCTGTCAGTGGTAGAGCTGCAATCCAGCTTCATTTGGTTCTAGATAGAACGCCATCCACCCCATCACATTCTAGGGCATTTTCTTGTCTCTGCCTTAGTCTAATCTTTTGCTATTTGTGATAAATATCTTCCCAAAGATGACATGTCTTAAAATTTGGTGCAGAAAAAGACTACTGTGTGTGATAAGCTTAGAAATCGCCAGACACCCCACCCACCCACCCCCGACCCCAGAGACCATGATCGGTCATGCTAAGAGCAGAAAAATGGGGAAGAGGGCCATTGGAAGGACTATTACTTTATTGCCTATAAGCCTCCACAAAAACCCATTTTTATTATTTAACTTGAAAGAAACCAGAAATCTATAAAGCCATCTGGCTGACTCAAGTCTATCGTTTATAGCCTTTTCTTAAGAAAGATCAGAAAAACTCAAGACCATGTGAAAGTAAATCAGTATGGAAACTATTCCTCAGCTGATCATTTTACTACCAAGCTTCCTGAGATTCAAAGGAACAGCTCAACAGTTTTGAGAAGAAATATAAAGGTAATGGTGTACCTCCCTGAGCCACAACAGCCTGACAGATGGAGAGAAGGCATCCCAGACGCTGAAAAAGCCACATGAGGCAGATGCCCCCCAGAACTGTGTCAAGTTGGCTTAATTAAAAGTGCCTTCTATTATTGTCTGTGATGATTTGCGGAGGAAGAAGAGGCAGCGGCTTTATATTTAATCATGTCAAAAGCTCAACGTTAATTCTTGGGTTAGTAATGTGGTTAATAATTTCTCCAAGTTGGCAGCTCTTTCCAGGGAACTGACTTCACTGGGTCTGAAAACCTGTGTGCAGCGCCCTGGATTCAGTTGTTGGCCGCTGACTAAGCATCTTTAGAGCTATCTTCAATTGAAAGACAGACAGAGAAGTCTAACAAAATCCTCACTCAGCCAAATCTATCCCATATGAGAGGGCGAAGTTAATGAGAAACCGTCATGAGCCCTTGGCATGCAGCGTCTCTGGAACGTAAGTGATTTATAACCAGCATGGACTACAGTTTCTTAGTCTCTCCTTTTCATGTTAAAAAAAATTCCATGAACAAAATTTCCATTTCAGCTAATAAAAGGCAAAGAGGAAAAAAAAAAGAGCACGTTAACTTTGAGTATGAAGGCAAGACCCAGAGAGAACACAGGAAAATGAACATGTAAGATTTAAAAATTGTGGGGAGCTGAGAGAATGAATGGATGTGCACACTAACGAACATCACAAAGGGCAGGGGGAAAATGACAGACAGGCAGAAGGATAAGCAAGCCATTGTGGGAGCACAAACACTGTATGTTTTCATTTTCCTCCAATGCCTTTCTTTGTGGTGTAGTAATGGAATGATCTCATAGTGTGAAACCATTTTTTGTGATGGTGCCTGACTTTCAACCAATGCAACTTCCTCTCTACAAATGAGTTTTCTAGTGAGCATAATGTTCTCCAAACTCACAGGTAATATACTAATATGATCTTGAGAGGTTCAACCAATATTGACAAAGATAAACTCCTTGACTACTCTCCCCCATCTCATCTCTCCATTTGAATCCCAGGAGAGTTGTAATCACCATTTCAGTTTGATACATATACTTCCAGATCATTCTGTTTGCATTTACATAGACATACTCATACACTCATAGATTCACATACAGATACACAGACATGAAGAGAGAAATGATAAATTTTTTAAAATGTGATTATGCTATAAACATATTCATCTTTAATTTGCTTTTCTAACTGAATATCTCTATGTCTGTTCCCACTCTCAGCACAAATAAGTACATATCTAAGGTAATGGTAGAGATACAGATTTGCTAAGTTAAAAGGCACAAGATTTAAAAAATTTTAATAGACGAGCATTGCTAAAAAAATCCTCCCGCTACTAGTGTTTTGGCCTATACTTTTACCATAACTATCAATTTTTCAACCTTTGACAATCTGATGGATTAAAAACAAATGGATTTCATTGTTTCCATTTGCATTTCCCTGGTGGAACTGTGGGCACTTAAAATAGTGTTTAGTTTTAGTTTTCTTTTTTTATTTCCACTGTAAGCCCAGAGTTATAGGAAGAATGTTTGTGAATTCCAGGTGGGTGGTTGGCTGAGAATGGCAGTGCGACTCTCATATTGTTTTCAGTTTCTAATTTGGAATTTGATGAGATATGCTTGGTGATCTGATTCTTGGTCAGCTTTTGTAACTGTTTCATATGTGCTTAAAATAAAGTATATTCTTTACTGGATACTAATCTCAGCATAAATCAGATATGGTTAATTGTTGTATTAAAGTCCTCTATCCTCACATATTATCAGTCTTCTTGAACTGGCAATTCCTGGGAGAAGTATGACAAAAATATTCTTCTATGACATGAATTTTTCTATTATATGTAGCTTTAAATATTTCCATGTTATGTTACTAAGTGCATAAAGGTTGATGAATGTTTTCTTTTCTTAATAGGTATCTTTCATCAGTGTGAAATATTCCTCTTTGTTCCTTTCAAAATTTTTTTGCCTTACATTGTATTTTTTTCTGAGATTAATATTGTTAACACTGTGGTGGTGGTATAGTCGCTAAGTTGTGTCTGACTCTTGCGACCCCATGGACTGTAGCCTGCCAGGCTTCTCTGACTATGGGATTCTCCAGGCAAGAATACTGGAGTGGATTGCCATTTCCTTCTCTAGGGGATCTTCCCGACCCAGGAATTGAACCTGGCTCTCCTGTGTTGCAGGCAGATTCTTTACTGACAGAGCTATGAGGGAAACCCTGCTTTCCTTTTATTATGTCTTGTGTGGATCATCATCTTTTTTCAACATACTGTGTTCTTTTGAATACAAAAGCTTACAGTACTCCAATCTGTTAGGTATGTCTTTGATGTGATCCTTCTGGACTGTAGTTTCTCATCAACCTCTTTCTCATCAATCCTACCTGCCTTCTGTTTTTCAGAGATTCTTATCCATAGAATGGCATACCTTGTTTTCTAGCACTATTATAAATTAAAATGTGTGTGTGTGTGTGTGTGTGTGTGTGTTTTCTGTCGTTTAAGGGAAGAAGAGATGACATTAAATGTTCAGGCTGCCATCTTGATCCAATCCTATGCTTTCCCTCACACCAGATTTCCTTCCCCTCACACCAGATTTCCTTCCCCTCTGCCACTCCAAAACACTCCTTTTTGGGGACTTCCTGGTTGCCCAGTGGCTAGGACTCTAAGCTCACAGTGCAGGGAGTCCAGGTTCAATCATTGGTTGGGGAACTAGATCCCACATGCCACAACTAAGATACATCATAGCCAAAGAAATAAATAAATAAAAATAAATTTAAAAGAAAAACTAAACCAAAACACTTGTTCTTGTTTTCCAGCTAGGATGATCTGGATATTGGAGGTGCTGTGAGAGAGAAGGTGCAGAATAGAATTTATGAATATGCTTAGTCAGCATGTACCCGTTGAAAACCTAGTATGGTTTCCATCTCTTTAAGAACTAAAAGATGACTTCAACTTTAGTTCCTCTGGCATGCATATTCAGTAACAGCATACACAGCTCTATGTTTTCCTTTTTCCATCTCATCCCCAGAAAGGTCTGCTTAATAAACAGTCCATTTTTAGACAGCACTACTAGTAACATCACGATATTGTTTTTCTGAGTGATTTACTGGCAGTAGGTACATCCCAGTTTCTTCCATGGAAAAGACACATTTAAAGGCTACTAACTAGACAATTGGCAAGACCTGGCACAAACTAACAGCAGTATATATTTTACTGATATTTTGGCCATTAAAGGTAACATTTAGACTGTACTATTTTTAAAGTCAGAAAAAAAAAACAACCCCTCACAATTATTCATAAAAGACTTGTGCTTTGTTAGCTTTCTTATTTATTTGAAATCTTCTCACCTCATTTTCTATGCTTTATCTTTATACATCAAATATTGTTTTTTTTCTCATTTATAGGTCATCAAATTCCAACCACAAGATTTCAGACTAAAAAGGGCTTTAGAGTTAATTAGGTTAGGCCAATCATACAGTGTTTAAGAACTTTTGTGACATGTTCAAGTTCATATATTGACCTTGGGGCAGAGCTATAGCAGAATGTGGATTGCTTGACTCCAGAACACCATATGTAAATATATGTTTACAGAAGACTTTTAAAACCCCATCTCATCTGCAAAGTACCAAAAAACTCCTAGGAAGAATCTCGATGGCAAGCATGAATAATCTTAGTTTTCATAGGAGGGGACATTGAGCAGGAAGGATGAATTGATGACTTGCTTGAAATAATCCACATCAGGAGTTGTTGGGGACAACTGGAGATACTACCAGGCCTCTGCGTCTAACAGCCTCTCCATCTCCTCAGCACACATCTCCACTTCCTAAAAGGACAGAGGTGACTTCTCAAGGAACTATTCCTAAAGAACACAAAGTATAGCTTTACCTTTTTAATTTTTTTGTAGAATCTCAGTTCCCCGACGAGGGATTGAACCCATGGAACTGGGAGTAGAAGCGTGGTCTTAGCCACTAGAATGCCAGGGAAGTACCTAGATTTATTTTTAGACTGTCAAAATATAAGTGTCTCTTTGATTTGTGATGACCTTAAGGAAAAAACCCACCTAGTCAGAACCAGGTTGTTGTTCTTTAGTCTCTAAGTTATGTTTGACTCTTTTTGTGACCCCCATGGATAATATAGCCCCCCAGACCCCTTTGTCCCATGGGATTTCCCAGGCAAGAATACTGGAGTAAGTTGCTATTTCTTTCTCCACGTGATCTTCTCAGGGGTTCAACCCACTGTTGTCTCCTGCATTGGCAGGCAGATTCTTTACCACTGAGACTCCAGGGAAGCCCGAGTCAAACCCAGGTAATCTATTGCAGATTGGAGACTGAGTCACCTATAATCCTGGATAAAGTAAAATAAAAATTCCTTTCAGTTCTTTGTTTATTGTTTCTTCTTGAGTAGAATTTCATTTATTCATTAACTTAGCTCTCCTCCCAACAGCTGAGCATTTTAGTAGGCCCTCCAGTAAACATTTAGGACTAGCCATTTGGGCTCTATATAGGATTTGCAGAGCTCTCTCTCTGCCTTTGAGTCATGAATAGTTCTTTAGACTCTAAGGAGTTGGCAAACTCTTTTTAGACACTAAGAGTCCAAGAGTCTGCAAAGTGTGACTGGTGGACCAGCCACATGTTTTTGTAAATAAAAGTTTTATTCGAACACAGTCAGGCCCATTCATTTGTGTGTTATCTATGGCTGCTTTTCCTACAAGGGCAGAGCTAAAGCAGAGTGACAGAGGCTGTATGGCTTACAAAGCCTAAAATATTTGCTCTCTGAATCTTTACAGAAAAAGTTTGCCAATCCTTGGATTTAAAATCTATTTGTTGCTTTTTATGATTAACATGGATTTGAACCAGTGACTAACTAAAAAACAAATTTGTTGTTGTTGCTATTTTAGTTGGTAAATCCTGTCCAATTCTTTTGCGACCCCGTGGACTATAGCCCACCAGGCTCCTCTGTCCATAGGATTTCTTGTGTAAGAATACTAGAGTGGATTGCCATTTCCTTTATGAGGGGAAACAATAAATGCCTTGTGATAAATGTTAGTAGATCAGCAAACTTCGAACCTACGCATGGAAGTCTAATTCAGTGTTACAGATTTACAAGCTTAGCTAACATGTACATCAGCAAACATAAACAATAATGATTTCTATTTGCATGGCACTTTATAGATTATGAAATATTATATATGTATCTCATCTGATATTTCCAATAACCCTAAAAAGAAGGGTCTTACTTTTTCATGAGGTAACAGTTTCAAAGATATTGCCTTTCTCAGGGTTAAAAGGAATTCAGATTCAAGCCTTTTTATCTTTATTTTTTAGCAGCTAAATTGATTTATTTGTCTCTGCAAATTTCTGACTTAAAAAAAAAGGAAGGAGGAGTTATTAACATTTATCATCTTATGATGCACTAACTTGAAATAATATAGTGGAAGATTACCTGCAATTAATTGTACTTTGTATTAACATGTCCTGTTTTCTTACTGTTAGGTTTTTATGTCAGTAAGTTAGTAATAATATAAATATATAATCTGATGGTTTAAAAAGTCAAAATAAATAAGACTAATTGAGTTTTAAGTTAAAAATACAATATTAAATCTTTGAAATCTTAGAACTACGAAATAAATCAGTTATTTGGCTTTCTTGAATAAGAGAGATTATTATACCACCCCTCATCCCCACCCCTGAAAAAAACCTCATGCAGTGGTATAGAAAAATTAAAATATAAGTATATATGAAAACTTATTGATAAAGTTCTCTGTTATGGGTCAAATCATGTTGAGCAAAAAATATTTCAGTGGTGGTTACAAACTTTAGATGACTGTTATATCTCCTGCATCATATAAGAATTGATCTCTGTGTGATCAAACAACTTAGGAGCAACTTCTAGTTGAACAAAACATTGCTGTATCAATCTTGGAGTAGCATAAAAAATGAAGACTACCTATTGGATGATTCCAATGGATGGTATCTGGGAAAGACAAAACAATGGAGAGAGCAAAAATATCCATGGTTGACCAGGAGTTGGGAGAAGAGAGGGATGCTTAAGTGGAGCACAGAGGGTTTTTAGGACAGTGAAACTATTCCGTATGATACTGTAATGATGGATACACATCATTATACATTTGTTCAAACCCATACAATGTGCAACATCAAGAGTGAACCCTTGTGTAAGCTATGAACTTCCGGTGATGATGTGTCCGTGTAGGTTCATCAGTTGTAGCAAATATTCCACTCTGGTGGGGAAGCTGCTAGTGGGAGAGACTGTATGTCTGGGGTTAGGGAAGGTTTGGGAAATCTTTATACCTTCCTCTTGGTATTGCTGTGAACCGAAAATTGCTCTAAAAAGTAAAGTCTTTTGAAAAAATAGCTAGTACAATGAGCTAACACAGGCCACAATTCTACATTCTCCTCAGAAGCTTTACAAATGTGCGTTAAAAAAAATAATAAATTTCAAAGCATACTCTGGAACAGATACAAAAAAACACACAAAGACCTAGAATCCTTTCAGGAGAATGGACCCACAGCAAACTTACTTCACACCCGGATTGAGTTTCCCACGAACATGACTCCTTCTCTTGAGAGAGAACCCCTCTTTGGAAAGCATGGTCTCCCAGGCACGTCTGACACAAGGAAGGCTCAAAGTCTGGTTCCCCTGGTGGCATGTGCACCACCGAGGGGCCTGTGTACTTCAGGCTGGGACTCTGATGCTTGTCCACACTGACCATTGGGCTCTTGATCCATCTTCGTACCTACAATGTGCAAAGGAAAGAAAAAATGTGTTTTACCTACTTTGATGTCTAATGGGGCAATGGTGGGAAATTTGGTGGGATGGACACTCTTGAAAGGAGTCTCTCCACTTCTCTATTAGATCTTAATCCGAATCCATCAATGCTGGCTACTCACTTACCCAGTGTGTGGTTTTTGGCTGATCATTTCAACTTACTGAGACTGTGTCCCCATCTGTAAGATTCGGGGAATAATATTTCCTCTGAGGTTGTTGAGCCAGATGTTAAAATATTTGAAAATGTCCAAGTGTTTTGCCTGGCACACAGTGTTGAGTAGGTGCCAATTTTACGTTGACTCTTACTATTATGTTTATGTTGACAGAATGATAGTCACAAATGTTTAAGGTGAATTGCTAGATATTGTAACCAACCAGAGAAAACACTAATGCCAGAGCTTAGGATCTAACTGCTGCTAAATGAATTAATACATATTTCACTACTGTAAAAACTTGATTATAAACAAAGTTGCTCCTGGCTAGGAAATTATCTCACTTTTTTTTCTTAAAGTTTTAAAACTCACCACTTCCCTTACTTTCATGTAGAATTCTTGTAGAGAGGAAAAAAAAAAAAAAAAGTAAAGCTATTCTAACATCAAAAGGATAAAATTTATGGGATTTCCCTGATGGTCCAATGGTTAAGAATCTCCTTCCCAGTGAAGGGGATGAGGATTCAATCCCTGGTTGAAGAAATAAGGTCCTGCATCCCAAGGGGTAACTAAGGCCACACACAACTAGAGAACGCCTGTGCACTGCAACAAAGACCCAGTGCAGTCAAAATTAAAAAAAAATTTTTTTTAAGGATAACATTTATATAGCACTTTAAATACGAAAGGACTTCCCTGGTGGCTCAGACGGTAAAGCGTCTGCCTACAATGCAGGAGACCCACGTTCGATCCCTGGGTCGGGAAGATCCCCTAGAGAAGGAAATGGCAACCCACTCCAGTATTCTTGCCTGGAGAAATCCATGGATGGAGGAGCCTGGTGGGCTACAGTCCATGGGGCAGCAAAGAGTCGGACACAACTGAGCGACTTCTCTCTCTTAAATACGAAGGACACTGTTCTTGTATTTAACAGGCAGAGTTTTGTTTAATCCTCAGAATAGTCTTACATGACAGGTACTATTACTAATCCCATTTTGCAAATGAGAGGACAGAGGCACAGAGAAATGAAGCAAGTTTCTCCAACACACAATACTGGTGTTAAGCAAAGGCAGGACCCAGCATCTTGAATCCAGAGTTTACTGCTTTACAAGCATGCAGTTTTAACAAGTGCTGGAGTACTTGATGACTTGTCATCAAGTGCTTGAAATTTATCCTGATTTAATATGTCTTTTTCATGTTCTTTGAAACTCCAGAGGATTCTTTTATAGTTAAACAATTGGTGAAAATAGTGTATACTAAAAGGATGAAAAAAGTAAAATCATAGTACTCAATTTTAGTCAGTAATGCTGACAACTAGATTTTTAAACTTTTTAAAAAAAATACTGAGAATAAACTAAAATTGTAATAGCATAAGAATGTTTAAGCAATTTGATGGACTATTATGCCATCACTAAAAATAAATATTGTGAAGACCCTGTGGCAACATGAAAAATGTTTAGAACGCAATTATACGAAAAAAGCCAAATACAGAATTGTTCAATCACTATAATTGCAAATGTAAAAATACATGTACTATCTATAGCCAAAGCTATAGACAAAGCAAGAAAGTAACAGGCAAAATAGAAACTGATATGTTTCCTGTTAGGATCATGGATGCCTTGGTTCTCCTTTTTACAGGGTCCTGTTCTTTAACTTTTTTTTAAAGAATAATTTCTTTTAAAGTATATAAGAATCTCAAGCAAATAAAGTCACCATATTTCTTTCTTTGGTTACATATGTATCTTTTAATTGTGTTATGTATAGTTAGTCTTTTAAATGCCATTTAAAATAATCTTTTTACATTTACTATCCTAATGTTAACATTGGGAAGATTTCCATCAGTATTTCTTGCACTCTGGGGCCCCATAAGCATGTTAGTAGGTGCATTCAAAGTGTTTGTTTGATTCACTAATGAAAGTCTAAATGAAACTCTCGAAGTTAAAAACTACAGTAGAAACTTTCTTCCTGATGATAGTACCAAATGTGTTTTTGATCAATCTAAAAAGTACTAAATTTCATTAGAGATGGAAACTATTTTTTATTCTTCTTCAGAGAGATTTGAGCTTGAAGTTTGGTAAGGGTTCCTGATTAGTTGCCAACCCTGTGTTTTAATATCAATCTATTCTGACTGACTTTCAATGTCTCTTTTGCCAAGTAGATTTAACTTAGGGGTTACTATGAATAGAATTTTAAACAGATTTATCATCATATAAATTTCTATGACCTTACTAAGAATCTAGGTGTATACAGAAATATAAGTTTCATATTTATGGACCATGATATCTAGACTAAGCCTTATGCAATATGGTCTTAGAGTTGCTCGATGTATAGTGCAAGAATTTCCATGTGACGGAATCTAACTTTTCATTAAGTTACAGAAAAAAAAAAGGGAGGGTGGTTTATAAAGGGACAAGAATTTAGAGACATCTCACTTCAGAGAATACAAATGATCTGTGAACTTCTGTATGTTAGAAACCATAGGGATTAAGAGTCACATAAAGGACTGTCATTTTGTTTGATAGCAGCTAAGAATTTCCAAAATGGTTTAGATGACTGAGCATAGGCTGTCAAACAACCCATTCGTTGTTTTTCAGTTGCTCAATCAAGTCTCATTCTTTGCGACCCCTGCAGCATTCCACACTTCCCTGTCCTTTACCATTTCCCAGAGTTTGCTCAAACTCATGTCCATTGAGTCAGTGATGCCATCCAATCATGTGATCCTCTGTCGCCCCCTTCTTCTCTTGCCTTGAATCTTTCCCAGCATTAGGGTCTTTTCCAATAAGCTGACTCTTTGCATCAGGCAGCCAAAGTATTGGAGCTTCAGCTTCAGCATCAGTTCAACAAATATTTAGGGTTGATAATTTGAGAGTTGAAAGAGACCCAAAGTTGTCCAAAGTCACAATGTAAATTATTGGGTGGGGAAAACTACACATCTTAGTTTAAGCAAGTCAGTTTCTACTAGCTTCTACTAGGATATAAGCCAGCAAACTCAGTGCCTTCAGAGGCTGGCAAGAACAGGAAACCTGTAAAGCCTTAAGACTAGGGTATAAAAATAGGGAGTGTTGGAGATTGTGGCAAACTAGGAGCGCATGCTTGCTAAGGGTTCTTAAATTTAAATTTTAAAAATGAACAAATAAACAAATAAAACCCCCAAGCAAACAATGGTGCCCAAATAAAGCCCTAGTCAAATATACCCTACACCTTCAAGGATCACCGCTTGAACCTTGAAGTTATTCTTTCAACTAGAGTATGTTTGAATAAAATGCTATGAAGTAGAAATAAAATGATTTGGTATCTTCTAACTTAAAAAGAATCCAGTAACTTCCACTCAAGGGTTTATCACTCACTGTTGGAGACCAGCTACGAGTCAGGCATAATCTAGTCATTGAAAATTTACAAGTCAGAGCCCCTAAAACTTACCCTCATGGAGCTCGACTTATGACTAAAAGAATAAATTTATTTATTAAGGGAATAAATTATTTAAATAAATAATAAGGGGGGAAGTAAAGCAGAGAAGAATGATCAGGCTCATAGGGGATGGGAGGACTCAATTTTAACTTTATGGGATTTCTGGGGAAAGATTCAAGCCGTAAAGCTGAATGAGTTGGACACTTGAAACCAGGCTTTTTCCAGGGAAAAGGCCCAGTGACTTGCCAGGATCTACTTGTGATGCATGTGTCATATTCCTGGGGCTTTGGTTATTAGAATCTATTATATTTCAAGTAAAGTGAAAGTGAAGTCGCTCAGTCGTGTCTGACTCTTTGCGACCGTGGACTGTAGCCCACCAAGCTCCTCCATCCATGGGACTCTCCAGGCAAGAATACTGGAGTGGGTTGTCATTTCCTTCTCCAATATTTCAAGTAAACTAACTGAATATATGATTTCCTCAAGTCTTCTCAGAGGCAGTGTTTTGAGACTTAACACCTCGCCCTGGGGACAGGTCTCTGATTCCAAAAGACCTACAACAAATTAACCCCCTTGGAGTCTCACAGACGCGGGACTAGGACCCTCCCTCTCTTTCCACAGAGAATGTGGAGAGGAACGTGTATAACTATTGCCTTTCTCCAGATCCGTTAGGCGAAAAGGTGTTATAAAAATAGACAAAGTAATACATTTTGTAACAGGACGGTGACTGGCAGCAATCGCCTGCTTTGTCTAGAAATGGTTTATCTCCTCTGGCTAAGCCCTCATCCTGGCTTCCGCCTGTCCCTCCACACTACTCCTTTACACATTTCATTGCTCCGGGGCCTCCCAAGCGGTCTTCTTGGCCCGATCCATGACACGGTTGACGACGTGTGCTTGAGCCTGAGAGAACGGCTGGACCGGGGTGAGTACACGGGCCCTCCCTCCGGCCGTGGACGCAGGCAAGGTGCCCTCCGAAACTGCTGAGTGCAGAACCTCTCTCCCTGGGCCCCGAGGGACTTCCAGCTACAAGCGGCCTATTGTGTTCCTTCAGGCGATGAATTGCACTGCTGGAGGGAGTCGCTGACAGCGAGTGGCTTGGGGAGCCCCTCAGAGACCTGTCACAATGGCTCTCGGAAAACTGGAGCAGCTGCGTGTGTGAGAAAAATCAATGCCCGGATACAGGCTGCCATCCCGGCTCCTAGGCCACCTGGTCCTGGTTTTATTCAGAGTCACACACCCGTTTGTGGCTAGCCTTGTAAACAAACACACACTGAGGGTGAGACATCCTTCTGACCCTGGACGAATCAGGAACTCCCTCACTTGGGGTTTCTGGAAGCCTGTTCTCCAAACTGCAGGAGATTTTTTAAAGCAGCAATTACCTCTCCAGAGGTCAAAGAGTAAAGCCTTTTAACCTCCCAGCTACTCTTGCTGAACAGTGTGTATGCAAAATATTAAGCCAATTTCTTAGCTAAATCAGTCTGTCCTGGTTTTGTTAATTTCTTTATTTGAAAAAAAAAAAATCTCTACAAGCAATAATCCCTGACTAGAAAACCACCAGATGGGATTAAAGAGATTGGCCAGCTTTGATGGATTTTCCACTAGTGCTTTTTTCCCATTACAAAGTAGTAAACAGATATTATTCTTAATTTACTATGTTTAGCCGTTAGCCGATAATGATGTCAACTGATGCAGAACCATTATAGAGTGTTCAGGTACTTATCTATGAATTCACAAGGCAGCATCATTCCTTTTGTTTTTTCCTTTAAGTCTAAGAGAACTTTGATGTTGGACGCAGATTTTGGCAATTTCCAGAGGGGTGTTTTTTATTACAGAAAACGGACTGTTTGTATGATGCCACCATAACCTTCAATTCAGATATATTCAAGCAAATTTTCCAGTAAAATTATTTGAATAATTCAACTGATCATGAAAAGAGATCTCCGCACCTATTCCTTTTCCAGAGGGGTGCCTGCCAACAGGCTGGTTATGACATTAATGTAATTTAGGAGAAGGATCCTGGAAGGCAAATTCCTCTCACTTTGGTGCCTGGGGCTGCTTCACAGCATGAGTCCTAAAATATAACAGGGCTGTGAGACAAGGTCAGTGATATTAATCTGATTTGTTCACTTCAGCTGTCTGTGGTCATCATCTAGCTTTCATTTCTTTTGAACATCTGTAGTGTTTATTTCTTATATAAAACTATGGTATTCTGGTGCTTCCCTGGTGACTCAGTGGTAACGAATCTGCTTGCCAATGAGGAAGACATAGGTTCGATCCCAGGTCCGAGAAGATCCCACGTGTCTCGGAACAGCTAAGCCTGTGTGTCACAACTATTGAGCCTGCACTCTGGAGCCTGGGAGCCACAGCCACTGAAGCCCGAGCACTCTAGAGCCTGTGCTCTGCAACGAGAGAAGCCACTGCAATGAGAAGCTTGTGAACCACAGCTAGAGAATAATCTCTACTCGCTGAAACTAGAGAAAAGCCCAGGCAGTAATGAAGAAGACCCAGCACATCCTAATAAATGAATAATTTTTTAATTAAAAAAAATGGGATTTTGATGCTCACTGGTTGTTATCCTGTGTCATCTGTCTAACTGGAGCATAAGGGGGAGGACAACATCTCAGGCTTCTTTTTGATTCCACAGAGGCTAGCCTTAGGATTTACAAATAGTAGGCAATAGAAGCAGGAATTGTTTGATTATTTTTGGGCCGTAACTATATTTATTCCTTTATACATCTTAACACTACTTTGCTACCATCCTCAATCACATATGCTCTGCATAACTATTTCCCTTACAAGGCAACAGCTCGGCAGAGCAGACTCCATGAGAAGACAGAGTGGCTTCTGGAATTCCCCATCCTTTCATGCCATCACCCTTGGGACTTCCCGGTCCTTTCTTCTCAGCACTGACCAAGGTAACTGCATCCTGTTCTAGGTTCTCAGGGTCTCCCCCTGTGTTTCCCCAGGCCTAGGCTACGGGTTGTGTGGTGAGGAGGATGAGGGGGGAGAGGCAGCATTGAGAACGCCCACATCTCTCCATTCTGTTCTACACTGTTACCAACACCCTCAGATCCGTCTCCTGCTACAGCTGCCAGCTGCCCTTTCTACCAGCATGCGGTGGTGAGGATTCAACACCAAACACAGTCCTTACACTTCAGCTCTGTAAATCTCCTTCCTCCTCCTCCCTATTGAGGACCCCACCCCATCCTATCCCACCCACCAAGCTTTAAACAGAAATAGAAACAGCTCAGAATTCACCGACCTAAGTCATTCTTTGGAAATGGGGGTGAAGTTTTTTTCAGTCCTTTAAATTCTGGGACTGAGATTTTAGTTTTGAATTAGTCTTTCTTGGATTGAGAAAATTAAAAGAAAAAAGACAAAAACAAAAAAGAGGAAGTAGAAGAGAATTATTTCAGGTAATGTCTGTAAAGAACAGTATGTGCCACGTGCTTTTTGAATTGAAATAATAAGACTCAGCAAAAATGGCAAGGCTGGGCTGATCCCCCGGAAAGAACATGGCCGGCCTGGCCACAGCTAACCCACCCACACATGCTTTGGCTCCTCTGATAGTCCCCTGTTCCAGGAATTTTTACTTCTCTCTTGGCTACTGTCTCCTAGCATATTGTTCTTGCAATATCTCTAAAAAGCCATCAAACTAACTAAACACATAAGACCACCTTTTCACCCACCAACCTCCTGGTTATAAAAACCCTTTCACCACCACTGCAGCCCTTTTCCTTCTTAGCTAAGCTGCATGAAAACACCATCTCCATCTCTTTACCTTTCATTTACTCCTCAACCCATTGCAATTTATCCATTAAACAAATGTTATAGATCACTTTATATTTTCTGGGACTAAAGGGAAGAATGTGACAAAGAGTCTTATTCCATTAAAACAAGTTTTTACTGCGATGTCAACAAACTTCATTCCCAAATACAATGGATCCTTCTCAGTAGTTAACCTGGTTGGCAAACTCTGTAGCATTTAATGGTTTTAACAAAAGTTCAACTCTTCCGCCTGGCATTATGCTGGGTGGTGGAGACACAAAGAAATATAATTGCTTGAGTGACCTTTGAGTGCGGTTGCTTGCATTTCAGAGGGTACCGCCCCAGGAGCCTGTGGCTTATCACATCATAGGATGTGTTAATGTAGCAAATAGTTAAAAACATGAGCTCTAGAACCACACTTCCTGGCTGCAAAGCCTAGCATCACTGCTTAGGCAACTGGTTGAGCCTTCTCAAAGCTCAGTTTCTACATCTGTAAAATGAAGATAGTAGTAATACCAGTCTCATCAGGGTTTTGTGAGGACTAAATGAGATAATGCAAGTAAACTCAGTACTTGGCACTAGGTGAACACATGATTACTATATTAACTATTATAATTATGGTTCCAAGCCCTGAGAGAGTTTTACATAAAATGCCATGACAGAAAAAAAATGGGAGATATTTGGCCCATTTCTCCCATTGGCAGAAAACAAGGAAGGCTTCCTGGAGGAAGTGATGGTTAAACTGAGTCTTGAAGGCTGAGTTAAAGGAAGCCAGGTGAATTGAAATAAGAAGGACACTTCCAGCAGAGAGGATGACAGAAGCCAAAACACAGAGATAAGAATTAGCACAGGATGTATTGAAAATAAGGCCAAAAGGAGAGGCAGGAACTGAAGCTTAATAGAAAGGTTGCGTCATGAGGTGATGAGTGGTCACTGAAGTACTTAAAGCAGGAGAGTGGCATGGTCCAGTGTATCTTTCAGTGCAGTACGAAGGATGATTTGAGCCAGTCTAGAACACAAGTTGGAGAAGGAAATGGCAACCCACTCCAGTGTTCTTGCCTGGAAAATCCCAGGGACAGGAGAGCCTGGTGGGCTGCCGTCTATGGGGTCGCACAGAGTCGGACACGACTGATGTGATTTAGCAGCAGCAGCAGGACACAAGTAACTGGATGAGTCAGAAGTCGTTGATTAGAAAAGAAATAATAAGGGCCAAAAAACAGTAGCAATGCAGGTGAAAAGGGGGAATGAGTCAGTAAATCACTCTATCAGGCAGCTCTCAAGTCTACAGCCTTTTCTCTATCTGAGAAACATGATTTTATTGTATTTTATCTGATTTCTTCAAGCCAAGCCCTAAATAGTCTTGACCCTTTAATCCATTCTTAGTGAAACCATGGTATTTTTCCAAATGCAAAAGCTAATCTTGTCCCAGCTTTAAACTCTTCAATGGTTTCCCCACTATGGCAGCAGTGGCTTTCAAACCTGTTTGGTTAGGATGGATGTGCTGTAAGAAAATGCTGTAGAGTCCCTGGTGGTCTAGTGGTTAGGACTCCACACTTTGACTGCCATGACCTGGGTTCAACCCCTGGTTGAGGAACTGAGGTCCCACAAGCTGCAGGTGCAGCTGAGAGAGAAAAAAGGAAAGAAGAAAATCCTGTGCACATACACATATATAATAATGTAGAGAGAGAAAACTGAAACAATTGATCTACCTCCAAACTTACTCTTTACACGAAATGCCCTGACATTTTCTATTCTAATATATTCATTTAAAATACGTATTAAATGATGCAACCCACTGACGATTCATGACCCACTGACAGGAGACACACAAATTGATGAACACTCATCTAAATGGTAAAGTCTAAACTCCTTGGCCTGTGATACCAATTCCCCTAAGATCTGGATTCTCCTTTCCCATCATGCCCCCAGTGCATCCAGTTCATCCCCCATGTCATTCAGTTTGCAGATGTCTTAAAGACTGGTTTCTTAAGTCTTTCAGTTCAGTTCAGTTCAGTCGCTCAGTCGTGTCCGACTCTTTGCGACCCCATGAATTGCAGCACGCCAGGCCTCCCTGTCCATCACCATCTTCCAAAATTCACTCAGACTCACGTCCATCGAGTCCGTGATGCCATCCAGCCATCTCATCCTCGGTCGTCCCCTTCTCCTCCTGCCCCCAATCCTTCCCAGCATCAGAGTCTTTTCCAATGAGTCACCTCTTCACATGAGGTGGCCAAAGTACTGGAGTTTCAGCTTTAGCATCGTTCCTTCCAAAGAAATCCCAGGGCTGATCTTTAACTGTATACAAACTCTTTCCTCCAACCCACCTTGTCCATCTGGCTCAGCCTTGCTAAGTATCACACACTTGGGACAGTTGGCTATTGTCTGACTTCTCACCACCCCTTGACCCACTAGGGTATTTATTTGTTCAAATGGAAACACCCATTCCCTCTGGTTTACTTGTCTGTTTCTCCTACTAGAATGTGAGTTTCACAAGGAGAAAGACACTGTTTTCTCATTTATTCATTAATGTAGCATTTACAAAGTTTCTTTTGTGTGTTCCCTCTTCCTAAGCCCATCTCCTCCCCATTTCCTGTCGGCCTTGACATTGAGCTGAAACTTCCGAGGAAAGAGGCTCACTATTATGCCCCAGAGCACGGATCCTAATATATAATAAGTTATAAAGAAATATTTCTTTGCTGGCTTAAAGTCTGATACCATTTAAGGCACAATGAAGAAAAAATAAGAAGCAATTGTCTTTAAGAATCAACAGGGAAGTCAACAGCTGTAAAACAGTGCTAAAGCTAGCTGTCCTCATTAGGGACAACTAGGACACAACTGACCACAAATGCACACAGAGAACTCAATGGACATGAGTTTGAATAAGCTCTGGGAGTTGGTGATGGACAGGGAGGCCTGAGGTGCTGCAGTCCATGGGGTCGCAAGAGTTGGACACGACTGAGCGACTGAACTGGATGGGTTAGAATACATCCTGGGGAAAGGCAGCCTCGATTAGAGGAATGAGCACTGTGTACAGAGGGCATCTTGGGGAGGCACATCTACGTGCGTTTCTAAACCCAGGAGAGCTTTTTAAAAAATTTAGGTTCACCAGTGATTGTTAACAATTTAATATTTTATTTTCAAGCTCTCTGTGTCCGGGTGAAGGTCAGGGAACACTGAATGAAGCAGGAAAAGAATGGGGCCTTAGTGGTCTGGGGGTGTCAGAGAAGAGGGCAGGAGGTGACCGGGGGTGGGGCAGACCCAGGAGGAGGCAATGGGAGGGGTTATCTCTGAGGATAATGTAGAGTGGAAGTGCCATCTGCATCTGCTATTGAAAGGCTACCTTATCATCCTTCAGATCCCTTTCCCTAACCCAAATGTAATATAGTATCAGAGGTTTATTATTTCATACAACGGTTAAATTCCTTAATAATCTAGGTACGGTGGTGGTTTAGTCCCTAAGTCATGTCTGATTCTTGCTACCCCGTGGATAGTAGTAGCCCACCAGGCTCCTCTGTTCATGGATTTCCCAGGCAAGAATACTGGAATGGGTTGCCATTTACTTCTCCAGGGTATCTTCCTGACCCAGGGATTTAACCCACGTCTCCTGGCAGATAGATTCTTCACTGCTGAGTCACCTGTTATTCTGGAGTGAAACAGTCAGTTTACAAGTTATTTGGGTTTTCTCACAATTTACTGAACAGAAAAAACATTTAAAATATAAAAATGATTTTCTACAGAAATGAATGAACTGATTTAGGAGAACAGGATTCTCATTCTAGCTCTGCAATCATGTGAGCAAGTCACTTAATTTCACTGCCCTTATCTGTGAAATGAAGAGCTTGGAGCGGGTAAGCCCCACAATGCCTTTCAGCCACATCACAGATTCAAGGCTATTTCTTCACTGGGTTCTGCTACAACAGTCTGGAACTCCTACTTCTACAGTGTGCTGTGCTTAGCCTGTTGAATGAACAAATGATCAAGTGACATTTGTTTTTACCCACTACATTTTCTCTCTGCTTGCCAATCCAGTCACATTCATCTACAACTGTATATTACCTCCATTAGATAAACTGGAAAAAAACAAAAAACCAAAAAACCCAAAAAACCTCACAGGGCTCTTAAAATAATCTTATGGTCTTAAGGGCAGTTGTTAGAGAATCCATTTAAATTGCAATGATACAGACTGAATGAAAGTCTCATTATTTGAACAGTGTACATTCCTTAATTAAATTGCAAGTGCTAAATGAAAGGGAGGATGATTAACATCCAAAATGGGGGCTTATTACTACTCCCTGATGTTCCTGCTTCTTCCTCGAATCTTCTTATAAAAGAAATTGCACAGTACAGTCAGTTTCAATTTTATGCAAAAACAGTTTTCCTGCAAATGATGCTTGTGCTGCACTGGTAATGGTTTCTATTTCGGTATTCTATTTTTTCCCTCACTTCATGTTTTATAAAGAAAATGCTAAGATTTAACTGTTCCCTGAAAACAAGAAGAGAGTCAAAGCTAATAAATAGATATTTAGTAAGTCTCTTACTATGTTCAAGAATTCTGTGAGGTACTGAAACTGTGGGAGATGGGAGAAGGGATTCAGAATGAATTGCAGATGTTTGAAAGTCCTATGAAAACTGCTGAAATCTGAAAACTCACTGCGACCTCAGGACAATTGAGACAGAGGAAAATAATCATTACTATGAATCTGTGTAAGTGGAGAAGGAGAAAAAGACATTTTTTTTTCAGGACAGATGAATTCTGGGGATGTGAAAAAAACTAATAATAATATTAAAACAAAGAATTAGAATCAGAGAGAGTCTAGCGAACAACATTATCCCTAGTGATCCCACCCTTTCCAGAAATGCTGTAATCTGCCAATGGATAGCAATACTTTTCATCATCAGCTGATGTGCTGTTGAAGGAAAAATAAGTAACTGAGAAAGGGGTACAAAATCCAGAAATACATATTAATGCATTATAGTAATATGGTCCTCATTAAACTCAAAAAGAAATAGCAAACTTTTCAGCTTTATGGGGAGAGCATCATATATAACTCTCAGGCAAAGATAACTGTTTAAAATCTCATGCCTCTGGCCATGGTGATTGGTCCAAGAGTTGGCATGTGACCTAATCAGTACCAATCAGAATCCTTCTCTGCAATCTTTTCATACAGAAACTGGGAGGTAGAATTTTCTTCTTTTTGGATAGCAGATGCTAGGGAAGTGTCCTGAGGAAATACCAGCAGCCTATCTCTTTATCACATGAAAAAGCCTGAGATAATAATCCACCTAGTGAGAGGCAGAACTGAGAGGCAGAGACACATCACACCCGGATTCCAGATAAAGTAAGCAGTTTTTAAAAAAATTTTGTTTACTTTTATTGTAATTTGATGCAAGGAATATAATTCCCTGGGAAAAAAAAGTTGCTTTTAGATAGATATAATTCGAAATATTTCACCAGTTGAACAGCAGGGACACAGAGCGCAAGACATTATCTGTAGGACCCAGGCAGGTTTGTCTGGAGATCCTACTGTTCCAGTTTCACTTCTTTGCTTTTAGATTGTAGAGAGTTCTTGAAGAGTCCTTTGGGGCAGGCAGAAACAGCTGGGTTGGTTGGAGTGAGAAGACACTCAGAAGGCTCTGGATAGTGGCTATACTAACCCTTATAGAAATATTTCAGTACTTCAGAATCAGTATGTCTTGCCAATGCATGTCAACTGGACATCAGCCCTTGTTTGGGGAAAGAGAAGATGGAATTCGGGTTATTCTCTGCACAAATGACAGAGCAGACTGTGTGAAAAAGATTGCATATAGCATAAAAACTGTCCAATTGCTTGAACTCAAATTGTTCTTACAGTTTGGATTTTATGGTCTTTATTTATATCCGAAATCAATAATGACCAAAATTTCATTTCTTTCCATAATCCAGCTATCTCTCAACCCTCCACCAAGTGCCAGAAGATAATAAAAAGTGTTAAATCATTTGACTGGCCATGTCCAGGATTAAATAAGGTAAGTACTTTCATTTCATAAAGAAATATAGGGCAAATACTTGGTCTGGTAGCTCAGATGGTAAAGAATCTGCCTGCAATGTGGGAGACCTGGGTTTGATCCCTGGGTTGGGACGATCTCCTGGAGAAGGGCATGGCAACCCACTCCAGTATTCTTGCCTGGAGAATCCCCATGGACAGAGGAGCCTGGTGGGCTACAGTCCATGGGGTTGCAAAGAATCCGACATGACTGAGCAACTAAGCACACATTCTGATATAAAAGAAATTAATCCTGATTAATCAAAAAATAGGAAATAATTTTTCAAAAAATGAAATAAAAGTTTTAAAATGGATTTTGGTGGATACTTTGGGTAATAAATCCACCAAAACAAAACAAAACAAAAAGTCAGAGTATATGAAAACAAGGAATTTGAATTCTAGGCTGGTCTCTAGTGAATTGAGTATTAAGGAAACACTGCAGTGAAATAAGAACTGTGGTCAGCAGATAGTGAGCTCAATAGAACATTTTCTCTCCTCAGTCCCACAAGGAATGTTCTTTAGGAACCCAGGAGTCATAGGTTAAGTGATGATTAAACACTACTGCAGTAGGCTACTCACTTCCCTTTTCCTTTCTCTTTCGCCCGCTTCCAACTTACCTTACACTTTCCTGCTGGTGTCTTCTTCCTAAAACATAGTGTTGATTATATTACTTCCTTACTTAGTACCTTCAATGACTTTTTATTTTCTACTGAATAAGGGCCAAGTCACTTTGTTTAGCTATTACCTGGAATCTCTCCATGCTCTGGCCCAAGTAATGTTTACTGTCTGATTCCCCACGATTCGCCTACCTTTCTGCCATGTACCAACCAAAACAGATGATTTGATCTTCAGATCCTTCATTTCTTGACCATTGAGCTTCTGGATTCTCATATGTTCTTGTCAATAGGAGTGACTTTTATTCTTCATCTCTTCTCAATTTTGCAGGGTCACATCTTACCCAAACTTTAAAATCTGGCTCTAAAACCATCTTCATGAAGGCTCATTACAACTCCATGAAGTATCTTCCTCCTTGAACCCCACATTTTTACGTCAAACTTCTCATGTGAGTCAGTGTACTGTATGGTACCATGATTCACGTACTCTTTAAAGATTCCAGCTAGTATTTATTTTCATGGATGATGACCATGAGGTATATTCCTCTCTTGGGATTATGAGAAATACAGAATTTTTCACCATAATATCCCACAAGAAGGGTTAGGAGAGAATAACTTGTCATGGGTATGTGAACCAGGAGAACTTCATTTATACTCAGAACTCCCCTGAGGGTTCAGTCTCTAAGACTGATTCTTTGCCAGCTGCCATTTCTTTTTCTAAGAGACTGCAGGAGACCTTGAGAACTACTCTAAAATTTCTAACAGGTCCTTGGACCAGTGATTTCCACAACATTTATTTGATTTTGACATTTATTTGACTTAGGGAGTGATCAATGATTTACTTATAATTTTATCACCAAGTGCTTTTTATTCATAGGCTTTAATATTTTTACTTATCACTGTCTTCTCATTATAGTTGTTGCCTGCCTAGTCATTTTCCTCCAGAAACATATAAGAGCCAGCATGAAAAGGTGTGGGGTTGATGTGCTTGGTTCATTTTCCTAGGAATCCTCAACTCTGTTCTTGATCATTTTGCTCTCCCAGGTGAAGAGTTTCTCCCAGTCTCAGTCTTCCAGAGGCCTCATTCAGTCTTCCAGAGGCCTTTCTCTGTTGAAAGACCTCTCTACCCTGCAAAGGATATTTTCTATTATCATTTTATTACCTATATCTTATTCATGACTGTCTTGAGGGCACATAGAAATGTCTAAGTATTTGTAGATGAATATATGGGTAAAGGGGTGAATAGATGCCTTATAGCAGCAACTTAACTTCTTAACTTGTGTCATTTAATTGATGGTAAATTTTTAAGAATAAAGATTTCACTTTAGAGATCTTTGTTTCACTTGTCACCCTAAGCAGAGTCTTGCGTGGATCAAGTTCAGCAAATATTTGCTGTATTAGTTGCTAAGTAACTATCTGTCACCCTGTGGGGTCTGAATGAAATAGTGGATCCAGTTTTTGGAAATTTCACAGTCTCATTTTCTGTTCCAGCTTCCTTGAATTGAGGCCATAATCATACTTTTATGATCTTGATCCAACTTTTTCATCCATGTATCCATTCACAGCTTTAGCTTTTGTCAATTTTGATGTTTTTTCTCACTATCATAGTACTGTTAGAAGATCTGATTTCAAGTGTTGTTCCTTGGACTTAATAAGTGTGATTTTAAGTAGCTAATAAACTTTTGAGTATTTCCCCATCCATTAAGAGGTAATTATCTTACTTATCTAAAAAGTGGTAAGAATTAGAAGACAACAAATGATAGTAACAGGAAGGCATGTGAGCCCTCTGTAAGTATGTGAAATGAGTATACAAGTATCAGTTCAGTTCAGTTCAGTTACTCAGTCATGTCTGACTCTTTGCAACTCCATGAACCAACCACAGCACACCAGTCTTCCCTGTCCATTATCTACTCCCAGAGTTTGCTCAAACTCATGTCTACGGAGACAGTAATGCCATCCAACCATCTCATCCTCTGTTGTCCCCTTCTCCTCCTGCCTTCAATCTTTCCCAGCATCAGGGTCTTTTCCAGTAACTTAGTTCTTTGCATCAGGTGGCCAAAGTATTGGCGCTTTAGCTTCAGCATCGGCCCTCCCAATGAATATTCAGGGTTGATTTCTTTTAGGATTTACTGGTTTGATATTCTTGCTGTCGAAGTGACTCTCAAGAGTTTTCTCCAACACCACAGTTCAAAAGCATCTGTTTTTCGGCACTCAGCTTTCTTTATGATCCACCTCTCACATCCATACATGACTACTGGAAAAACCAGAGCTTTGACGAGATGGACCTTTGTTGGTAAAGTAATGTCTATGCTTTTTAATATGCTGTTTGGGCTTCCCTGGTGGCTCGGAGGGTAAAGCATCTGCCTGCAATGCAGGAGACCCGGGTTCAATCTCTGGGTCGGGAAGATCCCCTGGAGAAGGAAATGGCAACCCAGTCTGGTACTCTTGCCTGGAAAATCCCATGGATGGAGAAGCCTGGTAGGCTACAGTCCATGGGGTCACAAAGAGTCAGACACGACTGAGCGACTTCACTTTCACTTTTTTTTAGGTTGATCATAGTTTTTCTTCTAAGGAGCAAGCGTCTTTTAATTTCATGGTTGCAGTCACCATCTGCAGTGATTTTGGAGACCCCCAAAATCTCTCACTGTTTCCATTGTTTCCCCATCTATTTGCCATGAAGTGATGGGACCAGATGCCATGATCTTTGGTTTTTGAATGTTGAGTTTTAAGCCAGCTTTTTCACTCTTCTCTTTCACTTTCATCAAGAAGCTCTTTAGTTCCTCTTCACTTTCTGCCATAAAGGTGGTGTCATCTGCATATCTGAGGTTATTGATATTTCTCCCTGCAATCTTAACTCCAGCTTGTGCTTCATCCAGTCTGGCATTTTGCATGATTTACTCCGCATATAAGTTAAATAAGTATAATGACAGTATGCAGCCTTGACGTATTCTTTTCCCTATTTGGAACCAGTCTGTTGTTCCATGTCAGTTGTTCCTGACCTGCATACAGATTTCTCAGGAGGCAGATAAGGTAGTCTGATATTCCCATCTCTTTAAGAATTTTCCACAGTTTGTATGATCCACACAGTCAAAAGCTTTGGTATAGTCAATGAAGCAGAAGTAGATGTTTTTCTGGAATTCTGTTGCTTTTTCTATGATCCAGCAGATGTTGGCAATTTGATCTCTGGTTCCTCTGCCTTTTCTAAATTCGGCTTGAACATCTGGAAGCTCTCGGTTCACATACTGTTGAAGACTAGCTTGGAGAATTTTGAGCATTACTTTGCTATCATGTGAGATGAGTGCAATTGTGCAGTAGTTTGAACATTCTTTGGCACTGCCTTTCTTTGGGATTGGAATGAAAACTGACCTTTTCCAGTCCTGTGGCCACTGTTGAGTTTTCCAAATTTGCTGGCATATTGAGTGCAGCACTTTCACAGCATCATCTTTGAGGATTTGAAAGAGCTCCACTGGGATTCCATCACCTCCACTAGCTTTGTTTGTAGTGATGTTGCCTAAGGCCCACTTGACTTTGCTCTCCAGGATTTCTGGAGAGCATCTTTCATTCTGTGAAGTGCCCAAATGATGCTTTTTTCTTTGGTCCTAGGTGTTAAATGAGTCTCTTCCTTACAGCTCTTTTATTATTCTTTGAAATTTTATTTGCTCTTATAACTGTTCTTTCTGGACTTCGCTGTGTTTCATTAAATAATATTTCTAATTTGTGGACTATTGTATTAAGCTTAAATCTCCTAGCTGCATATTCTTCCTCTGAGTAAAGCTTCTCACATGGTTCTAATTTTGCAAAATATAAAGCTAATGCTTTTCAAAAGTCATCCAACCATTCTGTAACAGATCAGGACTTGGAGAAGGTTAGGAAACTTACAAACTTAAATAGCAGAGTTTTTCTTACCAAACTAGGTAACATCTCTCAGCCAAATGGCTTTAGCAATGTACTACTTCCACAGATTTTTCTATAAGAGTGTATCCAGAAAAACAAATTCTATTCTATATAGATAAGCATAGAATACAGAATTTTTTAAAAGGCTATTTTTGAAATGCATAAATGGCATTATAATGTTGTAATGCCTAATGCAACTGTCTGCAAATCTCTCAATACTATTGATGGAATCTTGAGAAAATAACTTCAAAGCTAGGAGGTGACTTAGAAATCAGCCTGCAAAATACGTATTTAATGTGTGCCCTGTGTACCCAACCCTGATGCCATCATGCAAGCCATTCTCATGAAAGACTTCTCCCTTGAGTTTTACATTCCTTGGTGTATACTTCATAGAATTTCTTGCTATAATTATTTTTCCTACTCTTCAGCAACTTTGGCTGAGATATGGAGCCAGTATAGAATATAATTACAATGTAATAATCATCACTTACCACTGGAGATGAATGTAAAAGATTTTCTCATTTAAAATGAGACACCTTTTAACTCTAATCATTAGTTCTTAGACAGAAATTATGCTTGTTTAAAGTCCCTATGTCTAGCTATCTTGAAGGATATTGTATGTATTCTGATAGTGGTTAACATAATCTTGTTTCTGTTCTCATTTATTTCATTAAATTAAATGCAATTATATTAATTCAAAAGAATGTAGACTTTGAAATATTTTAAAAAGAAATTTCTAAAAGGGTATTATTTTATATTGAATATACTTTTCACTACTATTTTTCACCTTTTAAAATCTCCATGTTGCTCTTAATTATTTTCTCTCATTTTCCTGGAAATGAAGATGTTATTAACAGACATATTTAAAAACTTCCAGATTTTACATGTGGTGAAAAAAATATTTTTAGTCCTTGACTAGAAGAAAAGTTTATTCATTTGGAATTTGAAGTTACTCTAAAACATAAGTATAATTGACATTAATTTTCTAGCTAACCTGGGTTTTCAGACCTTATTTCAGAATTCTACATATACTAGCCTGGTAAAGAAAACATCATCTCAGAACAGTGATTAAATGACTAATTTTGGTTACTGCATATAAATGAACAAGAAGAAAAATATTAACTGTTCTTTCTAAAGTCAGTTTTCATAGAATTTCTTGCTTTCCTCTCAGAGACTAGATTTCAGAGGGGAAAAAAATACACTAAAATTCAAATGATTATTCGAGAAGTTGTTTTTGTTTGTTTTCATTGAATTTTTGGTGCCTTATATTAACAGTGAGTATGTAAAATGTCATGATTTGTGAGTGAGGTAATATCTGAGGTTACAGAACCTGAGTTTGATGTTTCTTCCCCATTCTAGACTCATAAATGTTCAGCATTCATTCAAGTAAAACTCTATTTCAGTAAAAATGATGTCAAATTTCTACCAATGATTCCATCAATAATGTCTCAATACACTAAAACCAGTTTTCTATTACTGAAGAACTACTGTGTCCCAGGCACTGTGCAGTTATCACCTCTTATGCATAACACCCCACAAAGCCAACATCATCTCTATATATAAAATACTAAGCTTCAGAGAGGCCACTTGACTTGCCTAAAGTCACCGAGCAAGTAAGATGCAGAATCAGGTCCAACGTTTTTCAGAATCTTATCTACTCGTTTTGCTGCCTTGCCACAGAATGTACTACACCACCACAACAAATATACAAACACCTTTTTATCCTAGTATTTGTCATATATAGTATGTTTGGCATAATTAAATTATTTTCAGCAAAAGTTCCTTGAGCTTGAGCTTACTCAAATTTATTGAGAAACAAACAGAAACAACATTACCATAAGTACATCTGATGATGGTATATTAGAGAGGTGTTTATTAATTCTGGATACAGCTCCCCATCTGCTTCTTCAGAGGAAAATCCAGTAATGTGATTTTTTTCCCACTGGCCATAATCAATTGAACAAAAACTAGTCTAAATGAAACATCTACCCAGGGCGTAAAACAAAATATCTTTGCAGTCAGTTTTACAAATTGGTTAAGAGGTGTTCCCAACTATTTTATGATGAAAAATAGTTTTTGGTTCATCCTCAAAGGTCCCTTAACAAAGAGGAGAATGAGTGTGCAGGGTTGCCACGGGAGAGCCTCCATGAACCATAAGGAAAACTGCTCTAAACCTGAAACTGGCCAAAACAAAAGAATCCATAAAATTACAGATGTGGTGCCGGGAAGTCCTAAATACTTTCCCCTCATACCAGAAGTGCTTGGAATCTTAGTAATTTTTGCTTTCTGTTTTCTTTTCTACGCGCTTAATAATTTTCCTTAGTCGATGTCTCATCATTAAAAAAGACCAAGTCAACCCTAGGAAATCATAGGCAGGAAACCACATTTTTATTCCACCACTCCTAAACCATCACTCACAATATTCAGTGTTGGTATAGATAGCAACAGATGTTAAAATGTGCATTGTAACTACAAAGGCTCTTTTAATGTCAGTTTAATTTAAACCTTAACCGCAGATTTTTTCCACAGATACAGCGAGAAACCACAAGGATCCTCTTGTCTTAATACTCCTTCCACATACTGCAATAAAAATTCTTGTTTTGGAAACAGAGCAACCTTCTGAATCACCCGTCATGACCCGCTGTGTCTGCCATCGTCAAACCACATGTTGTGTACATCACCCTTCTCGGGGCCAAGGGGGAAAAAACCTGTTACCCTTTCCCACCCCTTATTTTCACTGGGGAGTTTTGGCTACACAGCTCTAAAAATGACAAGTGTATTAAAATCACAAAGTACTTTTAAAAAATACTTTAGAGAATGGCAATGAATTTAAACAGTATTTACTGAGTCTTTACTATGGACAAACTAGCGTGTTCCTTAGGGGAATAAACAAACACATAATTGAATAAACATTCACTATTCAGGAATTATACAGTTTAGAGGAGTGTTGTTTACTAGAAATATAATGTGAACCACATAAGTATCGATAATCTAAAATGTTCCACTAACTGCATTAAATAAAGGAAAATGAAAGAGAAAATTAATTTCAATCATATAATTATTTGGCTTCCCAGGTGGCACTGGTGGTAAAGAAGAGAAGAGGGTTTGATCCGTGGGTCAGGAGGAATCCCTGGAGGAAGGCATAGCAACCCACTCCAGTATTCTTGCCTGGAGAATCCCACTGAGAGAGGAGCCTGGCAGGCTACAGCCCATGGGGTCACAAAGAGTCAGACATGACTGAAGCGACTGAGCATGAACATATAATTATTTAACCCAACATAATCAAATATTATCATTTCAAAATGTAGTCAATATGAACTTATCAATGGAGTATTTTATGTTCTTTCTTTTATTTTTTTTTCATAAAAGTCTTTAACCTCTGGTATGTACGTCAACTTACTCTCAATTCAGACTAGTCACATTTCAGGTGTCTGATAACCCCATGGAGCTAGTAGCTATCATATCAGACCCTAGAAGTGTCGTACTTGAAAGAGATAAGGACCTAAATGGCTTCAATACAAGTTCATCTGGTTTAGGGAGAGGAGGAACTTTTCCATGGAAGAAATGGCTATTGAAATTGGTCCTCGAGATAATGCTTATGAATTGGAGAGATGAAGAGTGTAGTTCACACTTCAGAAACTGCAGAAGCAGGAACTTGGGGGAAGGAAAATTGCAGGGAATTGCAGCTCTGTTCAACCAATGGGGTTTCTCATTGTGCTCAGAATAATGACACAGCTACACATGTTAAGGAAGTCTGTGAGGTTCTATTGCTTTTTTTGTTTATTTCACTTTATTCCACAAACTTGCCCTTACTTTCAGACTCTCTACTCCAGCTTCTCAGCCTATACACCTCTTCTCATAGATTCCTCATTTCTTCCCACCTAGGTCTTTATATAAGTAGTGCCCTACCTGGAACTTCTTTGGTTTGGCGCATCACTGCTTCTAGCACCTTACAGATTGCTCAGAGAATCAGTCTTCAGTAAATATATTTGAATGAGCAAATGAACAATTGCAGGGAACATGAAGAAGAAGAAAGAGGAGGAGGAGGAAGGGAAAGAAGGGCAGAGGAAGGGGAGAGGGTGTAGGAGGAGGAGGATTAGAAGAAAGGCAAGTGGGAAAGAGAGTTAAGGTGGTACTAGTGGTAAGGAACCGCCTGCCGTTGCAGGAGACTTAAGGGACTCAGGTTTGATCCCTGGAGAAGGGAACGACAACACACTCCAGTATTGCTTGGAGAATCCCACAGACAAAGGAGCCTGGCAGGCTCATGGGGTTGCAGAGTTGGACATGACTGAGTGACTTAGTGCACACACAAGTGAGAAAGCATGGTGACATGCTGCTGAGGACCTTGGGTTTACAGGTTTGTAATGAATTCTGGAGCAAGCCAGTTTCACACTTGCTTCTTGCATGTGAAATGTTTCTCTGCAGCTCAACCATGTGTGAGATAGTTTGTGGAGTGAAGAGAGCTAGGCAGGAGAGAGCCCTGTAAGGAGCCTTTGGAAAGAGCTCAGATGAGAATTCATCGGGCTCTGTGCTGAAGGAGAGTAGTGGGTGTGTGCACTGGTTACAGATTACACCAAGAGAGCAAATCATTCCACAAATCATGTTCTTAGAGGTGATAAGAGCTTTTGCCATTTTACAAATGAGGAAAGCAAGACTCAGATAAGTTAAAGTCCTTTCCTGTAAAGAAACCATGGGGTTCATTACTGTGCACAAATGAATTTCATTATGAAAATAAAGCCCAGGAATAGATTTGATGTTGTAAGAAGAGGGATTATTTTATGTTAAATTAAATAGATATAGAAAGTGGAAAAAAGAATGAAAAAGATTCAAAATTCATCTAAATTATGAAAGAAATGACTTTTAAAAGTTTTTGACACTAGATATTGCTGGCCTTAAAACCCTGAAGCTGATAACACATTCAGTCAAGGATTCTGATTTTAGCAGTCACTTAAGTATTTCCATTTGCTAAGAATGTTAGAAGTGGTACTAATACATCTTCACAATGATTGAAATGTCAAAGGGTTCCTATTTCAAAGGGTTCCTATTTCAAAGAATTAAAAATGATCCAAAGTGGGAAATTAATGGTAGCACCATGATCACAGAAGCTTGTTCTCTAAGTCACATGTCATTTTTATAATTAGATAACTTGCTTGTTTCTAGGGTGTTCTCAGTTCAACTCCATGTTTTTTGTCTGAATTTCTCAGAAGATGGTAAGAGGAGGGAAAGAATATTTTTTAATATTTAAAGAATTCAGCTCCAGCAATCTGTACTTTAGGATCTAGGCAAGATAAGATGACTCATCATTTGCCAGTTTCCAGTAAGATATGAAAGTCTCACTATTTCATTGAGAATGATTTGTAATTTTTTAAACTTCTAAACAGTTTTTATAACTAAATAAGAAAACATTACAAAGGAGTTGTAGATAGAATATTTCATGAGACCTTTCTGGTCACAGTGTCCCTGCATGGCAGAAATTTTAGATTAGAGGCAAACAAGAGTATTAGGAGGTCTGTGTTTATTTATTTGTCAAAATATTCTAAAAAAAATCAAGTAGGCTCTGTGGTTGATATTGCAAAGCATAAACAACTTCGACTGGATAAAAGTTTCACTTTATGCCAGTTGTTTTGATATTTTGTAGGTCAAACTTTGAAATCAAACCTTTAAACCTCAAAATTTGATAGTATTTACTTGAATAAAAGCCTGTATTTTAATAAAAAAAGAACCAGAAGTCAAACTACTCACTGAAAGACTACAATTAGACTTGGACTCCCCATTGATTATCTTTGTGAGTTAGAAAAATAAATAGTATAAAACCAAACTTACAGAAGCATGGATATTAAGGTGATTTACGAGGATACAAGAGACATAAATCAGATATAATTATCTGATTTTTCAAAAATGAATCCTATTCACCTCCTCAAATGGTCTCATAATTCTTTGATGATGCACAGTAGAGAAGTGCTTATGTCAAACTGAAAAGTGGAGGAGAAAGATAAATGGTAGGTCCAGGTAACAATTAGAGATGCCAGTATTCTTCCTAAAGATTTCACTCACAGAACGTATGCTTTTCCCAGAAGGCATTAGGGGAATGCAAGGCAACCAGTTCTTGGGAACTTAGCAACACATGTTAAAAAAAAACCTCTACTTTCGTATCCACTGCTGATGATCATATAAGAAGAGTCAGGTCTTTCTGAATCTTCTTCCAAAGAGGTGGTCTGTGGCTGAAGCTCAGACCCTGAGCAAAAACAAGCAAGAAATCCATACCTCTGAGGCCTCTCCCAGCCTCTTTTCTCTCAGGGCTTCCTTCTCCCCACTTCCCATCTTTACTTTTCTCCAGCACATTTCCCATCTAATATAGTGTGTTTTACTTTTGAAAAATTGTGATGAAATATACATAACCTTTACCATATTAACTATTTCAAAGTGTGCAGTTCATTCACATTGTGGTGCGACCACCACCATCCATCTTCAGACCAGTCTTCCTAAACTGAAAGGCTGTACCTGTTAAATAGTAACTCCTCATCCCTCTTCGGAGAAGGCAATGGCACCCCACCCTAGTACTCTTGCCTGGAAAATCCCATGGATGGAAGAGCCTGGTAGGCTGCAGTCCATGGGGTCGCTAAGAGTTGGACACGACTGAGCAACTTCACTTTCACTTTTCACTTTCATGCATTGGAGAAGGAAATGGCAACCCACTCCAGTGTTCTTGCCTGGAGAATCCCAGGGACGGGGGAGCCTGGTGGGCTGCCGTCTATGGGGTTGCACAGGGTCGGACACGACTGAAGTGACTCAGCAGCAGCAGCATCCCTCTTTCCTCTCCTCGCTCCTGGCAACCACCATTCTACTCTTGGTCTCTATGACTTTGACTACGATAGGTGCCTTGTAACAGAGGAATCACATAGTTGTTCTTTTGTGACTGGAATGTTTTACTTCATAAATTTTGTTTATTGACTAGCTCACTTGGTGAGCATGTAAGCATCTAGGTGAGGAATTTCTTTCTGTATTATTCTCTGCTTTATTTCCAGTGCCTAGAAAGTACCTGGGACCTAGGAGATTCAGAATAAATGTTTGTATCAATGAATGGCACTGATGGCATACTGCTAAAAGGGGGTGAGAATCAGTTGAACAGAGGACCACTGAGCACCTTTACGTGTTGGACATGGTGGATATAACAGAGATAAAGCCACTGGGCTGGCCTCAAAGAGCTTGAATGTGTGTTAGTCAGTTGATTGAAAGATAATCAATACCATAGTGAAATCAGTCCATAATTGAGCAAAGTTCACTGCCAAAAAAACAGACATGAAGTTCTCCCAATCTTGGAGGATCATGGAAAAGACCTTCAAGGGCTACCTTTAAACCCCACCCTTGGGACTTCCCTGGTGGTCTAGTAGCTAAGTCTCTGCACTCCACTGCAGGGGGCACAGGTTCAATCCCTGGCTGGGGAACTATGCCTGCTGTATAGCCAAACTGAAAGAAAAAAAAAAGAGGTATAAATTACATCCAAGGAAATGAATGAGAGTTGGCCAGGTGAAGAGTATGAAGTTCTAAAGAACATTCTAAGGAAAGGGAACCATGATGACAGGGAATCTTGCCTTTTCTGAGCCTTGAACCCTTCTGACAATCTGGTGAAGCCTAGGGGTCCCTTCCTAGAATAAGTTTTTAATGAATAAAGTAAAATGCATAGGATTACAAAGGCAATTGATTATATTAAACTGCAGGTAGCAAAATTTTTTTAATATTTCAGTACTATATACTCAGCACTACATGTGATTCTTTCTTGCTGTATTAGGTACCAAGGTTTAGATGAGAGATAATAACAACTATAAATTTCTCTGTAATGATGATCACACATAATATATTGTAGTACTTTCAACAGTTGCCATGTGATATGAAAATATCTGTGATTTCTATTAGTGGTAAAATTACAGGTCCTAATAGTGGCTCAGATGGTAAAGCGTCTGCCTGCAATGTGGGAGACCCGGGTTTGATTCCTGGGTCGGGAAGATCCCCTGGAGAAGGAAATGGCAACCCACTCCAGCACTCTTGCCTGGAAAATCCCATGGACGGAAGAGCCTGATAGGCTACAGTCCAAGGGATCATGAAGAGTCAAACACAACTGAGCGACTTCACTTCACTTCAATAATACTACTGCCATTTATTGGTTACATTCATAATTGGAGGAAATACTAAAGTTCAATTAGTTTGGTGAAAATAAACGTAAGTTTTGTCCATCCAAGTTTCTGGATTCCAATCAGAGACATCTCTCTCTGTGAACCCCAGATGATGAGCCCCAGGATTGATGGTGAGATATATACGTGGAAAAAATTAAGTTACTCAGCATGCTTAGAGAATGAAATTTGTGGATGAGGAAAGAGAAGCAAAAAGAGAAAGACAGGAGGGGTGAGAGAAATAAGCAAGGGCCAGGTGTTGGTAAGCTTTACATGCAATACTAAGAAGTTAGGAATTTATTTTGAGAGCTATGATGAAACATTGAAGTGTTAAAAGTGCGTTTACATCAAGCTCCAACATGTGTTCTAAAAAGTTCTTCCAGACTGCAGTTTGGAGGATTCTGTGGGGGTAAAACTAGCTATAGGAAGCCAGTTTAATAGTGGTAGCAATTCTTTAGGGAAGAATGGAGGAGGCCTGAGTTAGGGAAGAGGCAGTGCAGGCGCTCAGGAAGTAAAGAAAGTGGGAGCCAGAGCTATTTAGAAGATAGAATTGACCAAAATAATAATAATAATAATAATAAAAAATCCCAGACCAAAGAATCTGACAAATATTAGCATGAAAATAAAGAACTCCATTTCCATTTTCTGAAGTTCCTGCAATAATAGATGATGAGTATAAAATGCCTGGTGAAAAACCACAGCAGTTGCTAGAGAAGTGATGTGATGTAATGGAAAGAGAATCTCAAATGTCACCAATTGATGTGGACCTTCTTACCTGTGTGACCATGGGAAAGTTACTTAATCTTTCTGATGCACAGAATCCTTGTTGGTAAAGAAAGGCTAAGGACACCTACCTGCATTGCTGAATTATTAGACACAGGGAGAAAGAAATCATTGAACATTTTCTAAATTAAGTGCTATAAAAATGCTACCTGTGCTAGTAAATATAATCCATCACTAAAGGGTAATTATTATAAGTCAGAATTTGCTAAGAGTTGAAGAGGTATTTGAAGAAAGTAAGCCATGCAATTTCTAACATCTGGTTAAGTGTTATGGATCTCATGAAACTATAGCTGACTAGGAAAAAAGTGTAGAATTTAGCTGAGTGTGGGTAAGGGTGAGGGATGGGCAACAATAAGACTTCTCAGATAGAAGACTGGTAAGACTGACAAGATGGAGGCCTAGTCTCTGTCTTCCTGAGATAACAGAGGTGATGAGTTATGCCAAGGAGTAAAGGGTATAAGGTATTAGGGATGCTGAATGTGTCCCAAATGTGGAGGACTTAAACCACCCAAAGTGGTCAGCTGACATTATAGTAAAACCTATACAAAAATATGGTTCCTAATATTATTTTATGCTTCTGCTTCATAAGACAAATAACAAAGATTTCCAATCTGGAAAAATTTCCAGTTTGGAAATAGTGTCTGGATATGTCTGTTTATTCTAGCTTCAGAGAAAGAATTAGGCCATTTCCTTCTGACAGGGTTTTGAAGCCTCTGGTAGCCTTGTGATTAGCAAAACTATGACTTTATTTTTGCCTTGTGGTAGGTGGGGATGAATTATGTAATTTAAGCTAAAGCATATTAGCACCAGCTATTCTCAAGAGGGCCCAAATACCTCAGTTCTTCACAAAATGAAATACTTCTTTGAATTAAAAAAAAAAAAAAAAAGTACATCAAGAAAAAGAGAAAACCAAAGTATAACAGTAGATATCTGAAAGAATTTATTGCCACAAAGAAGGAACTCAGCTTCTAAGGCCAAGTTTGCTACTTCTCTACAAGACTCTGGAGAAGTTCTGTCCTCTTTCATTGCCTTTTTTCCTCAAGAAATTCTCCACTATAACCTGACTAAAGTGCAGAGATTTCTTAATGGGAGAGTCAAGGAAGTGAAAGGCAAGGAGGAGTGGATTTAGAGATAAGAGTGAAAAAGACTTTTTATTAAAGAGTCCAAAAGATAAGGTGATGGGGGTGGCTTGCACCAAAGCCCTGGAAATAAAGAGAAAGGGATTAAAAACAAAAGTCATTTTAGAGGTAAACTCAATAGTATGTGCTAATTAATTTATTGCATTGATGTTGGAAGAAAAGAAAGAGGAATATGTTTAGGTTTCTGGCTGTAACAACTTAGTCTTTGGCAATTTTAGCTACTGAGCTGGGGGAAATTGGAGAAGGAATAAAATTAGATGGGAAGAAAAATGGGAAGAGTTCAATTTTTGGACATGATTAATTCAAGTTATCTGTGAGACATTTGAACAAGAATATTAAGTAGGCAACTGGGAATAGGAATCAGGCATTTAGAGAACTGATCAATTTAAGAAAGACATATGGATTGAATTTAAAGCACAGGAATGAATAAATTGGTGTGTTGCAAGAGAGGGAGGAAGGGGAGAGAAAGGAGAGTGTATGGGAAAGCAAGAAAGATGGAAGGATGAGAGGGAGAGAGAAAAGAGAAAGAGATGGTGAGAGAGAGAGATAGGCAAGTTAGCCAACCATGCAAGCTGAACCACTCTCATATTCCCCCAGAATCCCATAGAATGGAGAGGAGGAGCCTGAAATGGAACTAAGAAATAGCCCAGAGGTAGGAGGACAGCCTGGTCAGCCCTGGGCCACGAGCTTTTCATGCAAGAGTGGTCCACTGGGCGGCATGCCAAGAAAGAGGAAGTTGAGATGATGGATAAATGTCCACATGACAAGAGAAATAACAAAGAGCTTGATCTTAGAGTTCAAACAGAGGGATGAAAATTCATTGCAATCCAAGTTTCTGAGCCTTTAATAAGAAATACTTTCATGAAGGGGAGTGGGAAAAGAATTTTAAGAGTCATCTCAATGTGCATTCTGATTTAGAATTTCAAACTCATATCAAGTCTTGACTTGGCAATGCAAGAGATTAGAAAGGAAAACCTGGCATTACATTCAGATCGAATGGCATTAATAACTGATTACACATTGGACCTATGGGTTTAGGCATCTGTTCTTTCCTCAGTGCTTTGTGCACATTTAGCTAAGGAAGCAGAGTAATTTGGTGTCATTTGATTTAATGAGATCTTGGGCAAATGAAATATCATTTCAGCAATGAAGCTGGACCACTGCCGTTGCTCTAGGGAGAAGTATCCATAGAAGATAGATTAATTGTGTTCACTAGTTCTTAAGCCTCTGGAAGCACTTAAATAACTCAGTAAAAGCGTGAGCCTAGTGACCATGCAGAAGTCTTTTGAGAAATGACCTTTAAGCAATAAAATCCAAAAACAAAGTAGTCTGTGAGCAGCATGCTTACAAGTAGACTTATAAGTGAAATCACAACTTACGCCATAACAGAAAGTGTAGAAAGGTAGGTCATAATTTTGAGGTCTGTCTTGATACTATCTAACAGGCTTTGAGCACTTAGTATATACTAGGCATTGAGGTCAAATGCTTTACACACATTATATCATTTAATTCTCACAACAGTTCTAAGAGGTAAGAGTTGTCATTAAAACCCATTTTACAGATAAGTCAATAGGCTTAGAACTTCCATCGTTTGGCCGATATTACAAAGCTGGTAAGAATGCAGCTAAGAATCTAACTGGTTTTGTCTGATCCTTATTAGGAGGCCTTAATAGTTTTGTCCTAAGTTTGGGTGTTTCTTCTACTTTTTGGGCTTCCCTGTTGGCTCAGATGGAAAGAATCCACCTGCAATGTGGGAGGCCTGGGTTTGATCCCTGGGTTGGGAAGATCCCCTGGAGAACGGCATGGCAACCCACTCCAGGATTCTTGCCTGGGGAATCCCCATGGATAGAGGAGCCTGGTGGGCTACAGTCCATGGGGTCACAGAATTGGACATGACTGAGAGACTAAGCTACTTTTTTTTTTTTTTTTAATTTTTTAAGCTACTTTTTAGTGTAACTCAGAATGTTTTGATTTTAGAAGTTTAGAGGTGGGACTTCCCTGGTGGTCTAGTGGCTCAGACTCCATGCTCCCATTGCAGGGGGTCTGAGTTCAAAACCTGGTCACAGGGAACTAGATCCTGCATGCTGCAACTAAAGATCTTGCATGTGCAAGGAAGATGAAAGATCCCACATGCTGCAACTAAGACTTTATGCTGCCAAATGCATAAATTAAAAAAAATGTTTAGAGATAAAATCAATACAATTGGACACAATTTGGAAAAATTACACTATGACTCAATGGCACAAATAGAAATATTTAATAGTAGTAAAAGTAAATTGCCTCTCTTTCCACTGAGAGGTGAAGTCTATATTTTCACGTCTCCAATCTGAACTGGCCCTGTGGCTTTCTTAATGAATCAAATGCAGTGGAAGTCACACTGTAGAACCTCCAAGTCTGGGCCTTATGAGATTGGCAGATTCCACTTTTCTCTTAGAATATATCCTCTCAGAAGCCATTGGCCCTTTAAGAAGTTTGACCATCTTAAGCCCATGATGCTGTGCGGAAAGTCAAGCTACATGAAGAGAGAGAGAGGCCAACAGAGGAGCAATGAAGAACTAGATACGAGAGTGAAGTTTTCTTGAACTTTCCCGCCCAGCCTAGCCACCAGCTGAACGCAGCCCAGGAAAGGACCCAGCCAACATCATGGAACGGAGCCACGAATGACTCTAGTCAACCTGAATTCCTAATCCATAGGATCATAAGCCAAAAAAAAAGAAGAAAAAATGGGGGGGGGATGATTTCAGCATTCAATTTGGGGTATTTTTTTGAGGGGGGTTATTTTGTTATGCAACAATAGACAACAGAAATATAGTATACTTTAGGGGGAAAAATGTATACTCTGTTTTGGTGGGACAGAGAATAAACTACTACTACTACTACTAAGTTGCTTCAGTCGTGTCCGACTCTATGCGACCCCACAGACGGCAGCCCACCAGGCTCCTCCATCCCTGGGATTCTCCAGGCAAGAACACGGGAGTGGGTTGCCATTCCTTCTCCAATGCATGGAAGTGAAAAGTGAAAGTGAAGTCGCTCAGCCGTGTCCGACTCTTAGCGACCCCATGGACTGCACCCCACCATGCTCCTCCATTCCTAGTTTTGAGTCCCAGTGGCTTATGTAGGACAGCCAAGATGATAAACCCATTAGCTCTGTGGCCCAGTGGTTAATTTCATTAAGTCTGAAGCAAGCAGCATTGTCAAGAGGAAAAACTCAGCAGAGAAGCACTTCATAGTTTAGAACTACATTTTCTCCCGTGTATGCTGTGTATTATCATAGTGATGCATCAGAGTAATCATTATCCACTTTTTAATGGTTGGAACTCATCCTTGATAGGTCCTTTTTGCTTTTTTCTTTATATTATATACACCATCTATCTTGATTTAGAGACTATCTGAGGCAGGTTACAGTGAGAAACAACAGAATTAAAATAAAAACACAAGCTCAAAACCAACTTCAGCAACTGAGAAGTCATTTCTGAAGATTTGTCTAATTTTTTCACTGAAATTTACCTTTAAATTTAGCTTTGAGTTTCCTGGCAACTGAGGCAAACCTGTGGGATTATATCATGCTAACTGTGATTTGTTTCAGAAAAGAAGAATCTTTCGCCTACTGCTAAATTATAAGGGCAATTTATTATGTGGATCTCTTCACAGGGAACAGTAAATGATAGGAAAAAAAAAAAAAACAAAACACAAAAATCTAGCTTCCAAAGAAATGTCATTTAGAATACAAATATGTCTCAGACTCGGAGTGTTCACATATGCCTCCATTTAAAACAAAGCAGAATTAAATATAAGGGACTTTTCATTTCAATAGGGGTTTTAAGATTAACACCTCTCTCCCATTATCAGAATTTCATAATATCCTATCTTTTTGTTTCAATTTATTTTTGAATAAATAAATTGGATTTATTGATAACCCTCCCAGTCCCAAGGATTTATTGATAACCCTCCCAGTGCCAAGCCCTGAGGGTAAAATTGGAAGCAAAAGAGAGAGAAGGTCCTTGTCCTCATAGAGATCATAGTTCAGGAAAGTGAAAGTGAAAGTAAAGTCGTTCAGTCATGTCTGACTCTTTGTGACTCCATGGACTGTAACCTACGAGGTTCCTCCATCCATGGAATTTTCCAGGCAAGAGTACTGGAGCGGGTTGCCATTTCCTTTGCCAGGGGATCTTCCCAACCCAGGGATTGAACCTGGAACTCCTGCATTGCAAGCAGATGCTTTTACCCTTTGAGCCATAGTCCAGGAGGATATTAATTAATGTTAAGGATGTTAATTAAATAGCTACACCAATATGTGATTACAGATTTACAAGTGCCATAATCAAAAGTACAAGGCATTATAAAGAGTATATACCAAGTTCCTGGGGATGGGGTAAGATGGGGAGACTGAAGGTAAATATAATTTCTTTTTCTCTTATTTTTAATTGAAGTATAGTTGGTTTACAATGTTGTGTTAGTTTTAAGTATACAGTAAAGTGATTCAGTTATATATAATTTTTTAGATTCTTTTCCCTTATAGATTATTACAAGATAATTGGGTTTAGTCCCCTGTGCTATATAGTAGGTACTTGTTAAAGGAAGATATAATTTTTATATCTGCATTCCTACCATAATGCCTAACACATATAGCTCAATTCATGTTGGCTGCTGACGATGATAATACAAAAAAAAAAAATGGAGGTAGTTTCAACACTGATTCTGAACCTGTTATTTGAAAGATAATGACTTTAGAAAGAAAGACAATGCTAGAAATTTTCATTGTTCTGATTTTTGGAAAAGAATAAAATACATAACGAAAGAGCTGTCAAGATATCAGATTAAAAAATTCCATCTAATTGAGATTAGGTCCAAGGGTTACTCTCAGATGACTGATTTAATGTGTTTCCTTTGTCCTAGAAGACTAATTATTAGCAATGGCTTCCACATCTTATTAGTGGCAAGGTGAGAAGGTATGTGCCCTTTTACGTAGAAACTGACTAATAGACAAATAAATTAGATATGACTGCTTTGTCAAAGCTGATAAGCAAGGCCCTGTATATAGGAAGTGCTAAGTCCTGGTTTTTACTATGTAACATTTAATCTTTTAGGTTAAGTGGTTGGAAGAGAGAGCAATTATATTGATATTGTTCAGAGAAATTCATTTAGAGATCATTATTGTTTAGTTGTAAGCTCTTTGATGCTGTATTAGACATCTTATCAGCCATCAAGCTCCTAAAGCTTTATTACATAACATTTAGCAGCATTTTTTTCCTCTAAATTACTACTTACTTCTAACACATCCCCATATTTTTAAAAACATATTCTCATGTACCAGACCCCTGTATATAACCTGATACTCTCCAGTGTGATAGATTTCCTGCAATATTGTTTCCTAGAATTTACAAATGATTTTGACAAAGTAAAAAAATTATACCTTAGAGCCCATCCTGTTGGGATGTTCTCCATTTCACATATAACTGAAACTTCAATGATCAAGAAAAACTTTGGTCATGGGTTGAACTATGTCCAGCTCCCAAATTATTATATTGAAATTCTAACCTTAGAACTTCAGAATGTGAACTTATTTGGAGATAGAGTCTTTACAAAGGTAATCAAGTTAAAATAAGGTGGCCCTAATCCAACTTACTAATGTCCTTATAAAGGGCTTCCCAGGTGGCGATAGGGCAAAGAGTCCACTTGCCAACGCAGCAGATGCATCCCCTGGGGAAGGAAACGGCAACTCGCTCCAGTGTTCCTACCTGGAAAATTTCATGGACAGAGGAGCCTGGCAGGCTACAGTCCATGAGCTGCAAAGAGTCAGACACAGCTGAGTGACGGAGCACACACACAATGTCCTTGCAAGAAGGGAAAATTTGGACAGATAAATACAGAGGGAAGATATAGGGAGAAGACGGCCATCCACAAGCACAGAAGAGAGGCCTGGAACAGACCCTTTCCTTGCAGCCCTCAGGAGGAACCAACTTTGCTGACCCCTTCCTCTGAAACTTTTAGCTTCCGGAACTGTGAGGCAATACAATTGATTGCTTAAGCCACTCAGTTTGTGGTAGTTTGTTGTGGTAGCGCTAAGACACTGATACAAATTCTATTTCAATGAAAATCAAAGATAGTGTCTGGAAGCTTTTCTTACTTCTCACCCAGAGATGAATTAGAAATTCTATAATCTACTTCCATGAATTAAGTGCCATAGATGTCTTTAATCATGGAAAACTGAGATCATGGCATTCAGTCCCATGACTTCATGGCAAATAGTTGGGGAAACAATGGAAACAATGACAAACTTTATTTTCTTGGGCTCCAAATTCACTGCAGATGGTGACTGCAGCCATGATATTAAAAGATACTTGCTCCTTGGGAAAACAGCTATGACCCACCTAGACGGCATATTAAAAAGCAGAGACATTACTTTGCCAACAAAAGTCCATCTAGTCAAAGCTATGGTTTTTTCCAGTAGTCATGTATGGTGGTCCCTTGGACTGCAAGGAGACCCAACCAGCCCATTCTGAAGGAGATCAACCCTGGGATTTCTTTGGAAGGAATGATACTAAAGCTGAAACTCCAGTACTTTGGCCACCTCATGAGAAGAGTTGACTCATTCGAAAAGACTCTGATGCTGGGAGGGATTGGGGGCAGGAGGAAAAGGGGACGACCGAGGATGAGATGGCTGGATGGCATCACGGACTCGATGGACGCGAGTCTGAGTGAACTCCGGGAGTTGGTGATGGACAGGGAGGCCTGGCGTGCTGCGATTCATGGGGTCACAAAGAGTCGGACACGACTGAGCGACTGAACTGAACTAACCTGTATGGTGGTGAGAGTTGGACTGTAAAGAAAGCTGAGTGCCGAAGAACTGATGCTTTTGAATTGCAGTATTGAAAAGACTCTTGAGCGTCCCTTGGACTGCAAGGAGATCCAACCAGTCAATCCTAAAGGAAACCAGTCCTGAATATTCACTGGAAGGACTGATGCTGAAGCGGAAACCTCAATACTTTGGCCTCCTGATGTGAAGAACTGACTCACTGGAAAAGCCCCAAGATTGAAGGCAGGAGGAGAAGGGGATGACAGAGGATGAGATGGTTGGGTGGCATCACCGACTTGATGGACATGAGTTTGAGCAAGCTCTGGGAATTGGTGATGGACAGGGAAGCCTGGCCTGTTGCGGTCCATGGGGTTGCAGAGTCAGACACGACTGAGCAACTAAACTGAACTGACTAATATCTTTGATAGCTCTTAACTCCTTAAGCTCTACAATTCCGTTAAACATATTCTTCAGTAAAACACTAATACTTCCCTGGTGGCTCAGACGGTAAAGCGTCTGCCTACAATGCGGGAGACCCGGGTTCAATCCCTGGGTGGGGAAGATCTCCTGGAGAAGGAAATGGCAAACCACTCCAGTATTCTTGCCTGGAAAGTCGCATGGATGGTGGAACCTGGTAGGCTACCGTCCATGGGGTCGCAAAGAGTCGGACACGACTGAGCAACTTCACTTTCACTTTCAGTATATTCATTCAGCTTTTCTTGTTATTACAAGGATATTAAAAAGAATCGTTTACATCTAACAGCATAAAAATACCAACCCAATCATCAAAATAGAATCCAGTTTCAAGTTCTGTGCTCAAATCTAGTTTCTACCAAGCCTGACCAAACAACATTGTTTCACTACCTGTGTTAGAGTATTTTAATTCATTAATGCCTTGGGTTCTAGTTCTTCTTCACTTTTATGGGTTGCCATGTCAGCACTATTTAAAGCAGTGAAAAATGGACACTAAGATTTTCTTTAAATTCTTTCTCATTATCAATGCCCTCTCTGTTTCACCGAGTATTGTTATTATAATTACACTTCATCTGCCCTCCCCCAGTCCTTTTGCTTTTATTGATCCATTAAACACATACTACTGACATGTTTACTACATATTATACTATTATGTACCAGACACTCAGGGAAAGCTCTGAATAAAACAGAAAAAATCTCTGGGCTCAGGGAGTTTATATTCTAGGTTTTAGAGAAGCTACAAGAGACTGTAAAGAGAGTTCATTTTTAATGCCTTTACTTTCATACTACCTCTCTACTGTTTTGTTACTTAGCTTTACTTGAATCTTTTTAAATACTCTAGAAGCTACATACTCAGTTTTCTTTCTTACACTTTTTTTCCCCCACAAATAACCCAAATTAGTACTGATCTAGAAAGATTTAGGTTTCAAAGGATATTCAATTTTCAGAAAGAGCAATCTATAGAAAAGATATTTGTGACTAGAAAACGTTGAAAATACATATTTTTCCATATCAAACGATTTTATATTTTTTCCTTCTTGGAATATTTTAAAGTCGGTTCCACAAAAATTTGAGTCTTAAAATGTTTTAACTATTTGGGGGCCCTTTTTACCTTGCTATTTCTATAAACTAATATCTTGGAGCTGTCAGGATCTTTGATACTGGCTGATTTCACTCTACCAGGCTCGGAGGTGGCAAGATATTCCTGAAGCCACTGCATGAGAAGAACACAGGTTCCCTGTTTCCTGTGGAACACGAGTCTAGGGATATTTTCTGTCAAGCTTTACTCTCTTTGGCCTTGATGTGATCCTATCTTTCAGAGACAGGAGAGAGACGGAGAGGGGTGGAGGGAGAAAAGGAAAAAAAGAAGAGGAGGGCTAGAGGAAGAGAAAAAGAAAAGAAACTTATGACTAGTCATCCCCCAAACAAAAGCATTTTGAGTGACTGCCCTGACTTAGGAGGACAAAAGAGACCAAGGTGACCCCCATGCTATAAAAATAGCTCAGCGGACTCTTCCCAGAAAAATGTCACAGCAGGCTCTGGAAAGCAATTAGAGTAATATTTTGGCATCTTGCATCACCAAGGGGAAGATTCTCCTGCCGTCCTAGTTACAGCCTTGATTTTCATTTCTCTTTGTTGTAAATACTTATGAAATCATTTCAGAATGCTGCGAAGAAATAGGTGTGAGAGAAAACAAACACTAATAGTAATCCTGTCCGCAAATGCCGGAGCCGCTGCAGAAAGAAGCCAAGGCAGCACCTAGCCCGCCTGGCTGGCTGCCCTCTCCATCACCCTCCTCGTGCCTCCTTCTCCTCTTCCTCCTACACAGAAGCTTTCAAAATTTGCTAGCTCACTGTGTAGGCTGCCAGAGGAAGCTGGCCAATGGCTGGGGCCACCTGCCCTTGACCAAGGATCTGGGGAGGTGGCTGGCAGATGACTTTCTTGTTCCCAGCTCTGGCGGATGCATTGAATCTAAGGAACTGGGCAGCCTGCTTTTCTGCTAGGAAGGATTGGACTTCTGAAGGATGGGACTCTCCAGAGAAGTAGTCGCCACTGCTCCAGTTAAAGCCCTTTGAGAAACTGTATGCCTTGTGAATTTAGCTTTCTTCAACTCCATGCAAGGGATAAACATCCTTACCCCATCATTGGTGGAGACTCTATGCTCCAAGCTAGGAACCAAGGTTCTAGTTAGCAGGTAGGAAACAGCATCCCATGTAAGTCAGGAGGCTTCTCCTTATCTGCCAGTGTTAAGAACATTGACTTCAGGAATTCCCTGGTGGTCCAACGGTTAAGACTCAGCATTTTCACTGCTGTGGCCTGGGGTTTAATCCCTGGTCAGGTAACTAAGATCCCACAAGCTTTGAGGCATGGCCGGGGCGGGGTGGAAAAAAAGTATTGCTTAACTGTTTGGATTAACTAGTGTGCATAAAAATATATCACACTTTAAAAAAGATAACATCATGATATTTCCTTTAATAAAAAACTATCTTTAGCTTCACTTAAATTACTGATTAAGCTTTTCTATCCATTCAGTTTCTATCAGTTCTTCCCCTTACACTTCTATAATCAGAAATCTCCAAATGAGGGCATGTGTTTCCATGACTCGCCATGCTCATTTTAGATTTGCTTTATCTTGTTAAGCATTTATAGATCATAAGATATGGGTGCGTTCAGAATGTTTCTTACAACAGTTTATGTGTACTTGTTCTGCAAAAAGTGGAACTTTTAAGGAACTCACTTTCCTTTCACAATATTTTCGAAGCATTGTGGCGGAATGAGAGCCTAACTATCCTGGGCTTTCTTGAGAACTGCCAAAGTGACAAATATCTGCTACTCCTTACCTGTGTACTGTGCTACTGAAGAATCATCCTCCAGCCCAACCTAACCTAACCAGTCCCTGCTCCAGTCCAACCCCCCTAAGACTCACTGTGCAAAGCAGAAAAAACCTCTTCAAAATTCTCTTCACACTAAGGGGCTCCTGAGATCACATTGAAAAATGAGGAAAAACCATAATAATTGGGAAGGTGCTTTAAGGATTCTAGGTAAGAGAGTATACAATGCATAACGGATAGTGCTGAACTCAGTGATTAATACTAATACAAAATCAAAAGAGAGTAGTGGATCATGGATCATCACTGTGTCTGTCTTGTTTGTCCTGACAAGAAAATCATTACAGAAAAGAAGTTGTGGTGTGGGCACTGATCATTAAATGAGCTGAGTTCAAGGTTCCCTGCCAGCTGCTAAGTGTAGTGACAACTTGTCTTCAAGTTGGATTTAAGTTATTTTTCAAAGTCCTCACATATATTATCCACATCTAAACACAGAAGTAAAATGCATTACCTTCCTAAGCCATTCATCTATCTCAAGACAGAAACAGGAGGACAAGGCAACCACTTAGGGATCACTTAATACAAGGATTCATTGATTTATTTGATTCATACGTTCACTTAACAAATATGGTTTGACTAGTAAGGAATATAGAACTGGCTCAGATGGCAAAGAATCTGCCTGCAGTGCAGGAGACCCAGATTTGATTCTTGGGTTGGGAAGATCCCCTGTAGAAGGGAATGGCTACCCACTCCATTATTCTTGCCTGGAGAAGTCCATGGACAGAGAAGCCCGGCGGGCTATAGTCCATTGGGTCATGAGGAGTCAGACATGACTGAGCAGCTAACACGCACACACAGGAGGGGATATAGAGAACAAGGTAACGGGTTCTCTATCCTTAAGGACCTTCCTGCCCTATGGGAGCTCCAGGTGGGTCCTGCGGTTACAGCACAGGGTGACTGCGGTTGTGTTCTATGCCCTCGAGTGCACACGGGTGACTCACATGGCTCGGACTTTAGCTACTTCTGAAGAGAGTACAGCAGAAGCCATTGGCATCTCCACTGTGGTTTCAGGAAAGTGAAAGGAAAGTCACTCAGTCGTGTCCGACTCTTTGCGACCCTATGGACTGTAGCCTACCAGGCTTCTTCATTCATGGGATTTTCCAGGCAAGAGTACCGGAGTGGGTTGCCTTTTCCTTCTCCGGGAATCTTCCCGACCCAAGGATCAAACCCAGGTCTCCTGCATTGCAGACAGACGCTTTACCCTCTGAGCCACCAGGGCTTCAGGAAGTATGATTAAATATATTTTGGATAAATCCAAGACAGACTTCTGATTCCTGCTGTCTTCCAGTGGGAAGTCATTCCAGGAGTCCAGTGGGAGACGTCATTCACCACAGCTGTGACCACCACGATCTCCCCACTTCCCTCCACCCCACATAATGCTCTCTGGATGGAATTTACATCCCTACGGAGGTGATTGTCTCACTGTCATTTACTGCAGTGGCTCAAATGGAAATACTGGTGGTGCTAAAGCTGACTGCCTGAATTTGGATTCTGGCTATACCTCTTTTAAGCACCATGACCTTGGACTGCTTACTCCTCTGACTCAGCTTCTTTGGCTGTGAAATGGGCATAACGGAGTGATTGTAACAATTATACCAGTAAAGTGTTATACTAGGAGGCTTGACCCTTAGGAAACATTCAGTAAACGCTAGCCCCCTGAGAAGATGTAAAGAGCTTCCCATAAAAAAAGGACTTCTATTATCATTCCAGTTCAGCTGCTTTCAGGAGTTGAAGGACACAGAAGCCTGGCGTGCCGCAGTCCATGGAGTCAAAAAGAGTCAGACACGACTTAGCGACTGAACAGCAACAAATAGAACAGTCAAGGGAAGTAAAATATAAAGGGATGAAGTTTTAGAAACGGTGGTGTAGAATAACTACTTCAGAGGAGGTTGATCTCATTTCTCTGCTCCTCTAGAAAAAAACATCATCACTAGCCTGAAACCCTTTGCTTTATTCTCCATCATTTTTAGAGAAAGGAGGAAGCTAGGGCCATCAGACCTCTTTAAGTCTCTTTTGACCACACTGGATTGTTTAGCATCACAGATAGGATGTGCAGTGGTGAAGGATAGAGACTTTGCAGCCATATGCTTTGATCCAACCCCTGACCCTCCCACAAACTAGCTGTATGATATAGGATTACTCTCTCTACCTTGGCCCACGACACTTCATCTACCATATTAGGATAACAATAGTATCTCCCATAGACTTTTCATGTTTGAGAAATTAAATGCATAACATACTTCAGCCTCTTAGAGCAGTGATCAACAATATTAGGGCTGTGTAAGTATGGTGGTGGTCAGTCTCTCAGTTGTGTCTGACTCTTTGTGACCCCATGAACTGTAACCCGCAAGGCTCCTCTTTCCATGAGATTTTTCAAACAAGAATACTCAAGTGGGTTACCATTTCCTACTCCAGAGGATCTTCCTGACCCAGGGATCAAATTCTGGTCTCCTGCATCTTCAGCACTAAACTTGAATTCTTTACCCCTGAGCCACCGCGGTAAGCATAGGTGATAGTCATTATAAAACATTGTCATTAGTAAAGAACAATGCAAAAGATTGATTGTTCAAATGCACAAAATCGTGATATACTGAGTCAAAACAAGTTCAACAAGAAGTGTTTTGTCAAAATTGGTGGTCACGAGGCAGTTAGTACTAGGAAGATGAACTGGGTTTTGTCCCTACTGTATTTCTTAAAGAATGAATGAATGAGGCCTGAAGAACTGAATCAGTTTGAGAGCATAAAAAAAAAAAAAAGACTCAATCTGGAAGTGAAAATCCTACCTGTGAGGAGTGGCTTAGCCCCATTTTAGTTGAGTAAGTGATTCACCTGCCAAGCACTCTTTCTACATCTTTAAAATAGGTAAGTCAATGCAAGAGTTTCTAAGGTGCATATTCCAAATCTAAAATTCCATCCTGCCTAGTTATCCTCTGAAATGTTATGAAAGATAATGTGATTCTGTCTTTAGAAGTCTTAAAAAGACCCTGATGCTGGGAAGTATTGAAGGCAGGAGGAGAAGGGGATGACAGAGGATGAGATGGTTGGATGGCATTACCGACTTGATGGACATGAGTTTGAGCAAGTTCTGGGAGTTGGTGAAGGATAAGGAATTCTGGCTTGCTGAAGTCTGTGGGGTCGCAGTCAGACATGACTGAGCGACTGAACTGAACTGATTTACATACCTGATTTAAGGAATTTCCAAAATGGGTTATCAAGTTGAACATAATCTCATTTTTGGTGTTTTCTGAGTCATAACACAGGCTTTCCTGGTGGCGCAGATGGTAAAGTATCTGCCTGCAATGCAGGAGACCCAGGTTCAATCTCTGGGTTGGGAAGATCCCCTAAAGAAGGGAATGGCTACCCACTCCAATATTCTTACCTGGAAAATTCCATAGACAGAGGAGCCTGGCAGGCTACAGTCCATGCAAGAATCTGAACCATGACCAAATCTTTAAATCCATGAAAATGGATTATCTTTAGCAAACCCTATACCTTTTAAAGCTCTTAGATTTTGACAATAAAACTGATAAGGACATTTTCCCATTTATCTTAAATGAATTTTTCAGAGATTCTAAGAATAAAGAATAATCCATAGGCATCTAATGTTAACTTATCATTAACACATACAGAATGGAAGTAGAATTCTTACCGAGTTTAGCTTAGCTATTCTCAACTAAATGAAATTAAGCTGATTTAGTTGAGCTTTTAAGACATGGCGGTGGCAAGCATAAATCCAAAGGATTTGGGGGAAGTAGCACCAGGACTGCCTTTCTTTAGATTGTGTTCCTTGAGGCTGGGTTCTCCAGAGCTGCCTCAGTCATGACTGAGGGTTGGAAAGAAGCTTCAAGAGAGTCAGCTGAGGACTAGTCCCCTTTGTATGTTTTATAAATTGCATAATGGCATAAAGATTTTACTTGGGGAGAAAAAAAGATTCTGTTATGGAAGAAAAAAGGGGGTGCGAGTGTGATTCAAAAATAGAAGGTCTGGATTAAGAACATGGGCTTTGGGTCAAGGAAAATTTAAATTTTGGCTCTGCTACTTTTTAGTTAAGTGATATTGGGCTGGTTGCTTAATCTCTCTTAAGCTGTGCTTTGCACATTTAATGTTTTCTTATTTCACAGGATGACTCTGAGGATTTCATGAGCTAATACCTATAAAGCACTTGACCCATAACTTCTAGAACATAGCAAGCTCTCAATAATTGGTGCTACACTTACTCTTCTAAATGAATCACAGGGTGGATCTTTCTGCCTTCCCTTTTGGGGACCTTCTTAGGCTTCTTGTGAAAGATCTCAGAGGCATAGGAAGCACTAGTTAAGCTTTCTGCCATCAAAATTTGGGTCCAAACCTCCAAGTTTTTAGTAAGCCCTAAAAAAATCTATGGGTTTTTTCCAAGATCTATTCATGGTTTAATGTGGGCATTGGACAAAGGTTCATTTTGTAAGACTGTCTAAGTAGGTTAAAAATAAAATATGCAGAAATCTGTGGAACTTCAACAATAGAATATAAGAAAAATGGATTATTCTTAGCTGAGAACAAAGGCATTCTAGTATATAAATGTGCATACAGCTGTATAGAGAAGATCTGGGAAAGATAGATGTAAACATTTACCTCTGGATAAGAAAGGCAGAGGGATTTACCTGGGTATTATCTTAATGTTTTACACATTTACTTAAATATCAGCTGTGTAGTTAAAGACCCCAAACAAACAAAGGAATAAAAAAGCAAAACCTATACCAAAGTCATGGTACAAACTGAAATGAACTTTCAGAAAAGATCATGTATGGACAAGAATCAAAGACTTTATCCCTTAGGGCCCTCCATGATTTGACACAAAGGCATATTCTGCTGTTTTGTCCTTGAAGAGTAAGGACAACAAGAGAGGAGGTTTCTGATACTATCTCCAGAAAATGATAGACCCAGATTCAAAGGCAGATGAAGCTGCGGGGCTGGATGCGTGTGTGCATGCTAAATCGCTTCAGTCGTGTCTGACTCTTTGGGACCCCATGGACTGTAGCCCACCAGGCTCCTCTGTCCATGGGATTCTCCAGGCAAGAATACTGGAGTGGGTTGCCAGGCTCTCCTCCAGGAGATCTTCCTGACTGAGGGATAGAACCCATGTCTCTTAGGTCTCCTACATATCTTGGTTTCACGTTCTTTCTCTCTGCAAGCACTCAGGTTAGACATCAGTACCCTGGCTAGTTCTTTGCAAAATGCAAGGTCTACAGAGGCAGCAACTGAAGGCTACTGTTAAATTCTGCTTTTAAGCAAAAAAGAAACTAGATAGTAAATTAACAGTTATTATAGCACATTTTGATAGCAAAGAAAATAAAAGAAAACTTAAAATCTACTTGACAGTTACTCAGTTGATTCAATATATCTGATTGAGAAGTATTAAAGTAAATAAATAAACACAAACCAAAAACCAAACAACCAAAAAAAAAAATCACCATCACTGTCCCCTCAGTACCACCAATCAATTAATTAAATGAGAGTAAAGAGTTTAATTAATTCATTTATTTAATTAATTAAATGAAAGTAAGGAGTTTAACTACTGAGTTATCAGCTATGGCATTTTTTATTTATTATCCAAACATTTGTTTACTGTGTTGGAAATTGTTTTTTTTTTACAAAGTGCTTTTTCCTTGGAAAGAAATATCTTGGCTATAGGAAAAATGAAGAAACATGGTGGACTCTGAGAAGTGGCACTGCCTTGCTCCAATTCAACTTGAGTCTCCTCCAGCGGGAGACCTCCTTGCCAGGTGCTGAGGCCTCCGGTGCAGAAGCCAGGACAACATGGGTTTTGCTTTGGTTTTAATGAATATGTTTTGACCCATGGACTTTAGGGAAGGTTTTGCTCGACTGAGGGGAATTCAGTCATAGGTGTGTGGGAAACTGTGTTAGCCCTCTGACCTGGACTGACAGGCTATTCCAGCCCTGCCTTCCCAGCTTGCCCACTGGGTGCAGGACGTAGTCCAGCCCAGTGTGTAGTTCACAGTGTTCTGTTGGTGGTTTAAGTGAAGGGCTGTGTTTCCAGAGCAGCACGGGAAAGACCTGAATGAAGGAACCGAGAATGAATGAACAGAATCATTTTGATGGACTTGCCCTAGGGTATCAAATAGACCAGGGCAGCTGGGGGCTGGAGGAAGCTGCTGTTGCTTAAGAAACGCTCCACAAGAATGTCAGTCATCAGTTGCTTAACAATCATTCATTTCTTACCTCTCACTTATGTATAAATTTGCAGATTTACGCAGACCACCAGTGGGACCATTACAATGAACTGAGTTTACTGTGAAATACAAGGAAAACCCGCTCCCTTTTCTTTGCTCATTTACAAGCAATGTACCATTAATGTCCCGAACGGAAGAACAAGAATTTAAGAAATAAAAATATACAGCAGCATAACCCCATATTATCACTTGAATTCACACTGCCCATGAAAGGCGGTTGTGCCAAGTAAAATTGAGGCAACCTGAAATAGAGGATTTAAAATGCTGGACTCCATCAGTTCTCTGAAAGGTCATTTTAGTCCTTTGCTATTTTTACCATAGATAGAGACTCAGCAAGTTATTGGCCAGATGAATCTGGGAAGCTGGAAGCTGCTGCTTCTGAGGCAGGAAGATGATAAAGCTGTACTTGAGACTGAGTGAATGAAAGGTGTGGGAAAAGTTGAAGCCTTCAAAGATGAGAGAGAGCAAGAGCGCACCACGGAATTAGTACCCAACCAAATTAACTAGCCAATAACTGTACCCAGGCGAATTCTCTTTGAAACTGTAATCTTGTGGCTTTGGTTGGGAAATTCCCATTCCCAGCTCTAAACATCTGGGACATCTCAGGCCCAACCCCCTCCTCCCAAAGCAACTCTGCCTAGGTGCCCTCACCCTCAAATCTGCATCAAGACAGGTCTATTTCCCAGCTGGACCACTGAGACCAGACACACACGACTTCCATTCTGGGCTTTGCCACCGAAACTCGGGCTTACCTCCGGCAAGCAATCAAAGGCATTTCAGACAAGAGCAGAAAACAAAAGAAGCAAACAAAACCCGTCCTTACCCGTTTCTTAAAAAATTGGAAGGCTGAGCATTTCTTGACTGGGAATCCATTCATGTCTTTGTTTACCATTTTCCACAGTGGGGAGTTCACGGTTAACAGATCCAGGGTGGCCCCCACCTGGTCAATGCATCTGGTTCCCGACTTGCCTCCTGGACTAGCTGACGAAGGCCGAGCGGGATGGAGAATGCAGCGCGGCTTAGGTTTTCACTCACACATTCTGCAGCACCGGCTGCTGCCGCAACCTCTCTCCGCTCTCAGTTTCCACCGACAGTGGCTCTTCTCTTTCCATCACTGCTCCGAAAGGCAGGCATCACCGCAACAGGACCCCAGGATGCCCCGGATTCCGAGGAGAGGCTCTGGCTGCTGCCCCGCAGGAGAAGGGCACCCCCTGCGCGCCCCCAGCTACCTGGCTGCTCTGCGGCGTGTGCACTGGGAGAGTCGCTCTGCTCCAGGTGATGCGCTTGTGGAGGCTGCCGGAGAGGAGAGCTGTTTTTGATTGTGCAAGTTCCAGTGGGAGCTGTATGTAGTTAAGCAGCTGAGAGAAGGAGTAAGAAAGAGCAGAAGCCAGAGGAAAGGGGGGGGGGGGGGGGGCGGGAGAGCCGCGCCAGAAAAGCAGAGGGAGAGGGAAAGCAGTGCTGGAAGACACAGCGATTCATGAATATCTGAGCAGCGCGGATGGAGAGTCGGCATCAGCGCAGGATGCACTGAAAAGCAGTTGACTCCCTTCGGGAGGTTTACTTTAATAGCTTTTTTCCCTTTTCTTTCTGTTGTTAGGATCCTTTAAATCAGATTTTCTTATAACATGCAGAATGTTTTAATTTTATGCTCATTGAAATTCTGTTGGTACATATTCCTGGGGGCGGGGAGGGGAGGGTTCTCAATGGAAATTTAATCAAATTTATTCCCGATCTGTCCAAATGCGGAGACAAAGTGTAACAATGGATGATCTCTCATTATGTAGAACCTTGCTAGTGTCCTCTTCCTACCTGTCATAATATAATAGGCAACTGTGAACATTAGTGTGTGTGTGTGTATTTTCCACTAAAGGAATCTGTTTAAAAAAATAACACAATGGGCATATATCCGAAGCGTCTTATGCAAAAAATACAAAGGGCATTACCAAAAAGTGTCACTGAATCCATTTAACAGAAAGGATGACTCAAAATGAATAAGAGGGGAAAGCGTTTTCTTCCCCATCAAGTGAAAATCTACCCTTCCTCATTTTTTGCTCATGTTATTCTTTGCACATTAAATTCATTTTTGAAGAGCCATGTAGTTTGTGTGTGGCCAATTTTTCCATGTTTACTTTTTCCCGTCGATATTTTATGGGGATTTTTAACAAAGTTGATAGCTAAATAGAGAGAGCAAAGAAAACAATCTTGGCATCCAATTGGGCACTGCTACGACATCAGTGTGTGGCTTTCTGCCAGTCGACTGACCTCACGGTGCCTCTCAGAAGGTGCCTCATCCATGAAATGGAGACAGTCACTCGCTGGTTCATTCACTCATTTATTGACTTAGTCATTCACTTGCTTGCTGTGTCATTCCATGTATCTATATGCCCAAATGGAGCAAGTGTCCCCAGGATGTAGAGCCTTTTCAATGTCACCACAAAGGAATATAGTTAATAAATGAAGGAAAGATACAATGTCTACTTGATAAAACGAATGGCCAGCTCATTAAAAGTGATATGCCTAACATTGTTAACATATTTATAAGACAGTCTGTGGCAAGGTTAACTGGGAAAAGAGGTGCACTGATTTCATTGAATTGGAATATACATCTTTAGAGCTGGACCAGGTTTGGTGGGAAATAACAATGAAATCTTGTTAGCTAAATGCCTTGAGATTTCCAAAAGAAAATGTAGCACAACCACGTGATGGTATTGTAACTGAAGAAAAAGAAATACTTTATTTTGGAGAGATATGTTAAGTTGTCCGAGATGCAAGGAGTATATTATTTAAACTCCAGCATCGATAGCTTTTTGGGGTTCTTCTAAAGAGTTCATTAAAACTCTGGTAGTTTGCAGAGAATTTTTTTTTTTTTTTTTTTGTCCCCATTCCGTGGTTTGTAGGACCTCAGTTCCCCCACTAGGGACTAAACCCAGGCTATGGCAGTGAAAGCACAAAATCCTAACTGCTAAGCAGCCAGGGAACTCCCCAAAGAGAATTATTGAGGCAGGTAGAAATGTCCTTTATCATGATGATGGGGTAGATTATGTGATTATGCATTTGTCAAAATTTATCAGACTTTATATATCAAGGAGGAAAATTTTACTCTAAGTAAATTACAGTTCAATAAACCTGATGAAAATAAATCATGGCCATTCAAATTCTTTCCTGTTTCTCATACTGCCCCTTCCTTAAAAGTATTTTAAGAGATATTAATTGAATTTGAATGATATGCAAAAGAAGGCCTCTCTAAGCATCCTATTGGAAGTGGGAACTAGGGACCTTGCCTTGATTCCACACTGATACAGCACACATACCGGTTTTCAGTGCACTGTACATTTATTTGGAGTGAAGAAGGGAAGGTTAATAGAAACCATAGAGGAGGAGGTGAGGATAAAGCTAAATCCTATCCCTCCTTACTGCTATATGACACCCCTTGGAGCTGCTACACTGTCACTGAGTCTATACTGAGTCTGTGTTAGATCCTGTGGTAGGCCCTGTGAATGCAAACATTAGTAGTTTATGTTCCTAATGAAATCACAGCCTACTAAAGAAATACATATCGTTGAAAGAATGATATATTGTATATTTTAGAAATAACATATATTATGCAATATATACTGTTGTTTTTCAGTCACCAAGTCATGTCTGGCACTTTATGACCCCATCGACTGCAGCATACCAGGCCTCCCTGTCCCTCACGATCTCTCAGAGTTTACCCAAGTTCATGTCCATTGAATCAATGATGCCATCCAACCATTTTATCCTCTGTTGCCATCTTCTCTTTCTGCCTTTATATGTTATATAATAAGAATGATATATATTGTATATGATTCTATATATATAAGTGTTAACTTCACCTTGTTTGGAGGGGTGGCTGAGTGGTTTAGAGAGGAAGGCCTGGGAAGTTTTCCTCAAAGTTAGTTCAGAACTTTAAAGAACAAGTGGAGGTTGGTCAGAGGTTGGTCTCTTTCTCCTTGGTCAGAAGGAGAAGCAAAGGGCAGGGGTTCTGACCAGATCAGGTAGCCCATTATTTGAGATGATGCTTTGATCACTGTAATAATAGATCAATGTGTTTAACGTACTGTGTTGGCTTCTCAGGGAAAAGCAAGCAACTCTCATCTATTACCTCTCTTTTCATAAATAAAACTGCCTGCAGGTAGGCTCAGAATGACTGCTCTTTATAAATTTTTCCTTTGCCAAGCTCATTAGTATCTACAAAGGACCGTAGACTACCTCTTATGGTAGAACAGAAAATAACTCCTGGACTCTCACAACATCTTGCTTACATATTAAACTTGTTTCAACTTAATTAATTTATTTTCTTACTTTTTTTTTTTTTCATTGAACATGCTCATTCATTTCTGTAGCTTCAGCATACAGTATAATGCCTGGACCATGCTAGGCACTCAATGAATGCTTTTTAAATGAATTGAAAAAAACAAAAACACTGTGTAAAGCTAACATCAGTGACTCTGTCACCAGGCCGTTAGTAAGAACTGTTAAATATTTCTGAAACTCTTAAACCATAAAGTAAACTCCCATCATTATTAATGTGCTGAGCTCTAATTAGACCCAGTGACCCTTAATTCTTCCCAGTTCTTTAAGATTCAATGACTTTGAGACCCTGGGATGACACATCTTTTTTATTAAAAAACTCTCACGTTGAAAAGAATCTCTTAATCCTCTATTTGCTTTTTGGAATATATTTACTTTTCCTCTCAAGTATAATGTTTAGACTATAACACAAAGAATAAAATAAAGCAAATAAGTAGGACTGACTACCAATATATAAAAGACATGGAGTGAGGCTATGTTGATTTTGAAGATCTGGTTACTAATCTCCCTCCCTTAATTGTATGACCTTGAATAAGTCCCTTCAATTCACTGAACCTCAGTTTCCTCATCTGTAAAATAATAACAAAATGCATTCTGTTTAACTCATAAGGCAATTGTCAGTATCAATGCAAAAAATAAATTTCATTAATAGTTGATTTACAATGTTGTTAGTTTCAGGTGTACAGCAAAGTGATTCAGCTATGCTTATATATACATATTCTTTTTCATATTCTGTTCCATTATAGGCTATTGCAAGATACTGAATATAGTTCCCTGTGCTATACAGTAAGTCTTTGTTGGTTATCCCTTTTATATATAAGAGTGTGTATATTCTAATCCCAAACTCCTGATGTATCCTTCTCCTTTGGTAACCATAAGTTCATTTTCTATGTCTGTGAGTCTGTTTCTATTTTGTGTATAAGTGCATTTCTATCTTTTTTTTTTTTTAGATTTCACATATAATTGATATCATATGGTATCTCTCTTTCTCTTTCTGACTTACTTTACTTAATATATTAATTTCTAGGTCCATTCATGTTGCAGCAAAAGTATCAAATAATATGTATTAATCAAAAGGCCTGGTAAAATAATACCTAACTCTACATTTTTGGTTTTACTGAAGTTAGACAGGTATATTGCTGTAGTACTTTTTAGGAAGTTCACCTTCCATAGATCAGATTTTTGTGTGTGTCATATGCTTAGTTGCTAAATGGAATGTGAATTCTTTTTTTTTCCCCCAAAGCAACCTGGAAAACATAAAAAATGATAAACAACAAAAGATCTGTCTAGTGACAAATGTCCCTAAGGAGAAAAAGGCACAAATAGACCAAATGATGAGAAATGTTTTACATTCCTATTTGACACAGATGACTGGATCATTTGCTTAAAACTCCAGCCACAGTGGTACGTATGCAGTTAGGAGTTAGGAGAGCCCACTGGGAATTATGGATTTATTTTTGTATGTAGGAAAGAATCTGTCTTTTAATTAGAATTCTTTGGTTTCACCAAATTAGTTTTCATTTAATTCATGCATGTATCAAAGGATAAGTTACAAAAGAAAAATCAAGACTTAAATATAAGTTTATGATATTTTTCTTTGAGAGAAAGAATTATGTACGTAAGAAGAATCAGTACCAGAATGGGTTCATGGAACTTTGCAGAAAAGATGCCGGTAACTATCGCATCCCTTTTGTAGATGAGAGACTAAGTAAGGCTCAAGTACTACAGCCTTACAGTTGGTTTTCATTCTAACTACATTTACAAAAGAAAAAGAAAGTCATGCAATTTATAGATATACAGCTTCCTCTCAGAGATAATATTTATTAACTATATTCTTCTAATTGGCAAAAATATCTAATTGGCAAATATATTTTCAATGTTATCTGATTTGACTATCTATTGAATGTCAAGTATATGCTGGTCATTATAAGAAAAAGAACAATCTAATATAAAGACCTGTATTTGTCTTAGCAAATCTTACCTAATGATAATATTTAATTCACATTTAAGGCACTTGACATTTTTTTCATGGTATGGTTTTAGCCAGATCACCAAATAAATTGGACTTTTATTTATCTCTATTACCTGAAAGATTTTTAGATAGAAGGGCAAAATTTAGTTCCTTAGTTCAAGAGACCCTGTAGCAACTGATTAAAAATTCAAGACACCTCTCTACATTTCTCTGTTGTTATTTGCTTTTAACCTGGGCCTGCTCCCCAACACAGGAACCCACACACACATTGACCTCTCTTCCTTTGTTTTTTCTTTCATTGTTTCCACATAATAAAGATATCAAACATATTTATGACATAGCCTTTTCTGACATGAAGGTATTTAAAAAATTGGCTCTTTCTTGTGACAATGTGATAACATGTAGCCCAAGGGGGCAAATCAATTTGTTAGTAACTGCTCATTTGAATATTAGTGATAATTCATTCAACATAAACAGTGAATTTGCAGCTCTGCCAGATTTCACATTTATGCATCTATTTCTGTTCTCTCACTTAAATCATACCAGGGATTTAGAATCTACAAAGCTTGTTTATTTTAAAGAAGATATATTCCTTTGAACTCCTTTAGACTTGACCATCCTAATTACAGTGATCTCTTTTTTCCTGAGTCAGGATGCTTTCAACAGGCAGCAAGACTTTGCCATTGTATAAGTCTCATTGGTGGAAACCTGGAGAACATAAAAATTCAGACTCAATGTGTGCACACACGTGTACCTACTCTGTGGGAATGAATAGAGCAGGTCAGGAGAGCATTCTATCAAGGTCATTATCATCTGTGAATTAGACTGCCTTCTGAATGACTTTGAGAAATGAAGTAGAAACTCTAGATGGTAATGGATTTTATAGCCTTATTATTAGATGCAGTTCTGGGCAGTGGGGGAATATTTTTAGCAATGTCTCTCCTTTTTCTCTCAACATTCAACCTTTAAGATCAAGTTCAATATGACTCCTAAAAATGAGGTCAGAAGTTGTATTTTCAATTTGATTTGTCCAAAAGATGTTCATTAACTATTTCTCTATGGAGAGCACAAATGAACACTGGCTTGGAGGGCTGCTCTTGTCATTCATCTTGCCATGCTCTGTACATGATGCAATAGGCTACTGGGATTGGTATTGATTGAGAAGATGCTAGAGGGAAATTAGCAGCCTATAACAGAGTTATGGGTTCTCCATTTTACAGGCACAGTCTTTGGCTTTATTTCTAAGAGGCCCATGCAGTGAAAAATTGAATCAGTTTCTCAGATAATTCAAATCAAGAGGGTAAGTGATCTGGGTAGATAGGTCCAATGGTGGGAGTGGCCCCAGAAGAGACACAAGAACCAGGAGCCTCATATCTTAGTATCCTAGAAATTGTTGTGCCTTAGGGTGAATTGATCCCTGAATGGGATTGGCTTCAATTTGAAACTCTCTCAGAGTTTAACTGGGGTTTATCTGTTTTGTAAATTATGCTTATTTAAATTGAACACTATTTCATCTAATTTGGCTTATTTTGTTTTCAAGGGAAATCAGACACCATGTATATATAATGTCAACTCGAAACTATTAGAGTGGCAATAATAAACATTGAAATGAATAGGGTCTCCCCTCCAGTTAATATGGTTTAGTAGAATTAGCATGGCTTTGTATAGATGGACTGGAATTCTGCCTCTGAAACTTACTAGTTATGTGATTCCAGGCAAGCTAAAAATAGACATAATACTACCTAATTGATTGACTGTGAACATTAAAGGAGATATACACATGTGTACATATTTCTATATCTATGTGTTTATATCTGCCTATGACAATTTTAAAACATGGTTGCTAATACTTCAATTTGCTCTCATTGACAAGTTGGATCTGGTTGATGACCCCTTGCTTTGAATCTGATTGGGCTTGTGTCTTCTTCAATCAATATAACACAGTGAAAGTGCTGTTATGTGACTTCTGAGTTTAGGTCATAAAAGGTCAAATTGCTTTATTTTGTTCATCGCAACTGTCTTACTTGGAGTCCTGAGCCACCGTGTAAGAGGTTTGTGGCCTAAAGACCACAATGTTGTGAGGAACCTCAAGCTGCATGAAAAGGCCAGGAGTAGGTTCTCTGGTTGATGGCCTCAATTAAGCCCAGCTTTCAAGTCAACCCAGCCCAGGAACCAGACATATGAGATAAAGTTTCAGATAATTCCAGCCCTGAAGTGTTTGAATCATCTCAGCTGTTTGAGATTTTTCAGCTGAGCTCTCAGGCTTTGTGGAGCAGAGATAGCATTTGTGAGCATAACAAAATGATATTCATCTCTGACTATATACCTCATAGATTTTAGGTGCAATGCTTAGTGTTTGGACATTTACAAAGAACAGTATTTGATCACAGCCAGTTCCTAGAATTGTAGAGTGTAACATACAGCTGCAAAGGACCCTAGAGATCTTTCAGTCAAACCCTTCATGTATAGATGATAATAGGGAGGCCCAGAGAGAGACTGACTTGCCCAAAGTTAATCACAGTTAGTGACTTTCCCATTTGAATCTAGCCAGTCACAGGAATATATGAAATCTATACAAAAGAGAAGAGAGGGAGTTCCTTGGTGGTCCAGTGGCTAAGACACCGTGCTCCTAACGCAGGGAGGCCTAGCTTTGATCCCTGGTCAGGGAGCTAGATACCACAAGCTGCAACTAAAGATTCCATGTGTTGCAACTAAGACCTTGTGCAGTCAAATAAATAATTTTTTTTAAGAGAGAATAAAAAATATAGTAAAATGTATCCATCAAGCAATAGGACAGCAAGTATTTGTTGATGATTCAATCATTTTTTAGGCACAAGGTTCAGGACTAAATATCAGTCACATTTCTTTAGGATACGACTCATTTTTCCCTAGATCCAGGCTTTGGCTGCCAATCCTTATTCTTTGTAACAGCCTCTTGAATAAAATCTGCATGAAGAGTGGTATCTCCTTCTTTTATTGACTATTCTTTTTCTTTCTTTCTTTCTTTTTTTACTGATTACAAAATCAAACAACCTCTCCCTATAAGTAACCTTCTTAATCAAAAGAGATAAGCTCAGACAAATGGGATTCTGGTAAATGACTGAGAATTTAATTGAATTTGTGTCATAAGGTTTTCATGAAACTTTCTCCAAGTTCCTAAAGTCAAGAGAGCTATAAGAATTTGAATGGAAGGTTTAGATTTTTTTAGATGGGATGGGGAAAATAATATTTAGTTCAAAATATAATAGCACATTCTGAAGAGAAGCTAGCTATTTGGGAAAGTTATGTGCAATCAAAATCACTTGGACTGGACTGAGAAAGGTCATCTATTATAAATGGTTAAACATTTTAGTGACTATGTTTCTCTTTGGATTTGGCCTTTCCTACACTATCTTGTCACTGATGTACAGGCTTGACATTTGAACAGAAGCTGTTGAATGGAGTGGGGAAAGACCAGTATATTCTTTAAAAATTCTCCTGTTTATTTATTTATATTTTAAAAATACAAACTCCTTATCTAGCCTATCATTTTATGTTTCTATTTTTAATTTTTAATATAGGGTTTCACTGGAGAGTTCTGCCTTGATTCCCTTCTCAGCTTTGGCTGAACAAAATACTAATATTTAACTTTTCCGAAAGGGCTTAAAGTGTACTTTCAGTGGAATACTTTTATTTTTACCCTGTGTGTGCTATTTTTATAATAAAGTGGACCATTGAAAAGCTTTAAAATGTAATATAAATTTGTTTTGTTACCAGGCATTCTAGGTAAATGACAATCTTATGAAAAATAACACCTCTCTAATTTTAAGTGTCTATATGCTAAACTATATTTGTGTAGTCTACTAGATACGTATCAATACTGTATTGGGTGAGGAAGGAAATATGGTCTAAATAAAGGACAGTGAGTTTCACCTCTTTATCTCATTGATTCAATATGCATATTTAAATCAGTTCAGTTGAGTTCAGTCACTCTGTCGTGTCCAACTCTTTGCGACCCCATGGGCTGCAGCATGCCAGGCTTCCCTGTCCATCACCAAGTCCCAGAGCTTGCTCAAACTCATGTGCATTGAGTCAGTGATGCCATCCAACCATCTCATCTTCTGTTGTCCCCTTCTCTTCCTGCCTTCAATCTTTCCCAGTGTCAGGGTCTTTTCTAATATTTAAATCAACCACAGAGGAATAGTAAAACAATGGGTTGTTGTACTAGAGTCAGTGGGGTCTAATGACTAAAATAGTAAAAATGCCAGGGTTTGAATGTCTTCATCATTTCCTTGCTATACAATTTGAAACACATGATTTAAGCCTTCCAAGCTTCTTTCTGGTTTTTAAAGATGAGACAACAGTGGTACCTATCTCTTTGAGTTCTTAGAATAATTGAGAGATATATGTGAGTTGTTTAGCAGGGTTCTTGGCACACTGCAAGGTATGGCTGCTGTTGCTGTTGTTACCTGAAAACATTCCTAGAAGAAGATGTCATTGAAACTGGTGGCTATAACGGAACATTCAGAGCACAGAAGGCAGAAAGCATTTGGAGTGAGTGTTCTGTCAGGAGCTGGACAATACTTTCATAGGACTATGGACCTAGTTTTTAGAGGGGTCTGAGGATATTAAAGCAATCACCTGCAAGTAAAGATTTTCTTTAATTCACATTTATCTTTTGAAAAATACATGCCAATTTTGTATTGTATTACATAATATATGCTCATAGGTATTAGTATAAGAGTAATATGCCTCTTTCACCTTGCACTACAAGTCCTCAAGTATAATTTCTTTTCTTGGGGGCTGAGACCTACTTTTTCTGTGGCTTCTGGCACTCTGTCCTTGTTGCCAGATGGAGAAACACAAGGGGAAGATGAGAAAGAAGTCACATGCAGGCTGGAGGCAGGAGTTTAAGTTGGACCAGGTTATGCCTTTACAAAAAGGATGCTAAATGAAATATCCTAGTAGTATCTAAAACACTAGATTGTGAAGGCTTTTTAACTGCCAGACACTGGGTTAGGCACTTTATAAGGAGAAGTAAGAAGTGTTAGTCCCTCAGTTGTCTCCAACAGTTTGTGACCCCATGGACCCGCTAGGCTCCTCTGTCCATGGGATTCTGCAGCATGAATACTAGAGTGGGTTGCCAATCCCTTCTCCAAGGAATCTTTCCAACCCAAGGATTGGACCAGGTCTCTTGCACTGCAGGTGAATGCTTCATCTCTGACCCATTGGGAAAGCCCATTTCATAGATATGAGGAGATGTTTTGAAGAACAGAATTTTTAACTGAATGGATGCAGGGCATGGAAGCATATTATGACTAAAACAAAGACTCTGATGTCAGACTGCTTGGGTTTTGTTCTTCACTCTGCACTGCGTTCTAGCAACGTGACACTGAGAAAGTTACTTAACTTCCGCCCCATAGTTTCCTCATCTAAAAATAGAGCTAAAAATATACTTACCTCAGAAAGTTTCTGAGAAGATCGAAATGAGTTATTATATGAATTTTGAAATATTTCCACACCCATGAGAAGTTTTGTGCAATTATTTGCTTGTTGCTATGGGAAGCTGAAAGAGAGGGAAGCTATGTGTGCAAACACTCAAGGAACAGTTGCTACAATCATGTTGATCAATGAACTGATATTTTTGAAATTTCTCTCACTGTTATAGACATCCCACCTCACCACCAATGTTTCAGTTCAGTTCAGTTCAGTCGCTCAGTCATGTCCGACTCTTTGTGACCCCACGAATCGCAGCACGCCAGGCCTCCCTGTCCATCACCAACTCCCAGAGTTCACTCAGACTCACGTCCATTGAGTCAGTGATGCCATCCAGCCATCTCATCCTCAGTCGTCCCCTTCTCCTCCTGCCCCCAATCCCTCCCAGCATCAGAGTCTTTTCCAATGAATCAACTCTTCACATGAGGTGGCCAAAGTACTGGAGTTTCAGCTTCAGCATCATTCCCTTCAAAGAAATCCCAGGGCTGATCTCCTTCAGAATGGACTGGTTGGATCTCCAGACCAAGTCAAAAACTTAACACTTGTTAGGGGCCAGGTGGGCTTAGGAAATGAATGAAACTGTCAGGAACTGAGATGAATGGGGCCCTGTGAAAAGGGTTGCTGCTACTCAGTAACTAATCACCCACAGAAACATTAGTCGGGTGGTGTCAGGTTGTCTGACATTTTATAGAAGTTGCACAACCATATATTTTTAGAAAATTTTCTAAGTTTGAAAAACTCTCTATGAAACAAAAATTTATCTATAGGCTGGATCTAGCCCTTTGTGGCCACTTCTAGGTTCTCTATTGCCTTAGTGGATATATAAAACCATTTTCTTTCATGTTCCCCACCAAAAAGAGGGAGGAAGAAAGAGGTTGCTGGGCTCCAGGAAGACAATTTTGAAAGGGCTGCGGTTTTCTCAGGTCTGGGTGCTGGGGAGGTGTAGGCTGGCTAGCTACGTCACAAAGCGTAGTCTGGGGTGGGGTGCCCCCCCTAGACCTGGACCCCCTCTGTATGTGTGTGTGTGTGTGTAGGGGGCTGCTTCTTGAATGTCCTACAGATGGTGACATTTATTGCACTTTAAGTGTCAGGGAATGACTCATTGGCTACCCATGGAATGACTATTTTTAGTATCTTCCAGACTCCTATTGCTTCATCCTCAGACATACTTTACAATATGGAAGAACCAAATGTAGCTAAAAGGGATGACATTTATTGATAACTGCTGCCAAATGTAACATTTGAGGCTGTAATTTCAATGAGCATTCATTCTACAACTATTTCTTGAGCATCAACTACACTCTACCCTAGTCACACTCTTTCATCTGATCCTCCTTGTGATGACAAGCAGTACAATTATGTCAGGGTTCAGTGTAGGGCAGTAAAGGTAAATGAGCTCAGATGAATTTCAGGGCATGAAACTTTGATCTCACAAGTTCAGGGCTTTATCAAATGATCCAATCAACAAAACCTCATTCAGAAAACTAAATACCAAAACTGACCATCATTTTATTACTGTCATTCAAGTAGAAAATAAAATGACCACCACGAGGTTATTACATTTAAAAAGAAATCAGCCACGAAGCAGATTGAGAATTTAATACTACTTCCTTCAGTTAAAAAAATTATTGAAATACAGTACATATATATATTTATCTGGGCTTCCCTAGTGGCTTAGATAATAAAGAACCTACCTGCAATGCAGAGACCCAAGTTTGATCTCTTCCCTTGGTTGGGAAGATCCCCTGGAGATGGGAATGGCTACCCACTCCAGTATTCTTGCCTGGAGGAGTCCAAGGACAGAGGAGCCTGGCAGGCTACAGTCCATGGGGTTGCAAAGAGTCAGACACGACTAAGTGACTAACACACAGAGTCTCACACACATACGAATATATATATATATATATATATATATATATCTCGTTGCTTGTTGCTCAGTCACTGAGCCTGTATATATATTCTCTTTTGTATATTTTTCTATTACAGGTTATTACAAGATATTGAGTATAGTTCTTAGTGCAATACAGTAGGTCCTTGTTGGTTATCTATTTTATATATAGTAGCATATATGCTGTATTTTAATCTCATACTACCAATTTATATTTCCCTGTCTTTCCCTTGGATTACCAAAAGTTTGTTTTCTATGTCTGAGTCTATTTCTGCTTTGTAAATAAGTCATTTGTGTCATTTGCACCATTTTTTTAGATTCCCCATATAAGCGGTATTTGTCTTTCTCCAACTTACTTTACTTCCTTCAGCTTTTTCTTATTCCATGGAGTCCTATAACTCCATAAATTCCAATATCCTGAAACATCAGATTAAATAACAACATTTAATGACTGATAAAAATGGTAACATTTTTATTACCCTAATTTGCATCTTTAATATATTTCTGAAGGTATTTTACTCATTCCTACCACAGCAAATTCAGGGGTTGTCTCTCTCCTGGTTTGTCCCAGCTCAGAAATTTAATTTGCCTTCTAAATAAACAGTGCTCACATTAGACAGGGTGAGACTCAAGGACTGAAACCCTCTAGACTCAGCTAGCCACATCCAATTTGAGGATGCATGATTCATTTCTACTTGACTGGTACCATTCAAGGTACGCAGATGAAGGAACAAAGGAAGAGGTATAAATACTTTACTGCTCACAGCAGACACTACTACAGTGTGAACACACATTCCAGTACAGCTCTTCTTGCCTTCAATTGGTTTTTCCCTACACACAATCTCTTTAAGTCTTTTAGATCTTGGGACTCAACTTGCATAATCTTCTGCTTCATAATCTAATTGAGTGGAAATCCTTTTCTGTGGTAATGGAGAGCTCTAGAGCACAACAAAAAAATGCAAATGTCTATAATATGCAATACGCTGCTTCCCTGGGGTATTAAGACTTTTAATGGGAAAGTGACACTGACTCAAAACCTTAATCTTTTTCAATTTCCATTTTGCTATTTCATATTGAGTCAATTGTCTTATGTCATATACAAATGTTTCCTACAAGAACATAGATCACATAGACTATTTATTATAAGGATTCAATTAGTTCATATATGTAAAAGACCTAGAACAGTGCCTGGAACATAGTTAAAAGTAAAATCTTTATCATCATCATATCATCACCATTAATATAAACTTTGCTCTACAGTTTTTGTCATATTATTTCTTTGGGCTGTGTGACTCTTACCTTGCATTTTGTGTCAAGACCTCTATGATATCAGGATAGGAGTGTTTACATCAAAGATTCGTCACACTGGGTCATCTCTTGTGGTCTAATGGCTAAGAATCTATGCTCCCAATGCATGTAGCCTGGGTTCGATCGCTGGTCAGGGAACTAGATCCCAGATGTCACAACTAAGACTTGGCATGGTCAAATAAATAAATATTAAAAAAAAGAGAAAAAGATGTGTAATACCACTTCATGTTCACTAGCTTCCATTCTCTCTTAGGCATGTGTTCCTCACAGATGCTTCCAGATTGGGGCTCCTTCAAAGAACACATCAGCAGATTTTTACTGAATATCTTCTGTGTGTAAGGCACAGCAGTTTGTAAAATATCTTCAAAATTTTTCTTTGCTCCTAAGGAGCTAAATACACGGTTAGACAAAACAAGAACTGAATTTAAAATATATTTTTTTAAAAAAGGATTATATCTTGAAATATTAATGTGCACATTTTTCTGGTGTATTCTTTCATCTGGCTGTTCCCCCCTAACCCCACCCCACCTCCAGCCACAGTGAAGTCAAAACAAGCCTCACAGAAACCTCTATCCTAAGTGGGAGCTTATTATTGTACAGGGAGCAGGGTTTTACTCCCTCTTAAAAAAAAAAAACAACTAGATCTGAAGAAGGGAGAGCAGAGGACTAATTCGCCACAGAAACTGGAGAGGAAGAGAAGAACCTTCCATCTTTGAGACTAGGGAAGACAGAAGCAGCAGATCTGGCAGATTATTGCCTAATGAGGCCCCTTTAGAGCCTTCGAATGACGGCCTCCTCTTTCTCTCCCGCTCCTTGGCTGGAGGACCCACCATCTTCAGGTGCTAAACTCCTGCAAATCCATTTTCTACTTCGCCTCCAACAGAGATGAGAGGGGCACAGACGCCTTACGAGGAAGACAGAACCCTCAGATCAAATTAGGACCCACCAAACCAATAAGAAATTCCCCTGTCAGTGAGCACATTGGTGGCTGCAAGATCCCTAATATATAATAGAAAAGAATGGGTATAGGAACTAGCATCTAATGCATTTGCTGTGCTTTCTCTCTCAGTTGTGTCTGACTCTTTTCGACCCATGGACTGCAGCCCACCAGGCTGCTCTGTCCCTGGGGATTCCCCAAGCAAGAATACTGGCATGGGTAGCCTATCCGTTTTCCAGGGAATCTTCCCAACCCATAAATCGAAGCGGGATCTCCTGCATTGCAGGCGGATTCTTTACCAGCTGAGCTACCAGGGAAGCCCAATGCATTTAGAATAAATCAATTTGAATAATTATTAAGTGCATAAAAACTGGCACTGACAAGTGGCCTATTAACTTATATGCAGAGTCTGGCCTATGAGGTCTGTGTTATACTACATCCAACTCACATGAGGACTTGAAATCCTTCCATAGACACATCTTCAATAACCACTTTAATCCCTCCTTTTAACCAAATAATAAAATGCTGTTCTGTTAGGATTGACTCAAATGATTATTATCACATGGCTCTCTTGGATAAGTGAAAAAATTACCATGTAGCAATATGATCAATACAGGGTTTCAGGACTGACAGGGAAGAATTGAATAATTGACTTGTATGACAGATAGTTTAACATTGCCAACAACATTACCAAGAGAAGTACTGAGAAATCAGCTTGTCCTTTTCTTACTTATAGACCTGTGTTCTCTGTGTTGGATGCCAGTTAACTGAAAGAATTCATGGGTCCAATAATTATCCATCCACCTACCCAATCTATTCATCCATCCATCCATCCATCCATCCATCCATCTATCCACTCATCTGTCTATCCAACTGAATGGCTACTATTTACTAGAAATTCATCTAAGAGAAGGAATTTTAGCAGTGGAGACAAAAGTATTGGTGCTTATATTTAGTGGGGACAGAAAGACAAGCAATAAAATAAATAGGTATAAAATGAAGCAGATCATAGAGAAAAAGAAAATGGGATAGGGACATATGAAGTGCCAGGGCTCATGGAAGGAAGGCTTAAATGTAAGAAGAACAGCAGGCAGACTTCCCTGATGGTGGAATAGTTGAAAATCTGCCTTCCAATGCAGGGGATGTGGATTCAATTCCTAGTTGGGGAACTAAGAGCCCACATGCCTCAGGGCATCTAAGTCCAGGCGCTGCAACTACTGAGCCCATGCATTCTAGAGCCTGTGCTCCACAACTAGAGAAAGTTCATGCACCACAATGAAGACCCAGCACAGCTAAAACTAAAAATTTAAAATAGAAAGAACAACAGGGAAGTCCTTTCTGGGAATGAAGTCGCTTAGTCGTGTCCAACTCTTTGTGACCCCATGGACTGTAGCCTACCAGGCTCCTCCCTCCATGGGATTCTCCAGGCAAGAGTACTGAAGTGTGTTGCCATTTCCTTCTCTAGGGGATCTTCCCAACCCAAGGGTTGAACCCAGGTCTCCCTCATTCCAGGCAGATGCTTTAACCTCTGAGCCACCAGGGAAGCTTTCTGGGAAGGTGAGTTCAAATGAAGGCTTAAAGGAGCCCATGGAATAAGCCCTGTGGGCAAAGGGAAACAAGCTGGCAAGGGAACCAGAAAGGGCAAGGCCCTAAACAAGTTTAAGATACATGAAGGCTATTGTGGTACAGGAAACTGAAGTTTCCAGAATTCCAATGGTTTAATATTTCAATAGATTTGTAACAGCAAATTACACATGATGAGCTTTTTGGTCAAAGTAAATTTACACCTTTCCTTTGCTTAAAATTATCTACTGACAAATGATGCTTAAGATAAATATTGACCTAATTTCTTAATATAGTATTATGTTCTTCTTTGGAAATAGAGTATTAAGTCATCCCAGCAGGATTGGCAGTTTCTCTAACACTGGCACCTAGAAAGTTGGTGATGATGGCAGTCAGTGACTACAATCCCAACTGCCTACTGACAAACTAAAATAAAAATTGTCATGGCTTGACCTCATTCTAATGTCAACCTTTAATCATCAGAGTAACAAGGAAACTATTTGCAGTGTCATGCACCTTCCTTGATGTCCCTCTTTAGATTTACATAGTTTTGCAGTCTTTCATGGAGGTTGACACTCAGCATGGTTTGGCTTGTCATTATTAACCAATGTGATATTAATCTAGGAAGAGTAACTATTGGACCAGGGCAAGTGATAGGAGCCAACATTGTTGTTTCATGGACGAAAGTGACACTTTCGGCTGCAAGGTTTATTCATCCCTTAAAGTACTTTACTCCCCGGCAGCTCTCATAAGGCCGATAGCTCATTTTTATAAGGGCTATTTTCACCCTGTATTCTCATCCACAATCTAGGCCTTCAGACTAAGGGATGGTTTGTGATCCTCAGAATCTAGAGGCGCCATATTGCACTTCACAGCAAGAGACAATCTGTCTTCATTTGAAGTTGAATTCTTGCTGCTATCATGGAATTTAGTTCGAATGCTTTTATTGGTGGTTAAATTGCAAAAACATTCATCTTTTCATCATTTTAATCTCTTCTTTTGAGCAAAGGTAGATAGAAACCAGGGCAGAACTCAGTTATCCTTGGGCTTCCCTTGTGGCTCAGCTGGTAAAGAATCCACCTGCAATGCGGGAGACCTGGGTTCAATCGCTGGGTTGGGAAGATCCCCTGGAAAAGGGAAAGGCTACCCACTCCAATTTTGTGGCCTAGAGAATTCCATGAACTGTATAGTCCATAGGTTGCAAAGAGTCAAACAGTTATCCTTACTGTGAGCCAATTTTGAAGTCTACCAGACCTCCTAGCTTGTACTTAAATTATCCATGAGTGATCTCATAATTTATTTCTCATGGTACCGAAGAACCTGTGTTATGTAAATTACACATCTGGCTTTCTCCAACTCTTTTCCCACCTGGCTCCTTTTTCCCAGAAGTGAAACCTTTCTGTGTGTGTGTGTGTGTGTACATATGTGTGTAAGTGTGTGTGTGTGTGTGTGTTAAGGGGTAGGTACAGCTCTGAAACAGAAGACAAGAAGTGGTCTTCTTCCCCACCCCCATTACATGCTTACCAGTGCGTTTCTCCATCCTTTGCTTAACCTCTGTCTCAATTTCCTGTCTCATCAGTAAGAGGAGGATACTGTTTGCTTAAAAGGACTTTTGTGGGGATAAAATGAGCTGATATATGTGAAAAAACAAAGAAACTATAACTATTATCACAGTTTTAATACATCATCCCTACCTCCCTGCCCCCCAGCGGTTAACCCAACACTTCTATTCTCCAGCTTTGGAAAACTGATTCAAAAGCTATTTCAGTTACTCCACATGTGAGAGGAGGATAGGTCTTATGCAAATTTTCAGCACATTATCTGACAACTGCTCAATAAATAGCAATGTTGTGGTTTACAGGGGATGTGGGGAGTATGCCGAAGGTCTAAACAAGCCAGATCCCTACAAACCCAACCTCTCAAGACCTCAGGCTGAGCTGAAAGCCTGGGACAGGACAGTGAGGTGGCGGTCCCCCATCCCAGGGTCTGGACATCCGTGCAGGCGGCCCTGCCCTTTCCTGGCCAGGGTGTGGACAGCTGGCCTGATGCTTAGGGCAGGCGCCAGGGTGGTGCTAGATGGGGCAAGGCTTCTAGGTTAACCCCTCCCTTGGAAATGAATTCCAATACATAACTGCAGATTTCATTCATCTTAACAAAGGACAACTTCTATTCAGCTTGATTAAAACAAAAAACAGATTTCTTTGGAATTATCAATGTAGAGTCCCAGGTGCCACCCATTTGCACGTGTGAGAACCCTGAAGAATAGCCAGTTATTCTTGGCAGTTCAGTGTCCAGAATGCTGTTCCTCTCCCCAGGTGTTTCACACCAGGGCTGTTGTCTGCCATCTCAGCACTCAAAATGAGAGACCTGTAGACCTTATAGGAACTTAGCTTTTTGTTCTGCTTTGGCTTTAAGCCAAGATGTTTACTTTTGCCCATCTGTGCAAATTATTGAATAGTACTTCAACTGCACATGGCACACTTTATTTTATTACAATTTGGAAGTAATCAAGTTATCTTCAGTTAATTTAAAGTGGGTCGATTGTTTGCCAGACAAGGGTTAAATCTCTCTCTCTCTCTCTCTCTCTCACACACACACACACACACACACACACACACACACACACACACGAAACATAATGTTTAGTGCATTTGAGCAAATTTTTATTGAATACCTACTTAGTCACAGGCACTGTGACTCTGAGCAGATAGAGATGGAAATAATGTGGGTCCTGTCCTCAAATGCCTTTCGTCTGGTTGAGGGTGGAGTGGGTAGGTCACAGGAAACCCATTTGTAAACCCACGGGAAGAAAACGCCGCTGGGTGGGGAGAGTAGGGGAGGGAGGGAGTTAGGCAGGGGAAGCCTGGAGTGGAACTTCCAATCCGCTTGAGTGGCATCTCAGAGGATGAATAGGAGTGATGAGTGGGCGGGAACTGTGAGAGGGAGGAGTCTATGACTGGGGAAGAAGAGCAAGGCGAACAGTACAGAGAGGTGCACAGCATTATGCCTGGAAATAAATACAGATAAGGCAAATGGGAGGCAGGATACGGAGGACGATGAGCATGGAGGGAAGACAAGCAAAGTTGGGTCCCTGGAGGCCTCTAGGCATGCTAGGAATTTGGACTGTACTCAGGACAGATGGCGGTTGGAAAAGGTTGGGCGTGGCTCTTTGTATCAATACTTGGTCCCATCCCTGGAGGATCCAGGAATTTTTGAGATAACCCCTACCAGGCCACCAAGCCTCAAGGAATGTCAGAAAGGCCCCACCTATGAAGGCTGTATTGACCTTAACAGCTGATGAATGCAATGCCTTCTGCTTCCAGACATCTCTCAGGTACAATGCTTGCTACTAAATTTTCTTTTTTAAATTTTATGTTGGAGTATAGTTGATTTAGGAGATGGTGAAGGACAGGAAAACCTGGCATGCTTCAGTCCATGGAGTCGCAGAGTCTGACAGGACTGAGTGACTGAACAATAGTTGATTTACAATGTTGTGTTAGTTTCAGGTTTATAGCAAAGTGATTTAGTCATATATATATCTATTCTTTGTCAGTTTCTTTTTCCATATCAGTTAAGTAAGTAAGTGTTAGTTGCTCAGTCATGTCCGATTCTTTGCAATCCCATGGCCTGTGGCCTGCCAGGCTCATCTGTCCCTGAAATTCTCCAGGCAAGAATACTGGAGTTGGTTGTCATTTCCTAGGCTATCATAAAGTATTGAGTATAGTTCCCTGTGATATACAGTAGGCTCTTGTTATCTATTTTATATTAAGAGCCTGGTGGGCTGCAGTCCATGGGGTCACTAGGAGTCGGACACGACTGAGCAACTTCACTTTCACTTTTCACTTTCATGCATCGGAGAAGGAAATGGCAACCCACTCCAGTATTCTTGCCTGGAGAATCCTAGGGACGGGGGAGCCTAGTGGGCTGCCATCTATGGGGTCACACAGAGTCGGACACGATTGAAGCAGCTTAGCAGCAGCAGTGTATATACATTAATCCTAACCTCCTAATTGATTCCTCCCTTCACTACTAAATTTTCTTTTCCAAATTTCAACTCCACGTTTTAAAAAGTATTGGGCTAGATTATATTAACAAAGTGCTTTCCAACTTTAAAATTTTTCATGTTAAAAATAGTGACAGCCTTCACTAAGATAAAAAGATTAAGCTGTTCTCATCTGAGTATAGGGAGCTCCAACTCATACACCCCTTCTTCAAGTAGAAGGGCTGAAGGAAACGTTGTATCTTGGCTGCAAACCATTTGAGGCAGTACCTTGACCCTCTGGTTGGGAAACTTTGCCTTGACTTCTATTCCAAAATCTTATTCATCAACTCTGCTGCTGCTGCTGCTAAGTCGCTTCAGTCGTGTCCGACTCTGTGAGACCCCAGAGACAGCAGCCCACCAGCCTCCCCCGTCCCTGGGATTCTCCAGGCAAGAACCCTGGAGTGGGTTGCCATTTCCTTCTCTGATGCATGAAAGGGAAAAGTGAAAGTGAAGTCGCTCAGTCGTGTCCGACTCTTAGCAACCCCATGGACTGCAGCCCACCAGGCTCCTCCATCCATGGGATCCTCCAGGCAACTCTAATGTTTCTAAACAAGGATGCTTTTTGTGAGACTATTATTTATCAAGTACCTTCCATGTGCAGCCATGGGACTGGGTATCAGGGATACAGTGGCGAGCCAGATAAACTGGGTTTCTGTCTGGAAGGAGCTTAAAAGCCAGTGATGGTGGTTAATGGGGAGGGAGGTGGACTCCGAGAAGAAAATAAGAATTACTATAAAGCATGCCAGACATGACGGAAGGAATACTATATTTAGTAGCATGTAAGACCAGGATCCTAGACGGGGCGTCAGAAAAGGCTTCCCTGCAGGAAGTGACATTTCAGCTAAGAGCTGGAGGATATGTAGGAGTGAGCCAAATAAACAGAAGGAAGAAGAGTGTTCCAGGCAGAGGGACAGCATGAGTAAGAGTCCTAAGGCAAGTGGGAAATGTACCACTTGTAAGAATTCAAAGAAACTCTCTGTGACTGGAGAGAAGCATGGGGGATGGGTACACTTAGAGATGGGGAAAGGGAGCAGAAAGCAGACCAGGGCTGGTTAGGGAGGACTTTGGCAGTCAAATGAAGCAGCCCTTGGCTGCTGCTATGACCAAGCAGTACTTAAAATCCTCTCCTTATTTTACATTTGAAGCCAGGGATGCTCAGAAAGTTTAAGTGGCTTTTCTAAAATCAAATGACCATGTATTGACAAGGCCAGTGTGTCTTCTTTGGGTTCCCCCAGAATCAGACCTTGACACAGAATTTCATTAGTTGGGTGGGCTTGCCTGGTGGTTCACTTGGTGAAGAATCTGCCTGTAATGCAGGAACCCCAGGTTCGATTCCTGGGTTGGAAAGTTCCCTGGAGAAAGGAATAGCAATCCATTCCAGTATTCTTGCCTGGAGAATTCCATGGACAGAGGAGCCTGGTGAGCTATGGTTCGTGGGGTCACAAAGAGTCAGACACGACTGAGTGACTAAGTGAGTGACTGACACAACACAAGAAGAGGAAACACCAGCAAGGAACTGGAAAGGGAAGCAAGAAGAGAAGGCTGCTGGTAAAAGGTGTATTAACACGCAGATAACCACTGGGCAACTCGGCCTCAGTCCCTGGAGAAAACTCACACACACCTTGGAGTTCCTGCACCTGAGGGGATGGGAGCCAGTCATCCCAGTTCTTGCCAGTTTGGGGTCAAAAGCCATGGTGGGGGTGAGGGGAGATTTTCCTTCTCTGGCACTTCCAGTGTATTACATGAGTGGGTAAAGTGGGTTTCAGGTCCAAAGAACACCCTCAGACAAAAGATGCAGGCATTTGGAAACTGGTCAGAGTGTGTCAGATGTCAGAATTTCAAGTGGGAGGACGTGACCCAACATGGTAATATCTGATGCACAGTTCTGGGGTCCCCGACATCTGGGGTCCAATTCTGAGTCCTCACACCATGCCTCATAGACTGGATTTCGCTTGAATTGATGACTGGAAGGCGAAAGATGTGTAGCTGGCAGTGTGTAGTGCCAGTAAAGTCACAGAACACTCTTGAAGCCTCTGCTGAGTCCTCAGCAACCCTCAGATTCTAGGCCTGTGTCTCCTTAATCACAGCACTTACATCCCATAATTCTCTGCCCTCTGGAATCTTGGTACTGAAGGACAATATGCCGTTTTGAGTGGATACTAGCTGAAAAGGGTCAAGTCTAACCAGGGAAATAAATGAAACTCCACAAAATAAGAATTTAGTGAAGCTTGAGGTGTTGAACAAGGTCAAGCCCTTAGCTTTAACAGCTGGATTTGCTTGAAATTTTAGGGGTGATCTGACTCAGGATTTTTCCAGAAATGAGTAAGTTATAAGTCTGGGGAAACTGATATTTAATGATTTCATTTGGGGGCTAAAATGTTCCTGGTCATTTATATTAGTAACAGTTTTTCTTAGAGGCTGTGAGACCAAAGGCAGGACAGATTTTGGCCCTTCTTTTCCTTCCTGGCTCCGCCCTCATCCAACATTTACTCTGGGGCCCTCGGATTTATATGGTTCAAATAAATTTATGTGGTTCAAATGCTGAAGGCTTTCATAATCCTGAAGGAGACAGACACACAGATGAGGGCACGCTAACCAACAAGCCATGTTATGGGCCTTAGGACAACCCATCAGCCTCTCTGGATCTCAGTTTCATTTGGAAGGGTTTTCATGGATGATATCAGTGGTTCTCAACCTTGGCTTTCCTTCAGAAGCACTTTGAGGAGCTTTGAAAAACACCCATGCCCTGGTTGACCCCAGTCCCAGAAATTCTTTCTAACTTGCTCAGAGGAGGCCCCCGGCAATGATATTTTCACAAAAGCTCTCAAGGTGACTCTAGTGTGTCTTGAGATTGGAAACCACTAGATAACAACTTTCAAGTTTGGGGTAACTGTAAAACTGCTGCTGCTTCTGAACAGAGTTTGCTTTCTGTGTAACTCAGCACAAGCCAGTCAGTATAACTGGAAATTATGTTCCATGGTAAAACATACCATGAGGGAAGTGGTGCCCTGGGTTAGGTGACCACATGTTGGCCAGGACTTGGCCTCTGAGTGGATAGCTTACCTCAGTAGGGCGCATAACATCCTCATTCCAGAAATAACACGTGCCCACATTTTTTTTTCCCCTCAGAAGACACATTCATAATGCCAACAACTAATTATCATACCAAGAAAACAAAAACTGTGAGGGAGAGCAGAGGCGGGTTGGCAGCAGCACTGAGTTGTACAAACTATGACTCACTCTTGTTCTAGGTTGAAGCATCTTTGTAGCATCTTTCTGAGAAGGACTTGGTGGTTGCTTTGCAAAGGAGAAGAGGCATCATACTTCACTGTGTGTCTGAAAAGAAAGGGAGCTCTTCTCCAGTCTCCTGCATCCTCTGGTTTACTTCAGATCACACAGCCCAGTGAACTTTACATAGTGGGAATAGAGAACCGTGGGCGTCCATGTCTTTGTTCTGGCTTGCTCGCTACACTAACAACCACTTCTATTATGTATAAGGCAATTAAAGGATGAGCTTAGAAGCTGGCATCTTTCCTTTAAAGTCAAAGCCAGAAGCTTTTTGCTTGCTCTTTTGGTAGTGACAGTTTCCTATGAAAACAGATTTCTTATTGGCGATAATGTAAGAGCTGGTGGAGCAATCTCAGCTCATGGTTAGCTTGGAGCCTGTCCCATGCCTTTCTGAGATCTTGTCTGTGATATACGGCTGACAAAACTGCCCCCTAAGAGTACCATCCAACATGTTGCTCTCAACATGGATGATCTGAGTTTCTCTAAAGGGATTGATTCTTCCAGAGCATGTTGAGTGGATGAGCTGGTGGCAGGTATAAACTACTTGTACTTTTTCCTCTCTGGTAGTGAAGCCAGCATTGCTCCATCTAATGGGATGTCTACAAAAAGCAGCAGGAACTTCATTCATTCATTCACTTGCTAGGTACATTTCCTACTTCATCTTTTATAGCAAGTCTTGTTTGAAAGAACTTTGAAATGAGTACTGATGACTGGGGTCACAGGGTTGAATTAGTCAGTTGATTACAAAGGGACCCTCAACTGAAAAGACAGAGACACATACCAACCCAGTGAAGATCTGAGTGAGTTAAAACTTCGAGTGACATAACTCTCCCAAACTAACTTCATAATGTACAGTGTGGGCATGTAACAAAGGCATTGCAAGACAGGATTTGAGTGTTTCCAATTAGATAAGAACAGCTAGAACATGCTTAAAAGATTAACACTGGGGAGAAACATTTCTAACCAGACTGTATATATGGACTGTAACCCGCCAGGCTCCTTTGTCTGTGGGATTTTCTGGGCAAGAATACTGGAGTGGGTTGCCATTTCCTCCTCCAGGTGATCTTTTTGACCAAGGGATCAAACCTGCATCTCTTGCATCTCCTGCATTGGCAGGTGGATTCTTTACCACTAAGCCACCTGGGAAGCCAGAGACATTCATACGAATGCAAGTCTGACCGTGTCTCTTCCAAAGACCTCTCCTTGGCATCCCATTGGCTGTTAGTTCAAGGCTGGGCCTGAGAGTGTTTGTGTTGCCGGTGGCTCTGACCTGCTGAAGACCTCCTATAGGGTCTGCTCCTGTTGTCCCAGGGACCTGCTTGCTCCCTATCACCTCACACATTTAATCATCAATAATGCTATTTTAACTTTTACAGGATGAGACACTATCTCATGGTTTCTTCTGTACCTACTGTGTTCTTTGCTTCCATGAAAACCCTGCCCCCTTTCTTCCTCCACTTTCCTTTCTCCTAATGATTGTCTGGTCACTTCCTATTTCTCCTTCAGAACCAGCTCAAAAGTCAGTTTCTGCAGGACTTTCTCTTCAAGACTCCTGACACTTCCAGGATTAAAATCTCTCTCCTTTTTCTATTTCTGCATCCTTTTCACACTTGATATTGCATCAGATTGCTTAATTTGTTTATATAGCCTTTTCCATTCATAAGCTTCATGAGAGAAGTGTCCAGTGGATTTGTCTCTATTTCCTCAGTAAGTAGACAGAGCCTCAGATACATCACGCTGCTGCTGCTGCTGCTAAGTCTCTTCAGTCATGTCCGACTCTGTGTGACCCCATAGATGGCAGCCCACCAGGCTCCTCTGTCCACAGGATTCTCTAGGCAAGAATACTCGGGTGGGTTGCCGTTTCCTTCTCCCTGATACATCATAAACAATCATTATCTGTTGCACAAATGAATTCTAGATTTTAGGGTTAGCAATTACTCAATATTCAACACATGTTAATTTATTCAATTAAAATACATTATTCAATAAATTTCAAAAAACCTGAACTCTCAGCTGAACTGTAATATAAACTTCATACATAGTGGTACTCTTTCTAGGTCCATAGCTTTGAAATTCAAAGAAGGACTGAGCACAATCATTTTATTAATAGCTCCTGGCTGGGTCTATAATTATTTATGATTATATCTTTCATATAACTGTTGAATGGCATCACTGATTCAATGGACATGAACTTGGGCAAACTCTGGGAGATGGTGAGAGATAGGGAAGCCTGGAGTTCTGCAGTCCTTGGGGTCACAAAGAGTTGGATACAACTTGGTGACTGAACAACAACAACAAATATCTTTCAGATTTCCTTGATTTTCCTGTTGTAAACTTCTCAGAAAGATCAATCAAGCAAAGTAAGCAAATAGTTGAAGTTTGATTTAAACTGTTTTGGTCTCTTGGGGCTTTTGTTTGGTACAGCACAGGCAGATTTAGTAGGGTACAAGTTTTCTACAATTTTTATATCAATAACCTCAGATATGCAGATGACACCACCCTTATGGGCAGAAAGTGAAAAAGAACTAAAGAGCTTCTTGATGAAAGTGAAAGAGGAGAGTGAAAAAGTTGGCTTAAAGCTCAACATTCAGAAAACTAAGATCATGGCATCCAGTCTCATCACTTCATGGCAAATAGATGGGGAAACTGGCTAACTTTATTTTTCTGGGCTCCAAAATCACTGCAGATGGTGATTGCAGCCATGAAATTAAAAGATGCTTACTCCTTGGAAGGAAGGTTATGACCAACCTAAACAGCATATTTAAAAGCAGAGACATTACTTTGTCAACAAAGATCCGTCTAGTCAAATCTATGGTTTTTCCAGTGGTCATGTATGGATGTGAGAGTTGGACTGTGAAGAAAGCTGAGCACCGAAGAATTGATGCTTTTGAACTGTGGTGTTGGAGAAGACTCTTGAGAGTCCCTCGGACTTCTCAGAGATCCAACCAGTCCGTCCTAAAGGAGATCAGTCCTGGGTGTTCATTGGAAGGACTGATCTTGAAGCTGAACCTCCAATATTTTGGTCACCTGATGTGAAGAGCTGACTCATTGGAAAAGACCCTGATGCTGGGAGGGATTGAGGGCAGGAGGAGAAGGGGATGACAGAGGGTGAGATGGCTGGATGGCATCACCGACTCAATGGACATAGGTTTGGGTGGACTCTGGGAGTTGGTGATGGACAGGGAGGCCTGGCGTGCTGCAGTTCATGGGGTCGCAAAGAGTTGGACACAACTGAGCAACTGAACTGAACTGAAGTTTTCTACAGACAATGGGAAGACAACACAGTCAGTGGTAAAACAAAAACAAGAAAATCCTAGGTCAGACAATGTTGTGGAGAGTGCCTGCCATCATACTTTCCACAAACCTAAGTCTTTGGATACCTGCTAATTCTCTGATTCATGTCTTCATGTGATGTGAAGTGTTACAGTCATCCTCTCTCCTTCTTGATCTCACACAAATAACTCTTTCCTCGGAAACAGAGAGGTAGATTACTTGTCAGTACCCCCTCAGCACCTTCTCTGAATTGGGAGTGATTCATTCTATGTGGTGTCAAGCCTCTTTGTTTGACTAATGTCTCATTCAAGTTGTGCAAGTGACTAATAGATGGGAAAGTTTTCTGGAGAAAGTGAGTTTGTTGCTGTATTAAATTTCTTTAATCTGAGAGTCTGAAGAATCTCAGATCGGCTCTTGAATTGCTGTGCTTTTCATTTTGATCAGATACTGTTAATTCAAAAATGGTTTAAAAGTGTCCTAAAAGTTTAGATTTGCTTTTCCGAAAATTTTAAACCAGAGGACTTCTGCCTTTAAACAAACTCTGCAGATCAAGAGATTTTATTTAAATTAAGCAGTAGTCTCTAAATGTGTGACTAGCCTTTAAACAAATTCTGCAGATCAAGAGATTTAAGTTAAGCAGTGGTCTCTGAATGTGTGACTATTTTATGAGCATTATATGGAGTAAATGGAGTTTGCAGTACTTAGTACATGGCTCCTAGATTAAGACATCTTGAAAACAGTGGTCCTTCTTACTGTTACTAGTATTTTCTTAACTTCTCCTGGACCCTGTTATTCAGTACTGCCCTAAGGCTCTGCTTTTCATTAATAATGGAAAGCCATTTCTTAGTGTGAACCTGGTATTTACTTCTCTTAAAAATACTGACAGAATAAATATATTTTCCTTCTGTCTATAAGGACCTTACAGGAGCCCTCTAAGAAAAAGGAGAGGGGATGAATTCTAAGTCATCACTGTTAAGAGACACACCTGTGTACACACATTTACATTCATGAGTTTATACTGATACTTCTATTTCTGACCCTACACTGTAGGGGAAATGCAGGATGTATTCTACCTAACCTTCCCCTTTCCTGATTTGTGACTCCTTTTTCCAACAGTTGAGAGATCTTTCTTTCACTATCCATGACAGATTTTCTTTTTGTTCAATCCTAATATACACACAGAGGCTTTCCTGGTGGTTCAGTGGTAAAGAATCAGCCTGCCAATGCAGAAGACTCAAGTTCAATCCCTAGGTCAGGAGGATCCCCCCACTCCAGTATTCTTGCCTGGGAAACCCATGGAAGAGGAGCCTGGCGGGCCACAGTCAATGGAGTCTCAAAAGAGTCAGACACAACTTGGCGACTAAACAACAGCAACAGTTCAGTTCAGTTCAGTTGTCACTCAGCAATGTCCAACTCTTTGTGATCCCATGGACTGCAGGCTTCCCTGTTTGAAGCTTACTCAAACTCATGTCCATCGAGTTGGTGATGCCATCCAACAGTCTCATCCCCTTCTCCCCCTGCCTTCAATCTTCCCCAGCATCAGAGTCTTTTCCAATGAGTCAGTTCTTCATATCAGGTGGCTGAAGTATTGGAGCTTCAGCTTCAGCATCAATCCTTCCAATGAATATTCAAGACTGATTTCCTTTAGGATGGATTGGTTTGATCTCCTTGCAGTCCAAGGGACTCTCAAGAGTCTTCTCCAATACCACAGTTCAAAAGCATCAATTTGGTGCTCAGCTTTCTTTATAGTCCAACTCTCACATCCATACGTGACTATTGGAAAAAGCAGAGCTTTGACTAGATGGGCCTTTGTCGGCAAAGTAATGTCTCTATCCAGGTTGGTCATAGCTTTTCTTACAAGGAGCAAGCATCTTTTAATTTCATGGCTGCAGTCATCATCTGCAGTGATTTTGGAGCCCAAGAAAATAAAGTCTGACACTGTTTCCATTGTTTCCCCATCTAATAGATGCCATGAAGTGATGGGACCAGATGCCATGATCTTAGTTTTTTGAATGTTGAGTTTTAAGCCAACTTTTTCACTCTCCTCTTTCACTTTCATCAAGAAGCTCTTCAGTTCCTCTTCTTTTTCTGCCACAATCATCTGCATATCTGAGGTTATTGATATTTCTCCTGGCAATCTTGATTCCAGCTTGTGTTTCATCTAGCCCAGCATTTTTCATGATGTACTCTGCATATAAGTTAAATAAACAGGGTGACAATATACACCTTTGATGTACTCCTTTCCTAATTTAGAGCCAGTCCGTTGTTCCATTTCCGGTTATAACTGTTGCTTCTTGACCTGCATACAGATTTCCCAGGAGGCAAATAAAGTCATCTGGTATTCCCATACAAGATAGTTTCTGAATTGCTAGCCCACACCCATGAGAGATGTAGTGTACTTGAGTGTTATTTTAGTACAGTTCTTATTATCTGTTTAGCTTGTTAGTATATACACAAAATACTATTTCCCATAGTTACTCAGGTTAATTCTTTGCTCTCCCATCTCCTTCAGTGTGGTTTCATTATTTGTTTGTACTACACTTCATTTGTTATTGTTTGCATTCAATTTTGCCCCTCCTCCAGCATCATCAGATTTACAGTGTTATCGTTGGACACGACTGAGCGACTTCACTTTCTTCACTTTCATAGTAGGACTGGGATTTAATCAGTCACATAGCAGAATTGCTTTGCAACCTCTTCTCTTTACCATTTGCCTCGCCCCTATTTCCTGGTTTCATTTTCATGAGAGTGTTTAATTCAAAGAAAAACTGGTTTTAAGTCTGCTTCCTAATCCTTTTAATTTGGGAGGAGATTGAAATGAATAGTTAAAGGCTTTTAGGTAGGTAGCAGGTGGGTGGAGGAACAATGGCCTGGAGCAAGGATAATTTGTAAAATAGAGATTTCAGTGGAATTGAAAGTCATCCATAAGCATGCTGATTTAGCAACAATACAGTGAAGAAGGGTCATATCCTTAACCTCTGACCTGGGTTGTTTGGTGGGGCTTGATCAGTGCCAGGAAACCCATCCAACTGTAATGTGTTTAGAATTAGCAGGCCCTTGCCCAATAAGCTTCTGTGGTTTGCAGGGTCTCATTCCCTGTAAAGTTTAGCTAAGTATTCTGTTTCTGCTCATTCCTTTATGTGTTCATTCATTTGATTATCTATTGACAGACACAGACCAGGGTGCTTATTCTGGGTGCAGGACTTTAAAGAAGATATACAATTGCTGGGTCTCTTCTAGTCATCAAGCATCCTTCCACCCAGTCCCACCGTCTGTTTTGTAACCATTCTCAACAGCCATAAACTATTGGGGAGCAAAGCAATTAAAAGTCATGAAGTTATTGGGACTTCCTTGGTGGTGGTCCCTCAGTGCAGGGGTCCCAGGTTCCATCCCGGGTCAGGGAACTAGATCCGTCATGCCACAACTAAGGCCTGGTGCAGCCAAGTAAATATATATATATTTTTAAGTCATGGAATTATGGTCAGAATCAACTATCCAAAGAAAACAAAACCTCAGGCTTTCTGGAAAGGGAGTTATTTCGAAAGTCTCATTTCATACTCTCTCCTACCATCTAGACTTTAGGGAAAGGGGTTAGCTACTTATAGGCCTTGCCTTAGTGCTCTTTCCTGAAGCAGTTCAAACAGCCCTGCCTGGACATGAATTTGAATTGGTGTAAAGAGTGTTCTGCAATAATGGAGGAAAACAGTCTTGTGGTAGTGCTGGGAAACCACCGGCTGAAGGTGATTCATCAGGCAGGTCAAAACAAGGCCAATGCAAATTCTAAAATGTTTGTTTGTCTTGAATGCTATTCCCAGCATAGTAAACAGGACTACAACCATGATTGCAAACAGCAATAACAATTTCAAAAGCACCTATGGTGGAAATAGGATAGAGATTATCATAAACACCCAAGTTTAAGGATTTAAGGTACAGTTGAAGAAGACAATTCAGTTTCAAACTTTGTAACCCAGATATTGTTAACATCAGTTTGTTCATGTCATGTTTCACTGAAAGATGTATATGTCGACTAAAAAAAAAAAGCACAATGTGGGAGTTCCTCGGTTGCCGGGGTCCAGCCCCGGTGGATCTAGCGTGATTCAAAGGGGAGACGGACAGGTGAGGAAAACTTATGTATTTAGAGATATAAGATTAGATTAGGAAGAAATAGTATAGTAGGAAATTTAGGTGGAGAAAAAGATACTGAATAACTTGGTTTACAGGGAAAACCAATAAAACCTCAAGACAAGAGGTTTGCACCACCTACGTTAGGCCACTGGCGCCCACTTGAATATCGAAGGGTGCCCCGCCTTAGGCTCCCTTTTGCGTGGGTCTTAGCAGCCAGGGCAAGTAAGTAGACGTGGTGAGCCTCCCTGCTCCAGATGGGAGTTCAGCCGAAAAAGGGGAGAAAAGAACGACATGGGGAAGCCCAGCGTCGGTGCAAGACTCCAAAACTTTATTTTTCAAAATCAGCTTATATACCCCAAGTTGTACATAAAGAAATAGTGGAATATGCAGAGTTATGCAGGGGCAGCAGCCCTGACCCTCATTGAGACCAGGCTTTCTTTTTGCATACCCTCTCATATACAAAAGGTCTCAGGTGGTTTACATTATCTTCTGGCCAAGAGGCCTGTTAACATTTTCATGGCTCTCTTCCTGGATAATTGTCCAGAAAACTCCTTTCCCTAGAAGTGTTTTTTTTTTTTTTTTTTTACTCTGCATCACCCTCAAAGTACTAAATAAAGTTACATTCCTGTAGAACAAAGGTGCAGTGGGTTATAACAAAGAAAGTACTTAACCCGAAGATCTAATGTTGCTAATACCAGGTCTACTACCTGTTTTTCTATATACCAACTATATCTAAAAATAAAAGATATGAAAACTTGGCAGCAAGTATTGGCTCAACAAATGAAACCTTTAATCAGTCCTATTCTAATGATTTTGACTCCTCGGAAACCCCTGCATTCCTAGGATGTTTTAAGCTTCTTGTGCCTCCTGCGATCAGGAGACCTCAAACAATCACATGAGCGGCTGTACGAGTCCTGCAGACAGGCTAGAAAGCCATCAGAGGGGTTTTTGGATTGAAACATTCGTACTATGCCCAGGAGATTTATTATCTAAAAGCTCTAATTTTTTCCAGAAAAAAGTGGTGGGGGGACAGCCCCCTTTTAATGACAGAAGAGTAGGTGGAAAGCATAACACAGTAAAGCAGGCAGACTCTGGTCTTGGGGGGTGGATGCTCAGGAAATTCCAGGGGGAACCCCTGAAGCCTGATCATGTCCTTGCGTTTTGTCAGGCTTCCTTCTGCATGACCTTGTCACGGGCAGGATTCCTCATACTGGCCCCTGGCACTTGGTGGTCCAGTGACTGGGACTCTGAGCTCCCAATGCAGAGTGTCTGAGTTAGATCCCTGGTCAGAGAATTAGATCCCATATGCCACAACTGAAGATCCTATATGTCACAAAGAAGATTGATGATCCTGTGCACCACACCTAAGACCTTGTACAGACAAATAAATAAATACTTGTTAAAAAAAAAAAAAAAAGCACAGCGTGAGAGCTGAGTTAAGTTTTATTTGGGGCAAAATGAGGACTATAGCCTGGGAGACAGCATTCCAGATTGCTCTGAGAAATTGCTCCAAAGAGGTAGGGGGAAGGTCAGTATACCTGTGATTTTGGTGAAGGGGGAGTTCATGCAGTCAAGTGCATATTTTTTGCAGAAGCTTTATACTAATCACCAGGAACAGAGGTCACCATGGAGGATTTTAGGGCTTTTTTCTAGATATGAGGAAATGCAAGAATTGGGTGCATAAAGTCTTCTCCTGAGAGTATCTAACTATCTGAAACACTTATTCTGTCAGATTTTCTCAGAGGACTGAGTGCTTCTTTCCTGATATCCACCCTGAACTGCTTTCAAGAGGTATTGAGAGTCAGCACCCACAGTTATTCGTAATTTAATCCTTACAGAGGTAGATGACAAGTGCCAGTGGTGAATGCCAGTTTGTAGGTGATGTAAAATATCATCCATGTTGAATGTGCTTTATGTGTTTTTTAAATTGGCTTATAGTCTTTGTGGGAGGATCAGGCACTCTGCCTGGATAATCTCATTTTTTCTCTTTCCTTTTCTTTAAAAGGAACTCCATTTTGTTTTACCTCAGGGCCTGATTGAAGTGAACACGTGTGGTTGGGCAAGGACTGAAGAGTGAATCAAATAATCTTTTTTTCTCAAGGAATAAAACCTCATCTTTTGTGGTTTTGTTGGCAATCCTATTCTACCCCCCCCCCCCCCCCCCCGCCAATGTTTACCAGTCAAGTGAGTATTTGGAGCAATATTCCCAATAGAAATGTTATTTGTTATCTTTGGGGGGTTCGCACTTAAAAAAAATTGTGCTTATTGTCTCTTATTTCAGAATTTCATTGTGGGAAAATCCATACCTACCCAGTGGCCTCCAAGGTGTTTCTTGGAAGGTGTTTCTAATTGTGACCTTATCTGAGCATCATCTGAATTATGCAAGGGTCCCATATTATGCATTCAGGTTGCATCTTCATTGAGAAACAGTTTGCATAAAGTTATTGGCATTTCCTGCCCCTGTTAGGCCAAAACTATCTTAAAAACAGCTTTTCTGCCTGGACTCAGGTACTTTTGCTTCACGCCCAGACCAGAATCAGGAAATGAAGAGGCATGTGTGAAAAGGAAAATTACTGGGGTGGAGGTTTGGGGTGGGGAAAGCGGAATTTCTCAATATTTTCATGGCTCAAAATGCTCAACATGGATATGTCATCAGGAAAAAGAAAAAAAAAAAGAAAGACTTACTGTTAGTGGAAATTGCCACTGGTCAGATTCTCCCCTGTAACTTCTGAGCTGGGTAGATCTGAGAGGCTGCAGGGTTAGTCTAGCTAGTTAAAACATTCAGTTCCTTTGCAAGTGTTTTGAGGGCTTATACAACTTGGCAAAGCTCTTTAAGAAAAAGAATACAGATTAGAAATACAAAATTAGGCATGAAAATAAATATCTGTCTATAATGAGAAAAGAAATACTAAGGATTACCAAATTTTAAAAAGATGGCAAATGCCTTATATATTACAAAGTCTATAAAACAACACAATATTTATATTAGCCTGACACACTTCTATAATATTCTTTTTTTCACATTTTTTTTTTGGCTGCATACTCATCAATCACTTCTTCATGTTCAGGGCCATCAAACATGAGGTGAAATCTGATGGAGGGGAAATTGGAGTGGCAAGAAATAGTGATTTTTATAATTTTGACTAAAATGTCTCACTCTTACAGATTTTATAGAAACTTATGACAGTGTGAACACATTAGGAGGCCTTTTTCCCTTCCAGCATCTTAGAAGGAGCCCACGTAAGAGATGAGCCCTGATGTTTAACCTTCGTTAGCTTTATGGTGAATCACCTATGATCTGATGTGAATGTGGGCAAATGACTTAATTCTCTGACCTCAGTTTCTGTATCTGTCTATTTCACTGAATTCTTGGGAGGACCAAATAAGATAAGTGTATATGATAGCCTGGAAAAAATGAACTCATTTGGTTTTTAGGTTACTCAGTACAAGCCTCAGTTTATTGTCAAATCAAAGAGTGTTTTGAAGAGTTCAATAGATGGAATAGTAATTCTATTATGGGGGTATACTTTAATTTTGTCAAAAAAAAATTACCCATTCTCAGCAATCCAGAGCACCAGAAAATAAAAAGTTTGGTGGAGCCAGTTAGAAGAGGACTTAAAAGGTTTTGGAACTTATTTCCAGTCTTTTGAAGTAACATGTATCTTGGCGAGCATTGGGCCTTTAGGTATATCTCGGGTGGAGATTTTTTTTTTTTTTTAAATCTGAAAAAAAGTGATTTATTTTTAAAGGTGGAAGGAACATTTTTTTTTCTGATTTATTTATTTATTTTTAATTTTACTTTACAATTCTGTATTGGTTTTGCCATACATTGACATGAATCCACCACGGGTGTACATGCGTTCCCAAACATGAACCCCCCTCCCACCCCCCTCCCCACAACATCTCTCTGGGTCATCCCCGTGTACCAGCCCCAAGCATGCTGTATCCTGCATCGGACATAGACTGGCAATTCGATTCTTACATGATATTATACATGTTTCAATGCCATTCTCCCAAATCATCTCACCCTCTCCCTCTCCCTCTGAGTCCAAAAGTCCGCTATACACATCTGTTGTCTTTTTCGCTGTCCTGCATACAGGGTCATCATTGCCATCTTTCTAAATTCCATATATATGTGTTAGTATACTGTATTGGTGTTTTTCTTTCTGGCTTACTTCACTCTGTATAATCAGCTCCAGTTTCATCCATCTCATCAGAACTGATTCAAATGTATTCTTTTTAACGGCTGAGTAATACTCCATTGTGTATATGTACCACAGCTTTCTTATCCATTCATCTGCTGATGGACATCTAGGTTGTTTCCATGTCCTGGCTATTATAAACAGTGCTGCGATGAACATTGGAGTACATGTGTCTCTTTCAATTCTGGTTTCCTCAGTGTGTATGCCCAGCAGTAGGATTGCTGGGTCATAAGGCAGTTCTTTTATAGATGCAGGAAACTTCCAGAATCTGAGGGGATTCCCAAAGAGGAAAGAGAATTTCATTCTGGCAGAACTGAGGGCATTCAGAATGAGGCCTTTATTGTTGGCAGATATGATCATGGTGAAGGTTGAAGGGAGACAGATACCATCTTAAAAGTTACCTGGAGAGCCAGTCCTTCTGCAGAAAGATAACAAGCAAAAGACACATTTAAGGAATACAGCTTGACCACAAATTAGATTTTTTTTTACTGAAGGCAAATTTGAACTGACTAGTGAACACATGTGCACAGAATTTTATTTTCCTATGTGGTTCAACACAATGAGGTTGACGCAAACTCTTTCCCTTTCTTGTTTCTAAACACTTCTACTTGGTGCTTTATAGATCATGTCTTTCATCAACAAAACACTTTGCACACCTTGTATCTCTGACCTCTTTTCAAGACACGCACTTCATCTTCTAGACCCAACTAAAACTCTGCTTTCCCTTGGAGACCTTGTGCATCCCTCCCATGTAGGGGTGGTTGCTTCCATACCTTGTGTATCCCTGGGCCCGAGGATGGAGTAGCTGCTTCTCAATTCTTGCAGCCAATTCCAAATCATTTCACTTTCTTAATTTTCTTTGAGATTCCTGAATTTTGTCCCACATGCCCCCCTCCAACCACTCTTTTTTGTCTACCTGACTGCAACACAGGATCAGTGTTGGCTCTTCCCCTCAGTAACTAGAGGAGTGTCAGGCACCTAACAGACCTTCAATCAACATTGGAAAGAAAGAAGAGAAAAAGAGAAACACATATGTTGAGGAGGTACCTGTTCCCTCTTGCCTCTATTCAGATCTGCAGCTTTCTTGGGTCAGATGTGTTAATTTCCCCAACACAGATCATATCTGGTCCCATTTCCATGGCTTTGTTTCTGTTCTCTGCACAATCTAATACATCAGACCCTGATCTTCTGCCTGTCTTTGTAATTTTCTCTTTTAAAGCTTCTAACATCCAATACCCTTAAAAAAGCTTATACTGGCTGTTAAGTCAAACCAATGTCTTTCTTTTGGCTCATGTTATACTTGAAGCTAAATATTCTTACACAGTACTTGCCATAGATTTTGGCAATAAGTGTACTTCAAGTGTGACAGGAGCCTTTGTTTTCTTTATTCAATTAATATAAATCCACCTTTAGGGCAGAGATCTTTGCTTATTCTTCCTTTAGATTCCTCACCATGCTTATCCCTGTGCTGGATAAATGGCTTAATAAATATATATTATAATCTATTGATAATAATCACATGGCAATCAAGAAAGTGTTCAATTTATTTGTAAAGATCAAATAAATATATATATATATAGACATGCAAATGGAAAATACTTTTATATTTGCTGAAGAAAGACATAAGTAAAGGTAAATAATTACTGGAATTAACCTCACTGTTGTAGAAGAGTCAACAGATGCTCAGTGAATTCTGACCCAGTTTATGACCAGTTGGGGAGGAAGGACTCCCTATAAGCGTGTGATACAGTCTTGGTTCTGAGGACCAGAGGCTCTGACCATCCCTAGGACATGTCCTCATTGTGATGATGGTCAGCACAGCATCAGCACCTGCAGTGATCTGCTTCCCAGGTTACTGGGCCACAGTGAATAATCTGGCTATCTTAGGACAGCCCATGGAGTCAGAGCCATGTCCTGTTTCACAAGCTGGGTGCCTTTAGCGAACTTCCAGTATTCAAGGGCTAGGGCACACAAGAATTAGGTGAAGGAGGCTGAACAACAATTAGTTTTGGTGGAAGGAATGAAGGATGAACCCAAAGTATCTGGGCCATCCTCGAGGGAGTGTGTTTCTTCTGAAATGGTTGGCAGTAATTCAAACCCAAGAGGCCTTCCAATTCTGAAGAATTAGCAATTGCAGTTCTGAGAGAATGGAATTTTTCCCTTTTACTGGATTTCCAGACTTAAGAAATTAAATTCTATTTTCCTCTGAAAATTTTGGTGAAAAATTATTTGTTAAAAAATACTGCCTTCTTATTTCCCGCCCCCACATCACTTGTGAGATCTTAGTTCCTTGACCAGGGATCAAACTCATGCTCATGGCAGCTTGGTGAAAGCACCAAGTCTTAACCACTGGACCACCAAGCAGTTCCTACCCTCTTACTTCCTACATGCTCCTAAGCATAACTGTAGGAAGGACGGAATACTGACATTGCTGAGTTGACAAGAAAGAATGTATAATTTCTCATCCAGATCTACTCACCTATTATGTATTTGTATTTTGTGGAACATACTCTTTTATCCTCCTGAAAAACATTGCACATTCACAATAAGATGGAAATAAGTCATAATCAAATGCCAAAGTGGTAACAAAACAATGATCAGATATGGACTGTAAAACTCACTTTAAAATGTATTTTTAAACATTTTACCTTTTAAAGGAGATATCTGGAGTGCTGTTATATTGATTCAAAGGAAATTTGTATAATCAGATTTTCTCTAATCAATTCTTTTCCTCACCACTGCTTCTAGCCTTGTATATGATATCCTCAAAGGCAATGGTCTTCAAGTTCCTGCTATAGTAACAAAGTATTACAAATGGGATGACTCAAAAAAAAATTTATCTTCTTACAGTTCTGGAGGTTAGAAGTTCAAAATCAAGGTGTTGGCATGCTGGTTCCTTCTGAAAGCTGTGAGAACAATCTGTTCCAGGTCTCTTGCCTAGCTTCAGATAGTCTGCTGATTGTTGTTCAGTCACTCAGTTGTGTCCACCTCTGTGATCCCATCGTCTGCAGCACACCGGGCTTCCTTGTCCTTCACCGTTTCCTGGGGTTTGCTTAAACTCATGTCCTTTGAGTCGGTGATGCCATCCAATCATCTCATCCTCTGTTGTCCCCTCTCCTCCTGCCTTCAATCTTTTCCAGCATCCAGGTCTTTTCCAATGAGTTAGCTCTTTGAATCAGGTGGCCAAAGTATTGGAGCTTCAGCGTCAATATCTGTCCTTCCAATGAATATTCAGAGTTAATGCATCACCTGATTTCTGCCTTCATCTTCAGCGGCATTCTCCCTGTCTATCTTTATGTTTAAATTCCCTCCCCCACCTTTTTTTTTTTTTTTAAATAAAGATGCCATATTGGAGTAGGGCTTCCTTTAATGATCTCACTTAACTGTTTAAATCTAAAAAGATCTCATTTCCAGTAGGGTACATTCTGAGATGCTGGAAGTTAGGACTTTAACACAACTTTTTGTTTGTGGTTGGGGGCGGGGGTGCATAGTTTAACCCTTAACAATCCTTATTTATACCCAGTCAATAATCACTATGAAGGGCCAGCTCTCACAGCTGTTGTTCATGGTGTGTGTCTTCCTTGTCATATGTCTAGGTACTTCAATGAGATTGGTGATGTTGGTTTTCTAAAAAGAGAAAGGTTGAGGTGTCTATAAATGTGGCCTCCGTTTCAAAGGGTTGTTGCAGGGGAGAGTATTGCTGAAACAGAAGTTCAAGTGCATTTGGGATCACCAGGCCACTGCTTGTGAGAGTAAATGCTCCCTTATGTATCATATGAGTCCCATCACATTCCGTTACTCATATGGGTGAAAGCAAGGGAAAGAGTGAAATTAAGGGAAAAAAAGAATTCTAAGAAAACTTGATGTGCAAATGTTATAACCCTGATATTTTTTCAACACTTTTACCACTGAGTGATTACTGACCACAACTATGCATGGAGAATCTACTAGTAATAACATGCACAGCATACAAAGGACTGTGTTTTGCTTCTTGGATTGTGCCCTTGATTAGTTGCTCATCACTTATCCCTGCCTAAGGCACAGTGGATGATAGCATCCATCCAAATGACTCAACTAACAACAAGCATCTTGCTGGGCATGGTGAGATGACTCAGAGATGAAGCTAAATATCAATCAAGAAGGCTGTTTCTAAGGTAAATGTTTAATAAATCGGTACTGAAATCTAGGTGCCGAGTATACTGTGTGTTCACTGAAAATTTTCAACCTTGCTGTGTGTTAGAAAACTTCTACAATAAAATATTTAGAAAAAAATCATGTAAATCAAGCACTGTGGATAACTTTTTTAGAGTGAAAGAGCAAGGTCTGTTAGTATCCATTTGTTGTAAATGTAGAGAACATTCAAGTGCAGAGAGTTCAGGGCCAGTTTTAACTCTCTTGGTGATGGCTGGTTAAACAAAGACTCATCATTTCTGGTTTTGATCTCAGTTTTCTTATTTTAAATTATTAGGATGTGGTAAGCAGCCTTCTTATCTTGTTTTACTTTGTTTTATGTGATTTTCAGCTGCCAGATTTTACCAATCTACACACTTTAAAAACTAGCCTATCACTGCTTCTAAATCTTCTCCATTTATTTGTGCCCTAGGTATGATTATGAATTTGATAGCAAGGGTACAGCAAGATGTACATAAAATAGGACCTTCCTATGTTGTGAGCTATCTTTTCTTCAGTTCTAGAGCAGAATTGTGAAGCATGCAGTTTCTAGAGTCAAATTTCCTTGTGTATTAGAATCTCAGCTCAGTAGGTCTTCGAGCAGATTATTTAACCTTTTTATGCCTTATCTTAAAGTGCAGACAGAATTAGTTTTTGCATCATATTCTGTTAGTGCCCATAGTAAGAGATCAATAAATTTAGCTATATCTCTCTAGAAACTTTATTTTATCTGCCCTCCTTCTTTCTCTCTCTCTCTGTCTCTGCCTCAATTCTCTATGTCTTTATCTATCCAAATCTATTTCCCTCAGACCACGGATGTGCTGAAAAAAGAGGTGTTTCTCCTGTCCTGACAGTGACCTTGGGTGGCTTTCATCAACCCCATTCTGTTTCCTATTATGAAAAGCAGCCTTCTTTGTTTATGGAACACCCTTGGCATCCAGTTTGCATCTCCCTACGTCACGGATAACTGCTTCCTTTATGAACAATTTCTTCACCAGCACTATATTTTTTCTTGCCCTCTCTAACCTTTTCTACAATAGGGTCCTGAACTTCATCTACTGTCCTCTGGTATAGATCTGGTTTCTTCAGATGCCAGGTGAAACATTGAAGCAAATCGCTCTCTTGACAAGCAATCAATCCACAAATATTTATGTTAGTGTCCATAGGATCAAGCCACCAAAACCTGTACTCTTCTTTTCTTTATAAAACCAGCATTTAAAATCAGCTATGGGGATTCCTTGATAGTCCAGTGGTTAGAAATCTGCCTGCCAATGAAGGGGACATGAGTTCAATCCCTTGTCCAGGAACATCCCACATGCCTCTGAGCAACTAAGCCCCAAAGCTACAACTACTGAGCCCAGCATGCACTCTAGAGCCCGTGCTCTGCAACAAGAGAAGCCAATGCAATCAGAAGCCCAAACACTGCAACGAGAGAGAATTCCCCACTCGCTGCAACTAGGGTAAGCCTCTGCATAGCAATGAAAACCCAGCACAAACAAAAATAAATAATAATAAAAAATTAAGTCAGCCATGATGATAACAACAGCAAGAATGATCTCCAGTAAGTTAAGCTGGTTTATATGTAGATACGGGTTTTTTTAATTTAATTAGTTACTTAATTTATTAGACTGTGTCAGATCTTAGTTCTGGCATGGGGGATCTTTGTTGAGGCTCACAGGCTCTCTAGTTTTGGCGTGCTGGCGCCAGAGGGCTTGGGCTTCAATAGTTGCAGTATGGGGCTTCCCAGGTGGCTCTGATGATAAAAAAAATCCACCTCCAATGTAGGAGACCTGAGTTCGATCCCTGAGTTGGGAAGATCCCCTAGAGAAGGGAATGGCTACCCACCCCAGGATTCTTCCATGGATAATTCTTCTCTGGATAATTCCATGGACAGAGGAGCCTGGCAAGTTACAGTCCATGGGGCGGCAAAGAGTCAGACATATGTGGGATCTTAGTTCCCCAACAAGAAATTGAACCCGGCTCCCCTGCACTGCAGGGCAGATTCTTAACCACTGGACTACCACGAAGTCCCCAGACACAGGTTTTTAAAATGCATATTACAGAATGTCCAAACAATGTGTTTGTGGCATGTATGTAGGCTCAAGAAAGAGCAATTCAAACATCAGCAGCACCAGACATTGCTATACTTCCTAGGAGGCTGACATAAAACCTGTTTGGGGGAAGGCAAAGAGTTGGAACATAGAGAAGGGAATTTACAGTGGTGATGAAAGGGCCTCCTGGGTATCCCTTAGTTAGATAATGATTTTCTTACTGTTTTCTTTAGAGATATAAGCTGGGCTGTAATGCCTCAGAAACAAAACAAATTCGTATTGTTAACATGTATAACTAAAAGAATCTTCATTTTCAGAAGATCATCGTCAGAGGTAACCGATACTATTCTGTGTTCAAAACACATAAATAGGGTCTCTATACTCATCTCCCATGTCTGAAGTCTGAGGACTGTCTACTAGTAACACATCAGAGGCACTTAGAGTGTGGCTTTCAAATGCAGATTCAAATCCCACAAATAACTGCAATATGTCTTAGAGTTCGAGAACCGCTGTCTTTTGGACCTTGGGCCTGAATAGGGCCCATTTCCCGTCTGGCAGGACTACACAGTAAAGTTTGAATTACTCAAGAAAATGCCTTAATAATGAGACATTACATGCACATACGCACATCACTAATGTCAGTTAACTTTCAGAAAGCTTATCATTTCTCAAAATCAGTGTTTATAGTTGTGGCAATAAAGGTTAACTTTAAAAAGAATTCCTTGGAAATGAAAAAATAACACTAATTGCTCAGCTTAATCTTACGAATGTAATTCAATCATTTCCTGGAAGCAGATGAAGCTCTCATCAGGGACTGTAACCCAGCTGGACACAGTGGCTTCCAAAAGTGGAGTCATCCCAGGTGAAGGGGAAACCTCGGTCTTGTCAGGAAAGTGTTATAATTCCTGTTGATTAGCTGAGCCCTGCAAACAATGGAAAAAAGATGATGGATAAAGGAATAGTGTCTTCTTGGGATAATTTAGCTCTCTGAAGAATTTACTCGTGCAGGGCTAAGGGAAGGCCCATTCCTTCCCTGGCAACTAGTGAAGAACTTTCATGGACCATGTGCCCAGAGACCCCCACCTGTCCTGAGTGTGGATGAGGGGGAAGGGCAGCCCTCCTACTGGAACCACCTTGAGTCAACATTCCCCACCTCATTTTCTGCCAGGCTTCCCTAGTTTTGAGTCCAAGCTACCTTTGATCTTAAGTCCCTTTGCTCCAAGGTCTACCATGCTACACCATGTAGTCTGAACAAATAATATATTATTTGTCCCTCAAATGGCAATATGGATGGAGATTTGGACTTCTAGGAATTTAAGTACCTAGGGTAATGGGCAGTTTAGTTAATCAGGAAATTAGTTCTGTTAATTTTGTTATTCTGTTAATAACAATTATAATTATTACAGTATTGTTTTGGTTTGTTTTCCAGACATGCTGCCAAGTCGCTTCAGTTGTGTCCGACTCTGTGCGACCCCATAGATGGCAGCCCACCAGGCTTCCCCGTCCCTGGGATTCTCCAGGCAAGAACACTGGAGTGGGTTGCCATCTCCTTCTCCAATGCATGAAAGTGAAAAGTGAAAGTGAAGTCGCTCAGTCATGTCCAACCCTCAGCGACCCCATGGACTGCAGCCTTCCAGGCTCCTCCATCCATGGGATTTTCCAGGCAAGAGTACTGGAGTGGGGTGCCTTTGAATTTGCATTTTAGGGTAGAGCTTAGTGATTTTCAATTCTTGCTGCATATTAAAGTCATTTAGGGGGCTTTAATGAATTCTAGTCTGGTCAAGTCTAGTCTAGTCAAGGCTCTGGTTTTTCCAGTGGTCATGTATGGATGTGAGAGTTGGACTGTGAAGAAAGCTGAGTGCCCAAGAATTGATGTTTTTCAACTGTGGTGTTGGAAAAGACCCTTGAGAGTCTCTTGGACTGCAAGGAGATCCAACCAGTCCATCCTAAAGGAGACCAGTCCTTGGTGTTCATTGGAAGGACTGATGCTGAAACTCTAGTACTTTGGCCACATCATGTGAAGAGCTGACTCATTAGAAAAGACCCCGATGCTGGGAGGGATTGGGGGCAGGAGGAGAACGGGACGACAGAGTATGAGGTGGTTGGATGGCATCACTGACTCAATGGACATGAGTTTGGGTAAACTCTGGGAGTTGGTGATGGACAGGGAGGCCTGGTGTGCTGCGATTCATGGGGTCACAAAGAGTCAGACACGACTGAGCAGCTGAACTGAACTGAAATGAATGAATTCTAACACCCAGGCCCCATTACAGGAAAGAGTTTGATTCCATCTAAGGGAGGTTCTGAACAACACATTTTTCAAAGCTTCCAGGTGATTCTAAGTGTAGCACCATTGCTAGTTTTATGACATGATACTTACAAAAGTCAATTATATGAAATCAACCACCATCAACAACAAAACTTTTGATTTGACCACACCCTAATGATTCAATAGTTTATGCAGACATTATTCTTAGTTTGACATTTTTCTGGGAATTTGACTACCTTTCACAATTTAAGTGGCAGGAGTTTAATTCCAGGATCCAGAACTCCAAAAATACAGGCAGAAATATTCTATTACACAATGATGAAGCAGTAATAACAAATCGCCTATTCATATATGTGGGGCTTCCCTCATGGCTCAGTGGTAAAGAATCCACCTGCCAATGCAAGAAACACGGGTTTGATCCTTAGGTCAGGAACATCCTCTGGAGAAGGAAATGACAAGTCACTCCAGTGTTTTTGCCAGGGAAATCCCATGGACAGAGGCACATGGCAGGCTACAGTCCATGGGGTTGCAAAACAGTCAGACACAACTTAGTGACTAAAAGCAACAATATTCATATCTGTGTACTGTTTGGAAGCAGGATTCAGCAAGAAATTCAGTCAGTAACATTGCTAACAAAAGCTTGTTTTCTCAGTTTGTCCATAAAATTTCCAACCTCAAAACTTGAGAGAATTTAACCTCTATGAAGCCCAATATGTGTAACAAAATCAACTGGAAAGGTTTTGCAGTTAGCTTACATTTAATTGATTTGGGGCACTTTAGTCTAGAGCTAATCTGTTCATGGAGCCAGTCAATGCTGTGAAAACTTCATTTTGCCACATATGGCTGTGTCCATCCATAAGCCAGGTTAATAACTTTCATGAGAGTGAGAGCAGGCTAGGACAAGGTTGGTTTGGGTTTTAAGGACAGTAATTACCTGAGATAATGCTTCCACCAGGTCCACTAGATGTGGGGAGGTCCCTGGACACCTTCCCAACAGGTGAGGAAGCAGTTGTGTGCCCTTGCTACCTGATGTCGCACCCCTCAATTTGACATGTACAGACTGCTATATTTATTTATGTATTTTCAGCTGAGCTGGGTCTTCATTGCTGTGCTGGCTTTCTCTAATTGCAGAGACTCGGGGCTACTCTCTCGTGGCAGAGCAAGGGCTTCTCACTGTGGTGGCTTCACTTTTGCAAAGCCCAGGCTCCAAGTGTGTGAGCTTCTGTAGTTGTAGCACGTGGCTCATTAGTTGTGCCGCATGGGCTTAGTTGCTCTGCAGCATGTGGAATCTTCCTGGACCAGGGACTGAACCCATGTCTATGCACTGGCAGGCAAATTTTCATCCACTGTGCCATGAGGGAAGTACACACCCCTCAATTTGTGAACTGAACTGCTGGCCTTTAATGTTGGTGAAAGATAAATGTAAAGAATTTATGAGAGCTAAGTTGCTAAGCCCTTGAGGAGGAGCACACATATCTTAACTTTCTATGGAGGGTGAGGGGGCAAAGAGAACAAGAGGGTACAAAAAACAAAAGAAACTAGTATTTTTTTAAATTAATTTTTATTGGAGTATAGTTGCTTTACAATATTGTGTTTGTTTCTGCTGTACAGCAGAGTGAATCCATTTATACATGTTTATACATCAGTTTATACATCTACCCACTCTTAAAGTCTGTTCTGTAGAGGTTATTACTGAGTACTGGATAGAGTTCACTGTGCTATACAGTAGCATTCTTATTAGTTATCTATTTAATATATAGTAATGTGTATCTGCAGCCATAAAATTAGAAGATGCTTACTCCTTGGAAGAAAAGTTATGACTAACCTAGATAGCATATTGAAAAGCAGAGACATTACTTTGCCAACAAAGGTCCGTCTAGTCAAGGCTATGGTTTTTCCAGTGGTCATGTATGGATGTGAGAGTTGGACTGTGAAGAAGGCTGAGCGCCGAAGAATTGATGCTTTTGAACTGTGGTGTTGGAGAAGACTCTTGAGAGTCCCTTGGACTGCAAGGAGATCCAACCAGTCCATTCTGAAGGAGATCAGCCCTGGGATTTCTTTGGAAGGAATGATGCTGAAGCTGAAACTCCAGTACTTTGGACACCTCATGAGAAGAGTTGACTCATTGGAAAAGACTCTGATGCTGGGAGGGATTGGGGGCAGGAGGAGAAGGGGACGACAGAGGATGAGATGGCTGGATAGCATCACGGACCCTATGGATGTGAGTCTGAGTGAACTCCAGGAGTTGGTGATAGACAGGGAGGCCTGGCATTCTGTGATTCATGGGTCGCAAAGAGTCGGACATGACTGAGTGACTGAACTGAACTGAACGGAACTGAACTGAAGTGAATGTGTATCTGTCAATCCCAAATTTCAGTTTATCCCTCCTCCACTTTGATAAACATAAGTTTACTTTCTCCATCTGTGACTCTATTTCTTTTTTGTAAATAGGTTCACTTATTCCATTTATTATGTTTTAGATTCCACGTATAAGTAATATTGTATGATATTTGTCTTTCTCTCTCTGATTTAACTGCACTTAGTGTAACGATCTCTAGGAAACCAGTATTTTAAAAGGTATCCATTTAGATGGTGTCCTTAGCTAGTGTCTGCCCCTGGGAGGCAAGTGTGTTTGGCTGCTGCAATTACTTAATCCCTGCACCTTTACCATGAAAACTGGGGAGGTGGAGGTCGGGGAGCAGGAATCCAATGCAATTGTTGCTGACATCCATTTAAAGCCAAAGTCATAGAGAGAAGTAATTGGATTGAATTGAAATATAGTTTTAGAATGAAAGTGAATGATTTGATTCATCTAATTCAGTTAAAACTTTAGATCATCTCATTTAAATTGCCTGCATTTCCATTTATATGTCAAATCCCTGGCCTTTACCAAGAAGGCAAAGTTTTCCTAATATAAAATAATGGAAGTCTCTTCACTTCTCCTTCAAGGCAGTCCTTTCAGCCAGGACTGAAGGTCAGGACCCAGGTCCTTGTGAAGACAGTCTCTTTCAATGCAGTGTTGGTTGAGTCATAGAATGTGAGCTCCAGAAGGGACCTGAAATGCTCTAATGTTGCCTAGGTCTCTCTCCAGTTGCAGTGAAGCCTCCACATTCTGATCCTCTGGGGGTTTTGGTAGCTATGGGAGCCGGCGCTACCGTGCTGGAGGTAGCGCCGTGCTGGAGCCTCTCAAGGGCACCTAATCATTCCCAAGGGCAAAAGCCATGGGGACTTTGCAACAGATCAGGTAGGAACTAAATGATCATTTCCAGAATGAAAATCAGTCTTACAGTTCAACACGATACTTTATCTCCCAAACCCAGACAAATGGAACCAGCTAACTAAAGCTCATGACTAGCTAGGCTGATGACATGGCATGAATTCCTCAGGACTTACATTGGAGCACCCCTTGGACTTGGTGTTTCCCTTGGAAGAAGGAAGTGCAGCAGAGCCTTCTGAGCTGGTAAGGAAACACAGAGGGAGGCGGGGGTAGGAGGGGTAGTCCTGCTGTGGCAGGTGGAGGCCCCAGGAGAGGGGGAGATAGGCAGCAGGCCTCCTCATTATCGCTCACTCATTTGCTCTCAGTAAAGCAGGAATGACTGACGTCATAAAACAGTGCATTTCATGATTGGATGGTTAACACAGACACATTTCCACTGCAGGTGGGAGTCAGGCTTTCTTGCCTCTCTGTGTGCCCACTCCCAGGGCAAGTCTGAAATTAATGTCTTCAAACCCTCTGTTCACCTCATTCCTTTTATTCCTTTGAGATTGTCAGAAAGCCTGTGCTGTTTGTAGTTAATACCAAATTGATTTATTGTTACCTCTCACTAAGAGCAGTATTATTTGAGGACATACATTTTTGTATCCATTTAAACACCCATGTCACCATTTATGTTTTGTCTTATAATGTGATCTGCTTTCTCCATGTTGCCATTCTTCTCCAATAACTTGTGTACATATATGAACCATTAAACTATGATTATTTATTCACTCAGCATACCAGGCAAGGCAGCAATATAGATAATTATTAACTCAATAAGTGTTTATTGGATAACAGCTTCATTTAAGGCACTAAGCCCAGGTCTTAGGGTGAGTACAAAAATGTCTGATTTAAATCCTCTCCCAGGGGCTTCTATTCTAGTAAAGGCGATTAAGCCATGGACACAAATGACTAACTCAAAGAAGAAAGTGGCAACTGTGAAATACTGAGAAAGTGCTGTTAAGTCTGCTGAAGAGAATAAGTTAATGTCTGACTTGGGTCTGGAGAGAGTCAGAAGGTCAGAGAGTATTCTATCCAGGGGAGGCTTTTGGTGCTGGGTTCTGAGGGATTCAGGGGTTTGGACAAGTCGTGGTGGGTGGAGATGCGGTGCCCCAGGTAGTGGAAATAGTGGGGACGATGCCTAGCCCTAAGAAAATACTGAGCACTTTCCAGCCCCATAAACTAGCTGTTGGGTTGTGACACAGAACAGGCTGAAGGTGGTGAGAAGTAAATGCTACTAGAGCGAGATCCTGAGAACACTTTGGTGGCAAGCTAAGGAGTTGGAACTTTACCAGTTCAGTTGCCTGGGTTCAGAGAGACACGAATCTTGAGTCCTCCCAGAGGAAGGATTATCCTGGCAGCCTGGGCCCTCCCCAGCTTGCACCTGGTGTGTCTGTGGTGAGCTCCGAACACCTGGCTGTCCTGAGTCATATCTGCGCAGACACCCACATTCACTGTCTAGTCTGCAGCCCTGCCTTCACCCTCAGTCCACGGGAATGTGACCCTAAGCATCTGTTTACCTCTCCCATGGGTTGGCGGGGGCGGGGATGTCTTGTCCACTCTCCTGTGCCCAATACCAGCTGCAAGCTGGGGAGGGCTAGACTGCCTAGGGGAGGGCTAGACTCTAGAGCAGAATGTAGGTGGGGGCGTTCAAAGCCAGTGATTCTGGTTCTTTCCACTCTACCATATCTGCCTCCCATGTTTTACTTTACTAATGATGTGTTTGTCATATAAATGGGTATGCCTCTAAGAGAAGGAAGGGTAACCTTCATCTTGGTAGTGCTTCTCAAAAATTGCTTTTTGGTGTAGAGACATCTAAATAGCCATATCAGAACTACCATTTGAAAGACACTTTTAAGGCATTCACTCATGAATACTTGTTTGAATAAGTGAATAGAATGAATGCTTCCTATATGATAGATACTGTGCTAAACTAAATAACAGCTTTTAGGTAAAGTGAAGCAAAGTATGAAAGTGAAGTCGCTTAGTCGTATCCGACTCTTTGTGACCCCATGGACTGTAGCCTGCCAGTCTCCTCAGTCCATGGAGTTTTCCAGGCTAGAATACTGGAGTGGGTTGCCATTTCCTTCTCCAGGGGATCTTCCCGATCCAGGGATTGAACCCGGGTCTCCTGCATTGCAGGCAGACGCTTTACCATCTGAGCCACCAGGGAATACCAAGTGAAGCAAAAAAATATGTTTTACATCAAAACAAAACACAGTCTCCTTATATTACCATTTATAGTTGCAAGAGTAAATGAAATAATATAGTATAGACTTACTATAATATAGTAAGACTATAATATAATATAGTTTTAACACATGGCACACAGTAGTCATTACCTAGCTATTATTACCATTATTAACTCTCTTCCATGTGAACTATCCAGCTCAAAAAGTTTTTAGTGGAAGTTGATGTATTTTGCCTCTCAGTTTCAGGTTTTAAATCTTTTAACCATCAAAAAATTGACACACATTTCTTGAAAAGATCAGAAATTTAGTTTCTTGAGTTATGACAACCCTAATGTAGGAACTCTGGTTGCTACTGCTGCTGCTGCTTCGCTTCAGTTGTGTCCGACTCTGTGGGACCCCATAGATGGCAGCCCACCAGGCTCCCCCGCCTCTGGGATTCTCCAGGCAAGAACACTGGAGTGGGTTGCCATTTCCTTCTCCAATGCATGAAAGTGAAAAGTGAAAGTGAAGGCGCTCAGTCGTGTCCCACTCTTAGCGACCCCATGGACTGCAGCCTGCCAGGCTCCTCTGTCTATGGGATTTTCCAGGCAAGAGTACTCGAGTGGGGTGCCATTGCCTTCTCCACTCAGGTTGCTAAGGACTGTGTAAATCAAAGTAAAAAGACGGATGTGACAACTATCATTTTATTCTCCTTTAGTTTGGTCATTTGGAGGAAAAAAAACAGGTTTAGGAGATGTTTGGGCTATGTCTGAGACATTGGAACAACATTCTGAAAATGAATCAGTCAGCATGATGATGCCAACTGTGTATGGCTCACTTCTGGACTGATCTGCCAGTCCCAGAGCTGTACTGCCATGCTATTCATGGGAATGTGGATGAAAATCCTTGTGTTGAAGAAACTCCCAAGTCTTCTGTTCCCTATTCAGAGCAATGGAAATCTCCCTCCACCCTAGAGATTGTAGCATAGAGCCTTTCCCTTGATCGAGAGCAGAAATAAATGGTCTTGGCATAAAAATTGATTTTCCAACACCACAAGATTTTGTGTGAGTTATCCAAGGACAAAATAGCTATAAAGTGAAATCTTAACACAAGCCTAGAGAGTTCTGAACCTAGATTTACAGACATAATAAAAAGGAAAGGTTACTACGTCAAGGAAGGTACATTTTACTAAGGAAATGACGTTTAATCCCAGTGTTTTTATTTGTAGCATTAATATCATATGACTATGTTTTATGCAAAGCAGTAGGCAGAGAAAAAGAGAGAAGAAATTAATTTTGAGCCTAAATATACCAATGAATAAACAAGTTGAAAAAAGATGATTTTATAGGCAAGAGTGCTGGAGTGGGATGCCATTGCCTTCTCCATTAATATCAGAAGGCTCACCCAATTTGTCTTGTACAAGAACAACAAAAACACAAATCTATCATGTTGGTCAGAGTATAAAAGTTGCAAGAGCTTGTCATTTCCATTTTTTAAAAGAGGAAGCAAATGTGTCTGGCTTACTCATTTTCCCCCCAACTTTAAGTTTTCATCTTTAAATAAACATTACGGAGACTTGCTGACTCACAGCACTTCCCTTCTTCTTGGCTCTTTAAGAACCAAGAATGGCATCACCAAGAGAGTGGACAAACAAATGATGCAAGTTATTCATACCCCAAATCAGATAATCATATACATTTATATCTGTTAATTGGCAAAGTCTGCATGAGATCATCTTGAAAGAGGAATTGATTTTAGAATCCTGGAGCAAATGATCAATCCAGCAACAGTTTTTACATTTGCTTGATTTGCCCCTCCTCTGATATGTTAGGCACATGTTCTCTTGCTTTTGTAATACTTCAGATTTACATTAGCACTGCTAGCACCATAACACTTTATATTTATTGGCTTAAGTATCTCTTTCCCCAGTCACATGAATTTCCTGAGGCTTGACTATCTTAGCCATCCTGGTTTCAGTAAGTGGACCAACTGCCATATCAGCCAGCACATGGAAGATTCCACTCCAAAGCACTGATAACGGCAATTTTTTTCTTTTTTGTCAGCATTGGAGCTAAGAAGGAAACATCAAATTTGGTCACCTAGGGTGAGGAATACAGGTGTAAGGCTGCTTGAAGACACCCACAGTTATTGGAGAGATGGAACCACTACAATGGCTTCCGAACTGCTGCTTGCCAGTGAGATTTTAAAACTGTTGCCCAGTGAGATTTTAAAAATACAACTTGAATTAGTTCACTTCTCTGCTTAAAACCCTCAGTGCATCCAAGGATACTTGGGATGAAGACCTAAGCCCTCTCCTGCTGATGAGGCCTTGAGTGACATGGCTCCTCTCCATCATCTGCCAGGGTGGATCCATTCTCCCCTTCATCCTTCAAGGTTGCTGTTTTCTGGTTCATCAAAACAGACAGCTCTTCCCGCCTCAGGGCCATTGTTTCTGCTTTTCCTCCTGCCTGGATCTGAGAGCCTGAGCAGCATGCCAGGCCTTCTGCTGTCTTTGGCTGCAGACTCCTTTTGTTTGGCCAGTCCAGAGATTTTTAAAGCTTGAATTTGAATGCCTTAAGGCCAGTAGACTTCCTCCAATCTGCCTTAGGGCCTTTTGTTTTTCTTTCAGTCTTACCTCTGCCAGGTACACATTGGTGTTAGCTGCTTGCCACCCAGAAGGAGTTTGGATTTGCAATCTCTTGGACTAATTAATTCCCACTAATCAAACAGTGATCTTTATAAATGTCATTTCCTCAAGGAAGTCTTCAGAGCCCCACACTGTCAAAGCATCCTGTACTTTCTCTTCATAGCACTCAACACAATTGTAATTAAATAATTGATGGTGTAATTAGGTGTTAAAAGCCCATCTTCTTGGTAAGGACTCTACACTGTATCCTCAGTGCTTTACCTACAGAAGGCACTCATTTATTGAATGGATGATAAAGCTAAACTATTCCAAACTTAATAATATAGATAATTCTCTGAAAGTTTAAAACAAGAATGATAGACAGACATCTTCCTGGGATTTATTGAAACTGAATCCTTTCACTGCTGAGACACTACCATCCCCTCACCCTGAGATGATAACACAGTGTTAAGTTTGTCAGGACAGTAGTTTCATACCAATGTACTATGTTCAAAGAACAGAAGATGCAGAGATGGCGCCAGGCTCCCTATACCTGATTAAACCAGAGCATCTCTACCCTTATCTTTATTCATCTTCTATCTTTTATGTAAATACAATGCACTCCTGCACAAGGTCTGACTGAACAAAGCTTTCCTCAAGGTGGGAACAAGGTCTGCCATAGACTGTAGTAGCAACAGCTCCTTCCAGTATTGTTAGTGGGATCCTTTTACCTGATCCTCTGTATGTAACTTTTTTCTCTCTCTCTAGAAACTTGTAAGATCTTTTCTCTGTTCTAAGTGTATGTGATCAGTGACAATGAATCTTAGTGTGGGTCTATGTTCAGTCTACTGTTAGGGGCATTTTAATTTAAAAACTCACTTTCTTGAATTCTGGAAAACTCCCTCAGTTTTTGGTTAAATATCCTCCTTTGTCTATTTTTTTCTCTTTTTCTGAAATATTATCAATTGGATGATGAACTTTTTGGACTGGTCTTCTAACTTTTGTATCTTTTCTCTTTTATTTTCTATCTTTTAATTAATTTTAAAAATTTCTGTGACATTCCCAGAGCTTTATTCTCATCCTCTTATATTAAATTAAAAAGTTCTGCTATTACATTTTTAATTTCTAAGATCTCTTTTCTAAGTATTCTTTGAGTATTCCTTTTATATAATATTCTGATTTCATTTCATGGTTATAATTTTGTTTCTCTAGTATGTTAATTAGGGTGTGTGTGTGTGTGTGTGTATGTGTATGTGTGTGTGTGTGTGTGTGTGTTAGTCACCTGGTCACATTCAACTCTGTGACCCCAGGGACTATAGCCCTCCAGGCTCCTCTGTCCATGAAATTCTCCTGGCAAGAGTACAGGATGAGTCGCCATTTCCTCCTCCAGGGAACCTTTCTGAGCCAGGGATTGAAATAGGGTCTCCTGCATTTCAGGCTGAGCCACCAGGGAAGCCCATTAAGATGTATGTATACTTTATTCTTTTTGTTCATTTAACACTTGTGCCAGGTTTTAAGTTATAGTTTCTCAGTTTTTAACTTGCAGAAGTTTTGCTTTCTGTCCCTATACTGAGGGATCTGCTGGCTTGTGTTAGGTCGCTCAGTTGTGTCTGACTCTTTGAGACCTTTTGGACTGTGTTAGGCTCCTCTGTCCGTGGGAGTTTTCAGGCGAGAGTACTGGAGTGGGTTGTCATTTCCTCCTCCAAGGGATCTTCCCAATGCGGGGATTGAAACTGCATCTCAGGTGTCTCCTTTTTGCAAGCAGATTCTTTAACTGTAGCGCCACCAGGGAAGCCCACCCATCTTTTGGCTTAGAGTTCTTATTTCCCAAGAGTGGAATACTCCACTGGGAATACAATAGTAGTTCTGTTGAATTGGAAGATGACACTACCACCTTGCCAGTTTGGAATCCTCATGCCACTGAGCAGAGCGGAAAAAGAAGGGGATTAATCCACCGGCTAACATGGTTCATTCTAATTACCAAGAGGAAATTGAGTTGCTGCTAAACAATTGGAGGCCTTTATGTGAAAGCCAGGGGATTCTCTGGTCTGTCTTTCAGTATTTTCAGGTCCAAAAGTAAAGCTGATAGAAAATTACAGCACCCAAACAAGTCAGAACCACAGGATTCATAAGATTTAGGAATGGAATTGGACCATTCCACTGGGTAAAGACACCTTGAGTTTCTGGATAAGAATAACAACAACAACAACAAAAATGAAATGAGTAGTGGAAAAAGGAAGTCAGAAATATTATTCTCATTCACTTATATTTTGTCCATTCCACTTTTTAGCTGGTTATGGTTGGAATATTGATACTCTAATTTCTTTTATTTTAAAAATTAATTAATTAATTTACTTTTGGGCCATAGCATGTGGGATCTTAGTTCCCCGATCACACATCAAACCCTGGGATTGAACCCAGGCTTCCTGCAGTGGAAATGGAGCACTAACCACTGGCCCGCCAGGGAATTCCCTTGATAAGCTATTTTAGAGGAATATGTAGCTTTTTAAAATTCATTCATTCATTAATTTTTGGCTATGCTGGGTCTTTGTTGCTGCATAAGGGCTTTCTCTAGTTGCTCCTGGCAGGGCTACTCTTCACTGCAATGCGAGGGCGCTCCTTGCAGTGGCTTCTCTGGTTGAGGAGTGCAGGCTCTAGGTGAGTGAGCTTCAGTAGCTGTGGCTTACATAAGCTTAGTTGCCCCCACAGCATGTGGAGTCTTCCCTGATCAGGGATCGAACTCATGTCTGCTGCACTGGCAAGTGAACTCCTATCCACTGCTCCACCAGGGGAGTCCAGAAGAAGATTTTAAGACCTTGTTATACTAGTAAAATGGTTCAATTCTGTCTTTTTCAATTGCTACCAATAATATAGATTTCTGGTATAATTAAAACTCAAGTTTGGTAACTAAAGTCTATAAATATCTATGAGGAACTTAGAAGAGTATTTTGCTGAGTTAATATTTGAATTAACAGAAAAGATTTCAAACATGTTGAAGACTTCAAACAGAAAAGACTTCAGCCATCCTATTTGTGATGTTGTTCGTATTCAGTCACTAAGTTGCTTCTGACTCTTTGTGACCCCACGGACTGCAGCACGCCAGGCGTCCCTGTCCTTCACTATCTCCTGAAGTTTGCTCAAATTCATGTCCGAGTCAGTCATACTATCTAACCATTTTATCATCTGCTGCCTTCTTCTCCTTTTGCCATTAATCATTCCCAACCTTAGGGTCTATTTGTGACACAATTTCCTAACACAAGAAATGAGAAAATTAAGAAAATAAGCTAGATTACAGAACTAGTATTGATATCAAAATTTGGTATTTTTCATCTAGATGTCTTTGTCAGGTACAGTTCTGACATAAAATACAAACTACTGTTTCAATGCTGCATTTGGTGTTCTGAAATCAACATATAGGGCAAATGTTGACTAAAAATTAAACTAGATAGTACATAAACTTGTAATATGAAATAGAATGTGTACTGGGTATTCATCACTTGGAGAAAACCTAAAATAAAGCTTAATCTAAAAAAAACCAAAATTGTATGTGTGTGTGTGTGTGTGTGTATGTATATATATATACATACATACACACAGAGAGAGAAAGAAAGAATTCACAATGCAAGCTTTTACCATGAAATAGAAATACCTTCATGTCAAAAAGAGAAAACATTTTTTGAGTGTTAAGTTTGACTAAGTGAAAGATACTTGCTTTATTTATTTTATCTTATTTTTAAAATTATTTTCAAAACCAGGTAAACGGTTGTTCAGGCCTCCTCCACACCCAGTTCTCTAGAGCTCATCTTAATCCCATTTTCTTCTTATCTGCAAGCCTACACACTCCTAATCCAATTACTCTGTGAACTGGAGCAGATTTTTCACCTGTACCCCAAACAGAATTCCAGGCTTATCTTTACATTACCAATATCTGATCAAAGTGCTCAGCTAAACATGGAAATAAAAGGACCACTTACTCTCGATCTGTATCCTTCAGCCCATGGAAAAGTGGCAGAAGCTTTGAAATTAGAGCTTTTTCATAAGATCACCCAATTCAAAAGATGGCTGGTCATAACACAAATCTCTAAAGCTGGAAAGGAAGAAGTCTGAAAGTGCATTTTTCCTTGCTACAGAGAAGTTTTTCCAGGAGTGAGAGTTATGGGCTGGTATAGGGGTTGGGAGAGGTCAATTCCACTGAATTTATTTCAATGGAAAGTGAATGAAGCCATGTTTATGAGCTGTTTTAAATTCATAGTGATATTCTGAATAAAAAAGCTACACTTTAAAATTTGTACTGTCATTGCATTTTCAAAGTCTAACTCTGGCTTAGATGTATTATACTTAAATATAATATCAGAAGTATGCTAGCACTGACTTGCAACAGCAAATGGTTAAATTGTTAGGAATTTTGTGAGCCAGTTTTCAAACGCAGCCATTATTAAAAAATCAAATTATATAAACTTAAAATGTAAATTATTTTCAAAAGAAAAGTAAAAAAATCCTCAAAACTTATTCCATTTTACTATTATTTATGCCCTTGAGGTTATGTCTATGGTGTTGATATTAGGAATGCCAGATAAAATCCAGGATGCCCAGTTAAATTTAAATTTCAGAAAAAAAATGAATAAATTTCTAAGCACGTCTCAAATATCACATAGAAATTCTTACACTAAAACAATCATGTATTGGTTATCTGAAGTTCAGTTTTAACTGGACATTTTGGCTTTTTATTTACTAAATCTGGCAGATTCTGTATGGAGAAAATACTATATAATGATGCATTATAACACATTTCTTCTTTACTCCCTGTCCAGTGAATTTATATTGAAGGCTTGACATCAGTCATGGTGTGTGTATTTATCACATAAATACCAACACACTGCAAATCAGGGCCCTCACACCCTAACCGGTTGTTAAATATTGACCAATACACTGTTGAGTATAATCCACCTTAATCATATTAAAATACTACATAATGCTGTACAGGTGCTTAGAAAGAATTGATCCTTTGATTATTTGGTCATTGCAATGAAAATAAATAAATCTACACATATGCTGTTATCATTTTCTCTGTGCCTATTATTCCATGAAGAAAGTGATATTTTCATGAAACATCTAACAGACTAATTTTGTCCTGAGGTTTGAGGGAAACTATGCTTTACTCAACATTAGGATTCTCCATTAATCACCACAAATGTAAATACATTTTAAAAATCCCTTAAATGTTTATTTCTTCTAGAGAAATCCAATTAGATCTTTATATCTACCAGTCTATTCTTTTAATTCATATGCATTTGAGGTTAAAATAGTCTGGAGAATCGTAGAGAGAGGACTAAACCTGGGATAACAAGTTAATTAATATGAAGAAGATATACAATAAAAGCTATAGTTTCTTTGTTCACTCTTATCTCTGTTGGGGTATGTATTGATGCTTCCCAATACTGTTAGTACATATTTTAGAGGATGCAGCAAGCTAAATGTAATTGTGTACAGGTCAATTCATTAAAAATATTTTCACTTTTTTCTCCTTCAAATTAAGTGAATGAAATAAGAGAATGGACCAGTTAATCATTTTAGTAGCTAGGCTCTAGGGAATTGAGGTCGGTAACCTTGGTGGGCTGATAAAGGAATTTGATACCAAGGAGGACTGGCAAGATCAGGTTTCTGGTTGCCTTGTTTTAATCATTTATGTGTTCCCTATTATTCATAAAGAGAGATAGACTGCTGGGAGCTCCAAACTCAAGTTCATCAATATTGCACAACAGATACTGGTGTTCCCAGGAAAACTAAGTCAGAATAGTGCTGATCACCAGAAAACGTGAAAGCCACGGAAATGATTTGTCTGCGAACCTGACGTCTTTAAATCTAACTTCAAGTCCTATATGCATGGATGCAATAAATATAACTTAGTTTTAACTATACTTGTGTACTTTTGTTGTTGCTATTCAGTCACTAAGTCGTGTCCTACTCTTCGTGATCCCATGGGCTATCGCCCTCCAGACTCCTTTATCCGTGGTATTTCCTAGGCAAGGATACTGGAGTGGGTTGGCCATTTTCTCTTCCAGGTGATCTCTCTGACCCAGGGATCAAATCTGCATCTCCTGCATTGTCAGGAGAATTCTTTACTGCTGAGCCACCTGGGAAGCGTATGTACTTTTAGGGTGTCACTTAAAATATTTCACCCTGTTTATCATTGCTATTGTTTTCTTGTTATGGACCTGCCACATAACATGTCCTCAGCATATCATAAATGTTTCAGAAATAAATGAAGACATACAGGCTTGTAGAGGAACACACAGCATGTACAATGGATGGACAGCATCTCCTTGAGATGCAGGCATGGAGATTCAGACTGCCCTTTGAGGAGTGTAGGATGTTAAGTGTATCAGTCAGAGACCATCTGTTCGGTTCACCTGCCTCGCGGCCTTCAGTGTTGCTTCTGAAATAGAGTGTGTTGCCTAAAGCAGCTGCTCAGTCCATCCCAGAGAAGCAGACCTGGTGCAATGCAGAGCCCCAGCTGTTCAGATGTCTTCCCTCCGTCTGTCAGAGAATCAGCTGTAGATCCTATGGAACTCAGGGGCTCCCCCCATGCAAACATGGGTGTTTTCAAAGGGTAGCAGTAAAGTAAGATGATCTGACGGATGAAAACCTGGGTTGAATCCCAGTGGATCACTTCAGCACATATTTTTCTCATCAATATGATGAGATGTACATGACCCATACATAGGTCCCTTCCATACCTGTTAATAAAACTCTGCAATGTATTGCCTACAAGTATAACATTCTAGAAATATATATATCAGGCTCATCTCAGCTGTGGCTTTACAAACTGCTGGCTTCAAACAACTCAGCTCATACTTTTTCACTCTACCATGATGGAATAATCATGATATAACAGTGAGAAATTACCCCTGATGACAGCTTGTTTAACTACTTAGTATTTATTCTAATTATTAAATAAACAAACTCTTTGATAACTCTTGTGACCTTGGTAGAATGTTAAGTGAATTGGATCCCAGGGAGGGCTGGCAAGATCAAGTCTCTGGTTGCTTGCTTTTTAAACATTCATAGGCACCTGTAGTCTCTGTGTGTGTCTAGAGAGTCACTTAAATAGGGAATAAGCGATGTGTAGGAACAAAACTGTTTGCTGAATGGACTGTTTTCTTTACCCCAAATCAAACTGACTATCATCAGGGTATTATTGGAAACTCTTTTTTCAGTACAAAAATGTCAGGTCGGGTCTTTTAATTTCTCTCAGTGCCCCTGGTCACTACACACAGAAGAGAACAGTGAGTTTGGTGACAGATTCTCTTTGTCTACTGGTTTGTGTCCTGTTGTTGAATTTCTTCTTCTAATTGATTTTCTTTTGAGGTGTTTTGTTGTTGTTGTTTTGTTTTTTAATTTAGGAGCTATCATTCACTAAGTAAAGTTGTAGATTATGCACTGAATATGTTTTTTAAAAATTTCTCTGAGTGAATAACCAGTGAATGCCCCTAAACATTCATTTTCAAAAGCACAATATTGATCCTAACAAACATAACATTAGAATACATCAATTGAGGCAATGCATAGATTATCTACCGATTAAAAAAACTATCTTAGAACTTTAAGACTGGCATTAAATAGGACTATCCATTTATCTTATGAGTCAGTGTTTTTTCAAAATTTTTGACCATGATCCTCAATATGTATTTTTTACTATGATCCAGTATATATGTGTGTATCTGAAGAAAAGTTTTAATAACATATTTTTCTTACTATGTGTGATGGGCTGTGATATTTTAAACAGTCTCTTTTATTATTTTTTAAATTATGGCTATAATTCACTAAATTGATTCATGATCCACTAATGGGTACTGACCTACAGTTTGAAAAATAGTGTTTGAAGCTAATATACTATCAAGCCTATATATATATAACAAATATCAACAAGCCATGTTATAATGAAGCAGCTCTACAGTGAATATTTGCTTAAAATTAGCAACAATATAGATCGCTTTTCATAGTTATTGATGGAGGCTTGGGCCAGGAACTACTAGTTGCTTCCTGCAAAGAGCCATCAGTATCCATGTTGCTCTGTTTACCTGGCAGTTAGGTGTGATCATATGACTGAATTTTTGCCAAGGATGTGAGTGGAGGTGATTGTGTTTCTTCCAGTCCTGCTCATATTAACCTCTCTTCCCACACATGCTGCTGGCCGAATAGAGAGAACTCTGATTCTCAGGAGGGAGAGTCCACCTCCTCCATTTGTGCTGTGAAGTAAGGAATTCTCCTTTGTTATGATAAGTCAATGAAATCTCAAAGTTTTGTAGTAGTTTGCTTATCCTGAGCAAATTGTTGGTCTCCTTCAAAAGTCTGCCATGTTGTATTTGCCTCCACTTCAACTTCCTTCAATCCGTTTGTCATAGTGCAGCTTCAGTGACCTTCCCGTATAAACTAACCATTTCAAGTCTCTCCCCCTCATGCCTAAGAGATTCCAATGGCTTCAGACTGCCTTCAGGATAAAGCACAGACTCCTTAATGTGGCCCTCAAGACTATCTGGTTTTGGCCCACCTATCTTTCTGGTTTCATCTCTCACCTTGTTTACCATCTCTTATCATCTCTCCCCTTACTCTCCTCATTTTGATTACATAGGCCTTTTCTCGCTTGTTTCTACTCATTCTCTCTCTGGCCACCAGGCTTTTGTATATCCTATTCTTTCTGCCTAGAATATAGGTCGATAATAGACTTTGCAAATCATATAATTTCTTCCCCAACTACTGAAATCTGCCATCTTATCCAAAGGCAGCTGCAGACACTATGTAAATGAATGGGCATGGCTATCAGCTGATCAAATATATATTTATAAATATATGTGATGAGCTGGATTTGCCCCATGGCCTTTAATTTGCCGACCCCAAGCCCAGAATGTTCTTTCTACCCTTTTTCCTAATGAACAGCCCTATATACGCTTTATCTCTTCCCCAAGGGAAACTTCATTGATACCCCTAAGTCAAAACCTCCTATTATATAGTCTTATAATTCCATATATTAATACCTTTATGATAATTATTACACTGGAAATACTACACTGCCCATTAGTGGTCAGAAGGAGTTTACAAGCCTCTTGCTTATTCATCATTATTCATTCACTGCTATTCATTCATTGTTATGTGTAATAAATGAGCACCTGTGATTTGTCACCTTGTACATAAGACAGAGTAAAAAAGGTCATTGTTCTAGCCTCTGTGATCTAAGATAATATATTCACCCATTTGTTGAGTTGACAAATTGCAAGGAGAATTCCAAGGTATGTAAGACATGAAGTCATTACTTTGGTTATGGGGATGGTTGTTTTCCTATCTGAAAAATAAAAACCAGAAAAAAACCCCTCAAAACTGAAAGCAATAAAAATAGTGCTTTTAGGGGATTTCCCTGGTGGTCCAGTGGCTAAAACTCCATACTCCTAATGCAGGAGCCCAGGTTTAGTCCCTGGTTGGGAAAACAGATCCCACATGCTGCAGCTAAGACGCTGTGCAGCCAAAATAAATATTTTTTAAAAGTAGTGTTTTGGGCACCTTGAGTATAATATTCTTACAGGTGTAGTCATTTGATTTGCAGGATTATTGTTGTTTTTTAGCCACTAAGTCATATTCGACTCTTTTGCAACCCCACGGACTGTAGCCCATCAGGCTCCTCTGTCCATGGGGTGCTCCCGGCAAGAATATTGGAGTGAGTTGCCATTTCCTTCTCCAGAGGATCTTCCCAACCCAGGAATCAAACTTGCGTCTCTTTCATCAGTAAAGGATTCTTTACCAGTGAGCCACCTGGGATGCTGTTGGTTGAATATGGAATGTACTGCTGACCCAACCACTAATTTTCTCCTTTCTATGTGCTGGTCAACCTGAACAAGTTTTGTAGTTTTCTTTCTGGATTTCTAAGCCTAAATATTTAGAGGCTTTTACCTGTCAGACTTGAGAAGCTGCAGCACCAACAGAATTGGAATCGGGTGCCACACTGCCCACATCGACTTTGGTCAGAAACAGATGGGTTCATCCAGCCCTCTTGATTTCTTATGTTACATGGTAGCTCTTTTCTGCAAAGAAGGCCCAGAGAAAAGAAAATACTGTATCAGTGAATGCAGACATAGAAACCAGACTTTCCAGATGATTCTGGGTGTTGCTGACTACGTGTATAAGTTTATATGGAAAGAGGCTAAGAATATCTTGAGCAAGACGACATTATTGCTCATACTTCAGTTTAAGAGGGAAGCTGTCGCCAAGCACAGACTAGGGCAGGCACTGGTAGGCTTTACACCCAGCTCTGATGGATTTCATCAGGCTAGAAGTGAAAGTTGTTTTCAAAGCAGAGTCACTTTAAATCAAATGCAAAAAAGCACGTGTTCCTCCTTGTCTTTCCCTCAACCAGCTGCATCTGGTCCATAGATTTGTTTGGTTTGGCTTTCATAGTGTTTAAATAAAACCCCAAACTGGATTTGTTGATATGGGAGATTTCATATAAAAATCTAGATTTCTGGCATCTGGGAAAGCTGGCAAGTCTGGGTGGTATTGCCATGTGGGAGGGTGGCTGGATGCTGTGCGGCTCAGAAGAGTCACAGACTTGCCAAGACCCTGTCCCTGACTGACCACCTTCACTCACTCATGCCACAAGAAGTTTGTGTTTTCCCTTGCCGAATAGAAAACAGGCTCAGGGGCGTAGAAATATTTTGATGTTTTAAAGAAAACAGCTCTTATTAATCCCACTGTGTTACTTGGATATTTGTATATCACTTTGAATTTTTATAAGTATCTTCCCCTCAAAGAACTCAAAAGATTATGCAAAAGTTGAAGAGTTAAAAACCCACGGACCATTCCTGGTCAAGTGGACTAGATGTCCTGAAAGATGGCTGAGTTTAGGAAAATACCTAGTTGGAAGGGCTGCAGAAGGACTGCACCTAGAAGGGCACCCTGTTCATACCAAGTCTCTCTGTGGGCCTTTGAAGGACTCTGAGAAGGTGAGTCAGTGAGGATAGGCATTCTCATTTTGTCTATGAGTTTAGACAGAAGTGCAGAAGTATCCCCTTCAGCCCACAGGGACTTGTTAGGGACCTGGCCACCGGGCAGGTCATATGCCAGCAGACATAGCTTAGAACATGAAACTTAAAGGCTAAGTCACAATTCACCAAATGAATGAGGACTTTAGAAGCAAGCTAGTCAGCAGGAACAAAGTGAGCACAAGCTTAGAAACACTAATAACAATATTGAGTGCTGGAGGAATCATGAGAAATTTCCATTTTCCTCAACTGTGTCCCCTGTAATACATGAGCATTTATGCCAGTTACACTGTTGACTAGAGCCCTTTTAGAGCCTGCTACTCAAAGATTGGTCCATGGACCAGTAGCATCATTACTCAGGAGCTTGTTAGTAACAGTATCCCAGAAACTATTCCAGAGCCACTGAGTCAGGTGCCCAGAAGATTCACATATACACTAAAATTTGAAAAACATGTCTTATGAGGGTAATGAAGTTTGGGACCAGATAATAATAGAGGGATTTTTCTTTCTTTTTCCTCCCTCCTTTGTTTTAGAGCTCATCTGGCCATGAAGGTAAATATACTTGAAACCTCAAAACAATGGAAATAATGCCCAATATGTCAAGATGAGTGGCATGGAGGCCCAGAATAAATAACAGAATTACTATTATTTCATTTTTAAGAAGCTATTGTTTTTCCTAAATAAATTGAGATTCAGTTAGCTCATCATTTTTTAAAATCATGTAGATAGTAGATACAACCGAGATCAGGTAGAAATAGACTCTTTAAAACAATGAAGCCCAGTCTTGCTCTTTGGACTCAAACACTAATAAAAGGAATACAGATTATTGAGTTATTTATTACATTCATGAGCTTACTTAAATTCCAGTTTATGGCAGGAAGCTATATAAAAATATTCTTACTTTTTTTCATTTAATGAGTACTGGAGATGATAGATTGGCCTCTATGTGAGATAAAGGTATCATTATTGAATGCATACTATGTGTCTAACTCTTCACATAGTTCATAAAGTCTCCACAACAGGCATGAACCAGCCTTAATTTATAAATGGGAAACTGGAGGTCATAGACATTAAGTTGCTTATGTAAGGTCAGAGGATTATTGTTTTGCAGTTAAGATCTAAACACACACTTGAATCTGAATCCCGCATTATTTTCTTTTCCCTCCAAGGTACCCTGGACTGAACTGAAGATTTTTTACTTCTCTTTTACCTAGCAACTTTTCCTTTGATCTTGACCATCAGAATGGAAAAACTTTTTTTTTTTTTTTCTTAACTTGATTTCATCTTTCCTACTTCCAATCATTGGTCTTCCCTGGTGCATCAGTGGTAAAGAACCTGCCTGCAAATATGGGAGATATGGGTTCTATTCCTGAGTCCGGAAGATCCCTTGGAGAGGGAAATGGCAACCCACTCTAGTATTCTTGCCTGGGAAATCCCATGGACAGAGGAGCCTCATGGGCTACGGTCCATGAGGTTTCAGAGTCAGACATGACTTAGGAACTAAGCACACACACACACACACAGTTACAACCATTAAAACAAACAAAAATACCAGCTGTATTTCTAGTGATTTTTTCCCCCTGATAATAGAATCAATCAGGTTCATTTGGTGAAATTTGGAAAATATGGAAGAACACAGTGAACAAATGAATAGCACTCATAATCCTATCACTCAAAGATAACCCTACCACTCAGAGATAGCCACTATTCACGTATTATATGCTTCCATTGACAATGAATATATATATAGCTCATTAAAAATAGACTCATCCTGTGTAACTATTTTATAATAAATGTTTCCTCATGCCAATGGATATTGTTTCTACAATATACTTTTCAAGGTTCCCTAATATCCTACACATAGATATAACAATGTAAACTGAAGGCCACATTCTAAGCACCTTGGCAATGTTATCTCACACAAACAAAAAATTTAGTAAGTGGTTTTATCTTCACTTTATATGAGAAATGGGGGGCCCACAGAAATAGTGTGGTGTTATTCGATTTGGATTACATGTCTTTCAATGACAGAGTTAGGACTGGAACTCTCAGAGTCTAGATTCAGAGCAACATCCCTAGTCCCTTTACTCAATAAGTCTCACTGGAGCTTCAGGAGTCCTTTTAAGAATAGCAGATAGATTTTCATTAAATTCTTCAATGTAGCACAGCCACAGTCCATTTTTATGGTTCAGTGTCATGGTTCCTTTTTTTTTGCTTTATCCTTTCGTCTCCTTCACAAGCTTATATTTGTTTTTAGTATTAATTATCTTTGTCGTCAATTGAGACTGTGTATGGATGTGTACCCTATCCCACATCCTGACAAATTCAATAAATGGTAGAGAAAAATAATTGTTATATAGATATATCTTTTAATTTTCTCCCCTTCTTGCCCCTCTTCTCTTCTCCTCTTCTCTCCTCTTCTCCTTCCTTCCTTCCTTTCTTCCTCTTTCCCCCATTCTTTATTTCTTTGCTAGGCTTTAGCTATTTGGTTTTACTCACCAAGACCAAGCTATCCTAAAATACATACAGTATTTTATGAGAAAAAAGAAGCCTGCTTTCATCATTCCAAATCAAATCTTTGGGCATTTCAAGTAATACATGTTACAGCTTTGAAGAATAAAGATATTGAATGGTGAGAATTTAAAAATATTGAAGGGACTTTCAGATGGCAATTTTGTAATCTGAAACCTTAAAAAACAAAACTTGGAGACTTAAAAAGCAAAATTTTATAACCTGAGATGTCTCTTTGCACATTTATGAAAACTGTGGAAATTTTGTGGAAAAGCAAATCTTTATGTGAAAAGAGAACTTGGAAATTTTAAAATATGAGTTGTTATTCTGTTTCCAAGAGCTGATACAGGAACAGTAAACCACAAGTGAAACTGTTAGATGACACTAAGAGTAGTAATAATGTTAATTTTCTGATGTCAGAAAGATGGAAAAAGGAAGTACACACTTCTGCAATTGAATTGAACTAAAGCAACTCAATGATGCCAGCTTTGGTTGAATAGATGAGTCTGGCCACTAACAGAGTTTCCTTACAAGCAGGCCATGGCCAAAAGGAGATCAACAGACAAGATGCCAAAATCATCAGCCAGACTTGCCATTGGATTCCTTTGAATCTTTTCTGTGAGTGCTGGTATTAATCACTGAACTTATACACAGGAATGCCATAATTACCATATATTTATCTCACTTTGCTTCACTGAGACTATTTTACTAATGAATGATTGAAAAATAAAAACAGGAAAATGGTTAAGAGCAAAAGGTTTGGCATGGTTTGAATCCCAGCTCTGCAATGTACTTGTTTTTGCCAACTCTGGATCCCTACCTTCATCTTCTGGAAAAGTCACTTTCTTTTTCCCTTTCTTCTCTTATGTTGTGTCAATAATCAAGATCTCTGCCCTCCTCTTGAAAAATGGTAAGGCATGTTACCTAAGCCTTACCTAAGGCATGTTACCAATCAGATTCAACTTCCCAGAAATTAGGCCATGTCCAAAGGAAGTGAGCAGAATAGATCATCTCTATGGTGGTTTTCCTGAAGGAAGTGATTTGTTAGTTCCTGCTACCTAGATGTTGGAATTTTTTATGTTTCTTCTTCTTCCAATGAGCCAGTTATTTGTTCTCCCTTGATTCTGTGAGATACTCCATGCTCTTCCAGTATGTTTCAGTTTTACTTAAGTTAACCAGAATCTATTTTTCTTGGATTCAACAAGGAACTTGAATAGTCTAAACAAATTAAGTAAAGCATAACTCTAATCTCCATACATTTCAGCAAAGGTAAAATATCTAGTTCAACCTATAGCTAAATCTATTACAGCAGATTTATAATAATGACCTCAACATACTTGACAATACTAAAAACATATTTTGGTAACTGTGGAATATTTACATCATCTTCCTAAGAAGTTACTTCGTATGTAAAATTTTGAAAACCGGGACTTCCTTGGAGGTTCAGTGGTTAAAACTCTGTGCTTCCAATGCAGGGGATTTGTATTTGATCTCTGGTTGGGGAACTAAGATCCCACATGCCTGGTGGCACAGCCAGGAAAAAAAAAAAGAAAGAAAGAAAAAAGAGAGAGAAGAAAAGAATGCCTATTTGCAAGACTTGTGAAGATTAAATGGGAACATGCCTGGAAAATGTCTAGCACAGCACCTCTTAGAGTAAGTGATCTCTATCTATTGGCTTAGTGGAATACTGATCTGGTATTCAGTTTTAATAAATAGATTTGATCTGAAAAAAAATGAACCAGTTTCTATAAAAGTATCTAATCAATATTTTCACCATGCAAGTGAGCAGTTTTAATTTCCCTTAGAAATTTATTGTGGTGGTGGTGGTGAAGTAGCCAAGTCGTGTCCTCTTGCGACACCATGGACTGTAGCCTGCCAGCCTCCTCTGTTCATGGGCTTTTCAAGCAGGAATACTGGAGTGGGTTGCCATTTCCTTCTCCAGGAATTTTCCTGATCCAGGGATCAAACTCAGGTCTCCTGCACTGCAAGCAGTCTTCTGCATTGCAGTTGGATTCTTTACCAATTTTGCTTTAAATAATGAAGTGATATAGTAAGGAGGTATTTTCAGATGTGTATCAACTAAGGGAATAACTAATTTAGTCTTCACTGTATATGTATGTTAACACGGATGTGTATTTGCATACATAATAGAGCCAACTGGACTTGTTCTTAAGATTGTGTAGAATATAGATATATAGAGAATTAAAACCAAATCCGAGATAACCTCAGCTATTCATTCTAATAGACTCATGTACCTGAACATTTAGGCTTATACAACATTAATCTCATTCTAGTTGGCATTTGGCATAGAAAATCTTTAGTTAAAGCTTCTTCTGCTGAAGCTGAAGTTTAAGAGTGTCAGGTCATTTTTTTATGTTTCCACAGTTTCAAAATTTTACTCATTATGGGGAAAGCACACCAGCGTCTGCTTTTCCCAAGAGCCTTCCCAATGAACTGGATTTACAAAGCCATTTAGCCTGCTCTCATGAGGCAGTCCAATTCTGCTAGCAGAATGAGAGGAGGAAGGTGTTGTGAAAGGCACTTATCCAACAACCATTCCTCTTTGATAGCTAACAGAATCCTAATTTCATTCAGATTCCTAAATCTCAAGGCAAGTGGTGATCTCCAGCAAATGAATCTCATGCATCTTAGCCATTCATGGTAATTTGGTTCCCATTTGCTGGTAGTTGGTCTAGTGTTTTGCATGTGACCAACTTCTGGCTGAAAAGGTGTAAGGGAATCTGTTGAGAGAAGGAGCTTCTAGAAAAGAGTTTTTTCCTGGTTAAAAAATGTAGAGACTTGTGAAAAGCCTTTTGACCTTTAAGCCTTTCTTCTTGTCTTGAAGTAGCTAAGTGAGGATGACTTCCTTATAGCTATATCCATTTTCCTGTAACCATGAAGTGATGAGATAACTGGGTAAAAAGCCAATATACTAAAAATGGCAGAGTGGAAATATAAAAAGAGCCTGAACACTTGATGTCATTTTTAGCCACTGCTCCCAAAATGGAAGCCAGACTGTATACCCCTGGATAACTTGTTAACTGAGATCACTGAATGTCTTCCTTACTTTTCTCTTACTTGTAGCTGAAAGCATTTCTAAGGGCATTCACACTTATACACCTTTTCTAAACCCTTTAGTTTTAAATGCTTTATATCACCAGACAAAAGATCATTGTCTGACAAGAGACCCTGGAAATTCCTGCATTTTTATCTCTCAAAAATGAGCTAGAAATTCTGTTCAGTGTTTTACTAGCAGATGTCTCGGGAGTTGGGGGGAGTAGAAGGGGAGTGGGGGGATTGTTTGTATTTGCTACAACTCTCAGAGTAAGTACCTTCCAGTATAGCAAGTTTAGTTAGCTAGACAATCTTACAATAAGGGATGGTGAATGGGACCTGTAGGGAAAATTCTCAGTTGTCTTGTCTTAGAGAGAATTTTAGAATCAGGATAAAAGAAAGCAGTTACTGATAACCTGGAATGCAAAGCATTTTTCAGTATCTATAGAAATTAGGAGTGGGGCATTCGTTTGCATAGAAAGTAGCAAAACTTTGAAAACATGTCGGATATTAAAAAATAAAAATAAGAGAGCAATGTTGTATTACTATAGGGAGAACTGTAGCCTCTTGAACCTCATGGCCTATTTTTCACAGATAGAGAATTCTAGAAGCTGTCATCACAAAGACTGCTGTGCTCTTGAAGATGCCCTGCAGGTTTTCAATGCTGAGGCGATTTCCTGAATGCATAATGTGCCTGAGAAGAAACTTCTGAGGGAAAAAACTTGTTTTTTCAGTTAGCAGAGTGACTTTCAAACGTTTTTTTAAACCACGACTCACAATAAGATATGAGCTTCCCAGGTGGCTCAGTAGTAAAGAATCTGTCTGCGAAGCAGGGGATGCAGGAGATACGGGTCTGATCCCTGGGTTGGGAAGATCCTCTGGAGGAGGAAATGCAACCCACTCCACTATTCCTGCCTGGAGAATCCCATGGACAGAGGAGCCCGGTGGGGTACAGTCCATGGGATCACAAAGAGTTGGACATGACAGAGATATACATTTTAGATGTCTAGTATAAAGTACATATGTGTATGAACACATACCCGACTGAAATCAGTTCAGTCACTCAGTTATGTCTGACTCTTTGCGACCCCATGGACTGCAGCACATCCATCACCAACTCCCAGAGCTTACTCAAACTCACGTCCATTGAGTCGGTGATGCCATCCAACCATCTCATCCTCTGTCATCTGCTTCTCCTTCAGCCTTCAATCTTTCCCAGCATCAGGGTCTTCTAATGAGCCAGTTATTCGCATCAGGTGACCAAAGTATTGGAGCTTCAGCTTCAGCATCAGTCCTTCCAATGAATATTCAGGACTGATTTCCTTTAGGATGGACTTGCTGGATCTCCTTGCAGTCCAAGAGACTTTCAAGAATCTTTTCCAGCACCATGACTGAAATAAGTTTGATGAAAAGATACTTGTTCTTTTATTGTGTGATGCCTTCTCAGATGTTCTAATCTAGTCATTCTGTTTTCCTTTCCATTTTTTAAAAGGGGTGTTTTTAACCTACTAAACTGATTTCACCACCTGCTAACGGGTTACCACTTGCAGTTTGTAAAAGCACTGAGTCAAGATAGTTTCTGTGGCAAGTTATAGCTCGTATGAGTTCAACAGGTTTGAACAATGTGGAAACTTGTCTTACAGAGCAGAAATCCCAGAGACAGGGCGGACTTCAGAGCTGCTTGTCATCAGTCGCCAGGTCTGATCTGTCTTTGTCTCTGATCTGACTTCTACAGTGCCGTCTTCAATCTTAGGCTGCCTGCCTTGCTGGCTTAATAAAGTTGGTGTGTTGGACATTTTCAATTATTCCGTCAGATCCACCCTCTGCCTTTCTCTGTCTGCGCTGGGCCCTGCAAGACCCAGCTGTATGGATTACATGAGCGGGCACCCTTATCTGCTGACTTCTGCCTGGATTCCACCAGTTGAAAGATCCTTCAGGAAACTGAGCATAGAGAAGAGAATGAAACTGAGGTATCTGCTTACTTACCTGTGAAGTCAATGTGTACTAATCACATTCTTTCACCCAGGTAATTAAAATACCCTAAATCAAAGAGCACTGAGACAGATTGTTCCATACTGCCTCTAGCCTCAGCTTCTAGAAATTCTCTCGATGATGGTATGGGTTGAGTTGCTCCTTCTGGGAGCAACTCCATGTGAAGGCAAGATGGAATTCCCTGGGGCCCTGGCCTCGGAGGTTAGGCTGACAGTGGCCACTCCTCCCAGTTATTTCACCAGCATCTCCCCAGGACTTTGCCAAACTCAGCCATGACTGTTTTCACTGTGCTCACTATCTTTGTCCTTCTCGGCCACTTTCACGCCTCCTTGCTTTTCATATCTCTCCACCCTCTCCCACGAACCTTTTCTCCCTTCTCTTTCCAAAGCTTTTACTTGTGTCAGTTGAGTGACAGTCACAGTAACTTCTGGGAAGTGACTCAGTCCTACAGGCTTTTTATCATTTGGTAAAGTAGGCAAAGGTTTAGAGCAGTAGTTTGTGTTCTGAGGGACTTCCCTGGTGGCTTGGATGGTAAAGAACCTGCCTTCAGTACGGGAGACCCAGGTTCAATCCCTGAGTTGGGAAGTTCCCTGGAGAAGGGAATGGCTACCCACTCCAGTATTCTTGCCTGGACAATTCCATGGACAGAAGAACCTAGCAATCTACAGTCCATGGGGTCTCAAAGAGTTGGACACAACTGAGTGACTTTCACTTCTGTTCTGAAAGCATCTAAGTGAATTTCTCTAACCCCAAAGTCAGCTAATGAAGGAGGAAGTATTTGGGGCACATGGTATAATCAGAAGGCCTATCAGAAGACCTAGAGAATTAGGATGTATTTGGGGAAAATATTGAATTCCACATTTAAAGACAGACATTTAACATCTGCCCAAGTTCTCTCTCATTCCATTTCTTTCTTTTCTTTCCTTTTCTCCCTTGCTTCCTTTCTTCCTCCCTTCTTCCCTTCTCCTCTTACTTCCTCCCTCCCTCCCTCTTTTTTTCTTTCATCTAGCCATCCATCTATCCATCCAACCACCCATCCACCCCCAACCTACCTACTTACTACATTTATACATTTGTTAGTCACACCTACCTACCTACCTATCACTAGGTAATAGCTGCTAGACAACTGCGGTTCTTTGTTTTTACATAGAGAGCCTATTTCAAGGAAGTGAACTTGTTTCTTTTTTTTAAGAAACAGTCTTAAAATTACCTTCTGAGTTGCTTAGTTTAGGGAGAGTGAAAAATCAGTGTTGCTTGTGGGAATGCTGGGTCCCTGGGGCTCAAGGAAGTGAACTTGTTTCTTTTTTTTAAGAACCAGTCTTAAAATTACCTTCTGAGTTGCTTAGTTTAAGGAGAGTGAAAAATCAGTGTTGCTTGTGGGAATGCTGGGTCCTTGGGGCAAGCACCCGCCCTGAATCTGGGCTATATCACTTCCTCCTAGTGTCCCTGAGGCCTCTGCTTGGGTCTGGTTCACTGGTGGGCCATGGGTGGTGACTTCTCTGGAAAGTGATTTCATAACATGTTTGCACATTGTTTTGGAGTAAAGGTTGCCAGAGATTGAGGTGTTGGTTTCCATTTTATTTACCCTTTTAGGAGGAGACTTTGTAGTAAAGATGTTTTTCTAAGGAAATTTTTCACCTTGGGGATGGATCCACGTTTTGGTAAATAATTAGATTGTACAAATTTAGTATATCATCTTTAAGAAAAAGTATACAACAGTGGTTATGAATTAAGTATTTATTTTGAATTATAAAAAAATCTCAACAAATTACACTTAAAAAATATATATCATATACCATAAACATCACATAATCTGGAAAAACAATGTAATATTCACAATTAATGAATTGCTTTGGCACACCTCTTTAATACTGTCTTATATTATGGCTGTGTTTTCCTGACTTTTCATGTGATAATAGCTTTTAAAAATAATTTTTCATGAAGAAAATAGTCTGCTACTATGTTTGATTGAAATTTATTTCATATTATTGATGATTGGGATGAATCAGACACTCAACTTCTCACAGAAGTTTTCTGTAATATTGCTAAATATTAGTGTTTTATAGAAGGAATTCTGACTAATTCTATTTCTCATAACTATTACAAAAAAGGCAAAAAAATGTTTCATTTATTATTGCAAATTTACTTTTTGAATTTTCATATGAATTTTATTTATTTTTTTCTCTTTATTTTAAGCTTTAAACTTCTTATTTTTTTGAATTGGGGTATAATTTATTAACAAATATTATGATCATTTCAAGTGAACAGTGAAGTGGCTCAGTCATACATATGGCTGAGTTTCAAGCATGTTCTTGACAGGAGAGAATTTCCAATGTGATTAGATGTCATGAGAAGTAAATCTTCCACTTACGATTTTAAATGTCCACTGATTGGAGAATTTTCCATCGACTAGTTTTTGGTTTCACGTGTTTCAAAAATCTTTTCTCCTCCATTGTTGGTACACTGTGATGCTAAGTGCCATAGGAAACATTCATATACTGATACAACTCCTGGGCCCCATCCTTTTAAAAAAAAAGATTGAAGTATAACTGGTTTACAATGTTTCAGGTGTATAGCAAAGTGATTCAGTTATACATACACATATATGTTATACCTATATACCTATATTCTTTTTCTCATGAAAATTAGTGATCATTTTTATTTCTCTTAATAGTTAACTTTGTCCAAGAAGAATTTTCTTTTTATGTTTCCTTCAGAAAAGCAATAACAATAATATCAGAATAATCACCATGCAATAAGAGTTGAATGTGTGAGACAGACTCTGTATATTACTGCATTCAATCCTCAACTTCTATTGAGGCAGATGGTATCATAACTTTCTTACCGAACGCAACAACTATCTGCTCAAGACTATAAACTTGTAAGTGAGAAAACTTTAGAAACCTGGTCCATTTATCCACAACACTCATGTTCTTTCCTTTCAAAGGTCTTGCCCTTAAATGAGAAAACTTTAGAAACCTGGTCCATTTATCTGCAACACTCACATTCTTTCCTTTCAATGGTCTTGCCCTTCGGATTTATATCAGATGAGTATACAAAGCTATTCAAGGGAACAGAGTCTTCTTTGCCTCTCTAAGGAACTGGACAACACTTGTAATCGGGGACCTTGAACCACTAATTCTAACTCAGTGCGACTCTCTTTTTGTTCGTCCCACATCATTCTTGGCCCTCACGGTCTGGTCTGGGATGTGATGCTAGTCCTTGCTTATCATCTTCACAAGTTTGAAGTTCTCTGTCTTTCTGACTGAGATGCTGTGCCTGTTTTACTTCCTGTGACCTTTGTCTGTGTTCGATATCAGCATCATTTTTTCCATGATGATGAGGGTGGGGGAGCAGGAGGGCACAATAGTGTGAGTGCCAAACTCGAAACAAGATTCTCATCTCCAGGTCTGTGGTTCCAAACTCTATACGACAGCTCCCTGGGTCACCCCAGCAAATTCACAGAGACGCCAAGGAATGATGCAAATTTCTGAGGAAAACAGCAACACTCAACATTTGCCAAATGGCACATGAACCAATGGCTCAAGGGAGTTCACAGCTTCAAAATGAGATCACATTACACTTCTTTTGATGACATATCTGTGCAAAGCTCTTTTTTAGAGATTGTTGAGATGAAAGGAATTGTATCTGATTCTAAGATTTCAGAAGCTGTGTAGGGCCCAACAGGTAGGCACACACATCCTATCAGTAAGTAGTTATGACTATTTAAGAAGGAAATAATTATTATTTCTCCTCTCAAATTATGCTTTTTTCCCCCTAAACATCTAGTGAATTGTTAGGACATAAGGACTTGCTCAGTTGTTTGGACCTAACTACTTAATAAATAGAATTTAATAAGGTATTTTTCTGGGCTCAGGCATGTCAAGAAGAAATTACTGAGACACTAACAGGCTCCATGAACAGATACTTGGGAACCTCTATTCTGGACAACAAGCTAAAGTACTTTAGGTGTTTCATTTTTAAATTTTTTAATTTAACCCATTATTTACTTTATTTTGAATACATTTAGAAAATATGGTTTTACATCAGTGGCCAATTGGATTTGCTAATTCGTGAGACCCGAGTTACACAGATATATTGACTTGACCATAGGATATAGCTAGGCTAATCCTGGTCCCCACCAGGGGCAGACCTATTGCCATAAGACACAAAACAGATGAGGACGTATGTATTTTTCAGATAGGTTGTCTCACAAAAAAGCAGGCAAGAGAAAAAAAGAGTCTGAAGGTAAGAAAGTTCAGTTTCGTCAAATAAGTCAGCTGACCCCCTGCTTAGGGAGGAGAGGGAGGAGGTAGGAAGAAAAATCAGAAATAGTCCTGGTGGCACTGTCTCCCTGTGGAAATCTGAATCAAGGAAAATGGAAGTTCTTCCTGCCTCCCGGGAAGGAAAGAGGGTTCACACATTATAAAATGTGTGATTGGGAGGCTGGACATTGTGAAACAAATACATCTCTGTTGTAAGACACAAGGCTGGTTGCAAATAAATTGTCATTTCTTTGTTAGTGAGTTTGAAGCATTTTTCATGTTATCAAATTGCTTTAGCTCTTACATAAATTGTCTTTTCATGATAAGTATATTTCTTAAAGGTCATCAAGATTTTGCCCTCTGGGAAAGGAATATTTGTGATATGTCTGGCAAGGAACAGAGTAGACAAAGAGCCACAGGTGAGGACAGGGAAAATATTTTATCAGTTCCTAGCATTATCATCCATGATGAAAATCATTTTCTTTTAAGTTCTCTGTATTCTTGAGATAGTTGGAATTGTTTTCCCCTGCAAATACCTTCATGCCCTCACCCCTCTCTTCCAGGCAAACTTGAACCGCAGATAAACTTCTACACTTGCTTTGCCTTTATGACACTGGGGAGATGGCCCTGCTGAGAAAATGCAACAACCAGCAGAACTGGAATCACTGCACATTCATAATCACAGCCCTAAGCACAGCCCTGCAAACCTGCTCCGCTTCTCCAGAAAGCTTGCTCTCATTCTCTGCAACTTCATGCCTTTTCCCTTCTCTAAGGAGGAGACGCACACTCCCACACACCCTCCACCCACTCTCAGTGATGAATCATGTATAAGGCTATGGCGAGAAAGCTGAAAACATCAGTGAAGAAGCACTGTTGATCCCCACCACCAAATGCACACACTACCTGTGTTTACACCTTAAGACAAACCGGTATAAACGTCCTCCCTGATGAAAAGAGAGCAACAGCTCATCTTGTGTCAAAAATTGATCACAGGTACCCTGAAGGCCATAGCTACCTCCTTACCTGCCTCATTGTTCCCTTCCTTCCTTCCTTCCTTCCTTCTTCTCCTCCTCCCTCTTCCAAATAACTTTTCTTCTCAGTAGGACAGTCCAGTAGAAGCTTCCTCACTACGCAAGTCTCTACTCCAGCACACAGTTGACTCTGGGTATCTGTGAATGCAGAGGGCTGGCTGCACTACATCATTTTATTTGAGAGATCTGGGCATCCATGGATGGTCTCCATGGGGGTCCAGGAACTGATCCTCTTGGATACTGAAGGACAGCTGTGTAGACATCCTGCATTGCTCTCCAAACCCTCCCCTGCCCTGGCCTGCACCCCCTGCACCCTGCCGTGGCATTTCCATCCGAAGACAGCTGTCAAAGGGCTCTTCACACCTTCATCACCCTGTTAGGTTGACTGTATTTATTAGGAGTAGAGAAAGCTCCCTAGTGGGTTGAAAGGACTCGAGAAATGGCTTCCGGACTGCTTGTGTTGGAATCTTTGTATAGAGGCTCAGGAATCTCCATATTCAATGAGTACTCCAGGTCACTCCCAGCTCCCAGGGTGAAAACAGAAATTCCTTTCTCTAATGGGTTGCAAGCTGCTCTAAAGTCATCAAACCTTGGTGGTCACAAGGGGCTGGGGACAGGGTAGGGGTTGGGCAGAATAGGGAATAACTGCTTAAAGTGTATGGAAGTTTTCTTTTGAGAAATGATGAGACTATTTTGGAACCAGAGGTGGCAATTGCATAACACTGTGAACGCACTAAATACCATGGAATTGTATGTTTTACAATGCTAATTTTATATTATGTAAATTTCACCGCAATTTAAAACACTTACTGAGAAAAGAAAAAACAAACCTTATTTAATCCTCTCAAGCAGAAAATACTTAAAATAGTTTTGATGGGTTGCTCATCAGGGAAAAAATTATAATAATTATGAGGGGAGCCTTTATATAGGTGAATAGTTTAGAAGAATTTTGATCAACAAAATGTTGGATCACAAGGATTCAATAATATAAACTTAATTTGTATGAAACATGGCCCGGTGTCTATTATTTATCTTCATTGGGACCCTTGGGAGGAAGATAAAGTAATATTTTGAGATATTATGGAAAAGTCTCTTTTACTATACCCTATTATCCAATTTGGAAACTGCTATTTGCATGAGACACTAAATATTAAAAATGCTGTACAAGTAGATTATATAAAACATGGGAGAAAAGGCTATAATTATTCAGTAATTTTCAGAATATTTCAGCTTCAGTTTCATGCCACCTCATTTTAAGACAGAGGAGAACAGCTCGCTGGGGACTAATTTGAATTGATAACATGCTGTGCCTTAATGGGCCCTCTGCAAAAGCCAAGACTATGAGCAGGATCAATAGTGCATAGTCTTTACTAAGGCTTTTTAATGCATTTAACCACGTTAATAAGCTTTCTGAGCTTTGATCATTATTGCTCCTTAGAGTATTAATAAGAAATACAGAATTGCATATTGTATTCCCATTAAATAAGTAAATTCATATTAGGAATCATTATGAAAAGTAATTATTTAGGAAAAGCAAAGCCATGCTACTGGCTGGGAAATCCTGACATTATATTCCAAAATATGAAAATACCCTTCCTTCCTGGAGCATCTTTCCCCGAGCAATGTCTGAGTGTGTTTCCCTAATCCACGTCTTCTCTTTTGTTTCTCTGCAAGAGGGTGAGAAGAAGCTTCTGCCTGCATAGACTTGACCTGCCTGACTAGACTTGATCTGCCTGGCTTAGGAGGGGCCCCCAGGGCTGAGAGGGAAGTTGGTATAGAGTTGAACTCTGAGTGCTCAAAGTTGTAGCTATTGTGGATTGGATTGTCCCCTGTGTGTGTGCGCGTGTGCTCAGCTGTCTGACTCTTGGCGACCCCATGGACTGTAGCTCGCCAGGCTCCTCTGTTCATGGAATTTTCCAGGCAAGAATACTGGAGTGGGTTGCTGTTTCCTACTCCAAGGGATCTTCCCAACCCAGAGATCGAACCTGAGTGTCCTGTGGCTTCTGCATTGGCAGGTGGATTCCTTACCACTGCGCCACTGGGGAAGGACATTCCCTGTGTACTGGGCACTTTTCATCTGTTACCTTGTTCATGCCTCACAAAGAGCAATCCTTACTTCACAAACAAGAAAAAACCCACACATCTAGAAAGTGGAAGCTATGTTTTCAAGCCTGGGTGGGCAACACTATTAAATCCTTTCTCCTCTCTGAGATACTCACCCTTCTCTGCTGGGAATTAGCAAAAGGAAAAATCCTTTTCTTGCTCCAGACAGATGGGAATGAAGAGTAACTCGGAAGGAAAGGAAACCCTACCTTTCTGAGGCATTGGACGGGTCTGTGCTCAATTACCTCGGAGGACCTGAGAAGTGAAAGAATTTCCTTAGAAAAGTGCATTGTTGAACTTGAAAAGAGGATTACAGTCATTAAATTAGCTCCTTGACACCTCTGGGAAAAGGTAAATATCATTATAGTTTTTTCGTTTATAGGAACAGTAGTGCAGAAATATTGAAGAAGTGTCTCCCATTGTCAGAGAGGCGGGAGTGAGGGGTAGATGGAAGCCAGGTTTAAATTGACTTCTCAGATTTCTTACTCTAATTACTACACTATATTTTCAAACATTAAAATGTCTCTCAAGCTTTTGGCAAGAAGTTTTAAAACATCAAAATTCAATTCTCTGCCAATTACCAGCCTTTTAGTTTAGGAGTACCTAATTGAGTTTTCTGATTTTAAGGTACTTATGGGCTAGAAACTCATATGCCGTATTTGAGCCCAAAGCTAAATTTTTATAGGCAAGTTATAACCTTTCTAATAGACTTTGAACTGCAGTGACTGATCCTTGCAGGTATAACTGTAATGAGCTTTCAGCTCTTGTTTGAGTGAATTTTCCACCTGAATTCAAATCTATAATGAATCATGAGCTGATTTCCAAGCAGCCATCTCAGGAGGACAGCTGGGTGAAAAGGTCAGGGAGAACTGGTCTTTGTTTAAAGTGGTCCCAGCAAAAATATCTCATTTAAAATCTGTTGGAAGTTGGCACTTTCATTTTTTCACCTTTATCTCAGTGCCTGCACTCTGATGAGCAGAGGAGAGAAGCAAAATTTTGTTAATATAATTGGGCATTAGGATCTAAGAAACCTCAGAAAGCAAAGAGGCAGTTTATTACATTTGAAATATTAGATTTTATGTCAGATACTGTGGGCATGTGTTTGAACTAGTATGATTTGATATATAGCCAAGGGACACTTACATACCAATTAGGATGGTGATGAGTCATGTCCAAGTTCAAGGAATATGTATTCCTATGACTAAGCTTCATCCAAATGTTTCTACAAGGAGGAAACTGCTTTCTTATAGTACATCTTGGTACAAAGATGTAACCACCCAAAATATTTACTTCAAAACAACATGTTTTAATCTTTCTAGTTTTACTGTGGTGATTGGAGAGATAAAACTACTACATTTAAATGAAGCTCCATGTCTTACATGTAGTCAAGGCTATGTAAATATTTGCTGAGTTAAAGAATGAAAATATAAATGAATAATAAAGTGTGACAGAATCAACCAAGTTCCTTCTGTGTCATACTGGCTTTTAAATGGGGATTTTTCTTTTTTTTTTAATTGAAATATAGTTGATTTACAATGCTTCAGGTGTACAGCAAAATGATTCAGCTATATATATATGTGTGTGTGTATATACATATGTTGAGAGGTGTATGCTGCTGCTGCTGCTGCTGCTAAGTCGCTTCAGTCATGTCCGACTCTGTGCAACCCCATAGACGGCAGCCCACTGGCTCCCTCGTCCCTGGGATTCTCCAGGCAAGAATACTGGAGTGGGTTGCCATTTCCTTCTCCAATGCATGAAAGTGAAAAGTGAAAGTGAAGTTGCTCAGTAGTGCTGAACTCTTAGCCACCCCATGGACTGCAGCCTACCAGGCTCCTCCGTCCATGGGATTTTCCAGGCAAGAGTACTGGAGTGGGGTGCCATTGCCTTCTCCTACATGTATTTATATCTTTTTCACATTCTTTTTTCATTGGCCACAACAGGCAGCTTATGGGATTTTAATTCTCCTGACCCAGGATCAGACCCAGACCCCTGGCAAGTAGGCCCTGAGTCCTAACTACTGGGGCACCAAGTCCTAATCACTGGACCACCAGGGACTTCTTTTTCACTATATTTTATTACAAGATATTGAATATAATTTCCTGCCTTACAGGTCCTTGCTGGTTATCTATTTTATATATAGTAGTGTATCTCTCTTAATCTTAAATTCCTAGTTTATCCCCCGCCCTTTTCCCCTTTGGTAACCCTGTTTATTTTCTATGTCTTTGTAAAAGGAATTTTTAAACTGAGTCCAAAAAGCATTCTCAGGGTGAATATGACTATATTACAGAAACAATCCTCAGGCAAAGTAAGTTTTCTCAGAGAGAATTCCTGCATAGAGAATTAGAGTCTGTGTCTTTAGACTTTGGTTGGCAGAACCACTAAAGAATCCTGAGAATAAACACAACCCATCTCTTAGCCTCTAGATAATCATGTGTGGGTGGGCCTCCTCATTTCCAGATATGACTCTACGAGTGGAAAAAAGCCCCTTACATGAAGGAGTATTTTCATCCACAGAAGCGGTTCAAATGCCAGGAATCCTTTTAAAAGGATTTCCTATGGACAGAAGAAAGTGTCATAAAAGCTCTGGTTTCCTATATGATTGGGCCACTATAAGGAATCATAGCTGCTTGAAAAGGCATTGAATTCCTAAATCAAACACATAAGGTGTAATAGAAGCCACATTATGGGCTTTAAAATCAGAATTTTGGGGTTTGAGTAAAAACACAATCACTAGTTATAACTCTTACTTGACCTATTTGAGCCTCAATTTCCTTCATGTGTAAAGTGAAGGTAATAAAATCTACTCTATAGAAAGGTGAAATAATACATGTAAAATGATCAGCACAATACCGTTCTCTTAGTAGTTGGTTGATAAGCATAACCATCGACATTATTGAACAGATACACATCCTACCTTGAAATGTTCCTTATCTGCTCTACTTCTTCAGACAGTCACATAGTATTTATTGTGCAGCTACTATAAGCCAGAAGTGTGCTGCTAAGTCACTTCCGTCGTGTCCAACTCTGTGCGACCCCAAAGATGGCAGCCCACCAGGCTCCCCCGTCCCTGGGATTCTCCAGGCAAGAACACTGGAGTGGGTTGCCATTATCACACATACAGTGTTGACTAGACATACATGGCCCCCTGTTCTCATGGCGTTTACAGTCTAGGAGGGAAGAGGGACATTAAACCAGTAATCCCTAAGAAGAAAAATCAGAAAATGAGGTGTTATCATGGGTTAACCAACAATCCAAGCTTTATTATTTTGAACAATTTTTAACCCTTTCCTTTCCTTGGCCCCTTTGTTTAAGCATGGGCTGTAGGGAATTTCAGAAGAAATGTATTATTGTCCACTTCTCTAGCATTAATAATTTTTAAAGCCATGAACTTTAAGAAAGTTTAAGGTAGGCAATTCAATGTATTAACCAGTATTTTTATTGCAAAGAACAGAATCTACTTCTGGGCTTCCCAGGTGGCTCAGTGGTAAAAATCTACCTACCAATTCAGGAGACTTGGGTTTGATCCCTGGATTGGGAATATCCCCTGAAGGAGGAAATGGCAATCCACTCTAGTAATTTTGCCTAGAAAATCCCATGGACAGAGCAGTCTGGACTACAGCCCCTGGGGTTACAAAGAGTCAGACACAACCGAGAGACTGAGCACACAGAATCAACTCTGGCTAGTGAAGCAGAATGAAATTTACTACAGAATATTGATACTAATTCCCAAATTGTTGGGAGATGCGAAGACACAATCTAGGCTGAGTTAAAAGGAATGAGACCCAAGCCACATTGTTGAACCAGGCTATTAAGTGTGGCTGTCCCCTCTCCACTGATCAGGAAGCTATCAAATGAAGAAGTTGCCCCCTCAGCTGCCAGGGGCAGACTAAGACTTCCCTGCACCCACCAAGTGAGCCCTCTGTACTCTGTCTTTCCTCTCATGTCACTCAGTTCTAAATCAAAGTCTTGTGTGAGTGCATCTAATTGGAGGCACCTACATCTCATATAGAATGGCACTGTAAACCATATTTGGAAAATGTGTGTTTAGCTTTTTTAGCTTCAGGACCCTTAAAGGGGCCTGAAAGTGTTCGTAGCTCCATTGTGTCTGACTCTTTGCAACCCCATGGACTACCCACTAGGCTCCTCTGCTCATAGGATCTCCCAGGCAAGAATACCAGAGTGGATAGCCATTCCCTTCTCCAGGAGATTTTCCTGACCCAGGGATTGAACCTGGGTCTCCTGCACTGCAGGCAGGCCCTTTATCGTCTGAGCCACCAGGAAAGCCCTGAAAGACCTGGGCGTGGGGGGGTGGGGGGTGAATATAGAGCGAGGTGATCCACAACATGAAAGTGTTTGGCAGAGGCATGAGCATCAACTGAAAAAGGGTATCTCTTTATAAGAAGAAGAATGGATTCTCTTATATTTCTAACCACTTCATCGTCTGCATGGCTGTGGGGCCAGCCTTCTTAACCATTTAGTACACTAATTCAGCTCAACCTATAGTAGAATAGATGTTAAGATCTTATAATTCTTTTAAACCACTAACCTGGGACAGGTTATTTATTAGGAGAATGATACCAGTGTTGTCTGGTGTTAGTTTCTTGGTGTACCATGGTTTCACTCTGGGTTTTGCCAGTGGCTGGTCAATGTGACTGACATGTGAAACTGATGAAATGAATTGAGAAATGGAAGGTGACACATGTGACCAAACCAAATCCGTCAACATCCTGGTCTGTTTACCAGAAATGAAAGCTGCTAAGAAGAGTGTAAAAAACCAAAAGCAAAACAAAGCCAGTTGTTCATCATAAGTTTAAAAACAATAAACTCTGTGTGTTGTGTGTAGATCAAATTAAAACAAAACAAATTAAAGCCAGGGAATAAGGGTAGGTGGGTGCTAATAATGCTTTTAATGGACACTGACATTTCTTTTTTTCTTATGCTTTGAAATTTTTATTTTTTATTGCAATATAGCTGATTAACAATGTGGTGATAGTTTCAGCCATACATATACATGCATCGATTCTCTCCCAAACTCCCTTCCCATCCAGCCTGACACACAACACTGAGTAGAGTTCCATGTGCTTTACAGTAGGTGCTTGTTATCTATTTTAAATATAGCAGTGTGTACAGCCACCCATAAGGTCGTCCTCTACGTCTGTGAGTCTTTCTGTTTTATTTAGGTTCCACATATAAGGGATATCACGTGATATTTCTCCTTCTCTGAAAAACTGACATTTCAACTTCATATAATGTTGATGTTCAAAAGACATTTTTCTTTTGATTTTTTTTCCCCAACAATTTAAAAAATAAAAACCATTCTTAGCTCATTGAACAAACAAAAGTGGTGATCCAGACTTGATCCTCAGGCCCTAGTTTGTCAAACCCTGTTATAAATCATTAGCGTTTCCACCCACTTAGGCTGAAGGTTCGTGGATCCTGACAAACTAGAGAGGTAACCTATGGGGTTGTAGTGTGTTTGTTATTCTGTTCTCTTTTATGCAAACAAATGTTACACATAGATGATGCAACCACAAAGTTGGATGGTGACTGTGTTTAGACTGCAGACCAAGTGTCCATGGTAGGAATGCTGTGTGGATTCACATCTGGTAAGCAAAGTGGTATGTCCACAGCTGACTCACCCAAATACTATCTCGCTTAATAGTTACATGTACAAGAGGACACAATGAAAACTCACTTTAAAAATATTTCTAACATGGAGAGGGTAGTAGCATTATTCATTAAGATGTTATGCTATTGATTGATGGTTTGCATGAACTTTGAAATTGTTAGATCTACTGAAAACGTCCTCAGTTATACATTTTTTTCATAGTAAAGAGTGGAGACAGATATTGTGGGCTCTGAGAGCAACAGAAGAAAATTTCTCAGCTTTTCTTTTAGGACTTGAGTTGCTAAGCCATTCTGAGAGAGATGGGAATACCAGACCACCTGACCTGCCTCTGGAGAAATCTGTATGCAGGTTAGGAAACAACAGTTAGAACTGGACATGGAACAACAGACTGGTTCCAAATAGGAAAAGGAGTGTGTCAAGGCTGTATATTGTCACCCTGCTTATTTAACCTATATGCAGAGTACATCATGAGAAACGCTGGACTGGAAGAAACACAAGCTGGAATCAAGATTGCCGGGAGAAATATCAATCACCTCAGATATGCAGATGACACCATCCTTATGGCAGAAAGTGAGGAGGAACTAAAAAGCCTCTTGATGAAAGTGAAAGAGGAGAGCGAAAAAGTTGGCTTAAAGCTCAACATTCAGAAAACGAAGATCATGGCATCCGGTCCCATCACTTCGTGGGAAATAGATGGGGAAACAGTGGAAACAGTGTCAGACTTTATTTTTGGGGGGCTCCAAAATCACCGCAGATGGTGACTGCAGCCATGAAATTAAAAGATGCTTACTCCTTGGAAGAAAAGTTATGACCAATCTAGATAGCATATTCAAAAGCAGAGACATTACTTTGCCGACTAAGGTCTGTCTAGTCAAGGCTATGGTTTTTCCTGTGGTCATGTATGGATGTGAGGGTTGGACTGTGAAGAAGGCTGAGCGCTGAAAAATTGATGCTTTTGAACTGTGGTGTTGAAGAAGACTCTTGAGAGTCCCTTGGACTGCAAGGAGATCCAACCAGTCCATTCTGAAGGAGATCAGCCCTGGGATTTCTTTGGAAGGAATGATGCTAAAGCTGAAACTCCAGTATTTTGGGCACCTCATGCGAAGAGTTGACTCATTGGAAAAGACTCTGATGCTGGGAGGGATTGGGGGCAAGAGGAGAAGGGGACGACAGAGGATGAGATGGCTGGATGGCATCACTGACTTGATGGACCTGAGTCTGAGTGAACTCCGGAAGTTGGTGATGGACAGGGAGGCCTGGCGTGCTGCGCGATTCATGGGGTCGCAAAGAGTCGGACACGACTGAGCGACTGAACTGAACTGAACTGAAAGATGCAAAGAACTAGGATGACTTATTTTTAGGAAGATAGTGCCAATTGGGCTTCTTTGGAAGGATAAGACTCTCCTGTAGTTATGTGCAAAATGCTGCAGACTGTGCTTTTTCTTTTCCAATGTTTTTGAACAGAGACCTTCATCAGAAGGGCTTCCCTGTTGGCACAGTGGTAAAGAACCTGCCTGACAATGCAGGAGATGCAAGAGACATGTGTCTGGTCTCTGAGTTGGGAAGATCCCTTGAAGGAGGAAATGGCGACCCACTCCAGTATTCTTGCCTGGAGAACCCCATGGACAGAAAAGGTCTCCAGTCCATGGTATTGCAGAGAGTCAGACACAATTGAGCATGCACAAACACCTCATTAGAAGCATCTGTTATAGTATGGATGCCTGAGTCCCTCCTCAGAGATCCTATTGAATCAGCAGGTTTGGAGTCGATCCCAGGATTCTAACTTTCAGAATGTGAGAAGATTTTATCATGCCTGAGAGAAGCTTACAGATCACTTGAGGCTTCTATTGCCCCAGAATAAAAAGGCCAGGGCTTTGCTTCTTGGGCAGACTATAGGACACAAGACTCTCTCCAGAGGCTGAGAACCCCAAAGCCTGAAGGTGTAGTGATCACTGAGTGCATCAGGCCTTCCTCTTGGGGTCCTGCCTCCTTTCTGGCACTACCAGCCGGAGCTCTGCTGATGACTGCCTAACTCTGCCACATTCTCTCCCTCCCTTCTTGTTGCCTATGAAGGCCCTGCCCACTGCCCACCATCCCCACTTTCCATCTTCTCTGCCCTCTCTCTGCCCTTCAATAAATGTCAGCTTTCCCAGGTATCAAGATGCTGTCTTTTGCTCTCAGCCCTACAAAAGTCATCGAGGCAAGAACATTCCAGGAGCCTGGCTAACTTCTAGGAACAAGGCAAGGGGCAAACACAGAGAACAAAACACAGAGTAACATCTCAGCAAATTATCCAGTCATACACTGAAGCCTGAAAACCACAGAGCTGCACACAGTGTGGCATCAGTGTGAAAGATGATCAGCTGCATCAGAAAGCCAGCTGGCCAGCGAGTGGCTGGTGTGGATGGTGGCGGTCAGGCCCCCCTGAAGATCAGGCCATTGGATTCACCCCCTCCCTGCAGCCAAGCTTGCAGTGGTCCCCAGAAGAAACGGTTACCTTGGCTTTTAGAGGTGGTTGGTCCTATTTAAGACACAAGGTACTTAGAAAGCCTTGCTCAGACACACGTGTCCCACCTACTGAGTCATTCAACATGCTTCTCAGGTCTTGGTCTTGATTACCAGTTCTGGTAATTGGGCTTCTGGCTATTTTAGACATCAAGCTGTCCCATTCCTCCAGGAAGCAAGACTGATTTGTGATCCCAGGGCCTCTGACTTTTCCAGGATCTGTTTCAGTTTATGAGGTCATATCTAGCCCAATGGAAGCCATTTTTATAAAGTGGATATTTAAGTGAATCCACTCATGCATCTCATTTCTGAACCATTCTGTAGTCATAGGTGCAGAATCATATTTTCACAGAATATTTTCATATAACAGAGTCAGGGAACATCATCACCACTACCAAGTCTCTAGTCTGTAGCCAGGCATTCACATGACCATTACTCTGAGTCCTCGTAGGAAAGGGATGCCACAGTGCCACTGGGTAGTTTGAGGAGAGTTTAATGAGCAAATGACTTCTGAGGTGTGGGTGGAGTTTAAGGAAACCATGGAGGATGGTGTAATTCCCTGAGATTGGGAAAAGTAGCTGTTTGGAGAAGGCTGCCTAATAGCAGCTGTGACTTCTGTATGGGAAATGCCACTGCTGCTGCTGCTAAGTCGCTTCAGTCGTGTCCGATTCTGTGTGAACCCAGAGACGGCAGCCCACCAGGCTCCCCTATCCCTGGGATTCTCCAGGCAAGAACACTGGAGTGGGTTGCCATTTCCTTCTCCAATGCTTGAAAGTGAAAAGGGAAAGTGAAGTCGCTCAGTCTTGTCCGACTCTTAGCGACCCCATGGACTGCAGCCTACCAAGCTCCTCCGTCCATGGGATTTTCCAGGGAAGAGTACTGGAGTGGGGTGCCATTGCCTTCTCCGATATGGGAAATGGCCGACCCAAAACTACCCAGCAGGGACGGATCTAGGGGAGGTGATACCTGGCTTTCCCTCTCCTCCCACACGTGGTCCTGAGCTAGTGTGTCCAGGGCCCAACTCCCAGGAAATCAAGTGGCCATGGAGTTTGTGGATACAGTGCCTGTGGGCCAGCCTCCCAGGGCACTGCTCAAGCAATGCAAGAATCTGGAGGGGCCTGTATAAGTTTTCAAGGGCCACACAGAGCCTCATAGAAGCCCTCTCAGGAAACCCCACTCTTCTCACCTTACGACTCTGAGGAACTGGGTACCCTCCACTGCATTAACATGGCTAATGTTCAGAGTTGAGGTTCAAAATCATGTTGGGTTTGCCTCCACTAGATGAAAGGGGCAGAAGAGAAGGAGGATACTTCCCTGGAAAACTAAGAAGTCTTCCATATTTCATGTATCTGTTCATCCTGGAGACTTCAGTAGCTAGGAGGAGAGTTTCACATGGTCTGCTTCTGAGATGCTGCAGCAGAAAGTGGTGGTGGTTATAAGGGGTGTAAACTCGTTCAGGAAAGATCCGCTTTTCATACATAGCATGTGCTCTAATTCACCAGCTCAGACTTGAGAATACACATATATTCTTTGGGGTCTATAAGAAACAGCAAACAGAACAGGCATCTATTAAAACATGCTGCCTTCTTCTGAAGGCACTCCCACGTTTGCTGTCAATCATTGTATAACTTTGCCTCAAACTCATCAACAGTCCATCGTTATTTACCAAACACTTTTATGTGTATGGCTTATAGGCAGGCTTCACAATATCCGTGTAAATAATAACACTTGTGACACTTATGACACCAATACATCTCGAAATAAATTAATTGATGCTTGCTAATTATTTTGACATTCTTAGATAAAAGATGCTATATATCTTTTATTTTCCACTTCTGAGATAAGCACAGAAGTGAAGAGATGCATAGATGAAGGAATAACTTGCAAAATGATTTTTCCTTCACAACATTGAACAGTGAACAGCTAAAGATGTGAGCATCTTTTTAAAAATCAAATGTAATTGTAGAAGTTCAAAAACATGCTGTTCAGCAATGTGCCTTCTGTCTGCCTGTGACCTTTCTGCCATGCTTTAAGGTCAGCAAGGAGAGATGGGTTGAGAAAAATGATTTAACTAAACTCTCTTGAAGGAAGAGGAAATATTTAAAACACACGTAAATATCTCCAGAGACAGAGCAGGGAAGAGGGGCAGGGTGGGTAGGAAGAGAACTTAGGACCACAGGGGTGTAGGAGCCCAAGGGTAGTGGGAAAGCGCCTATCCCATCTATCCCATCCATAGGGGCAGCTGCTCTTGACTGAAGCTGATTCTTTGCAGTTTAGGTATGTGGACCTCGATCTTTCTAGTTTCTATTAAAAACTGAGGATCTAGGTTAGAACAAGATGGCAGAGTAGTAGGGTGACGGGGAGGACATCTCTCTCCATGGGTAGGTACATTAGGAATACACTTTCAGACACAGCAATGCATGCAAACCACCAGCTGAGAGCGGACAGGAGTACCTGACCAGTGGAAAAGAATATATATATACAACCTCGCAAAACTTGGTAGAATGAAGGAACTAGGGAGAAAAACATGAGAGCTAGTAGGACTGGACCTACCCTCGGCAACTGGGGGAACTGAAGCAGGAGTCCGATCCCCACATCCGGGCAATCATCTGAGTCAGAGGAGAAACATTTAAGGCTGAGAGTGAAACAGCTGATCTATGGCAGGCTAAATGGAATGAGAATCAGACAGTCCTTGCTGCAGCCGTATATACCCTGGACTGGAATGCTGGTCCCCTGGAAGGCTCAGCGGCTGGAAGCTGGAGTTTAGGAACTGTGGAGTAATCCCAGGGTGAGGGCTGCTGCTGACTGCGGAGAGAGGGATTGAGGGGATGTGAGGGAGGAGATCATGGTGGGAAATGTCGGTGGAGGAAAACCAGGCAGCCATGGAAGCAAGGAGATGTTGCTGGGTCACACGTGTGGGGTGGAGCCATCACCATAGCCTCTCTCTCCTCACATGCCAACAGTGGCAGCTGAACAGTAGAAAGGCTGGCCCATCAAACACCTGATGCACTCATCTACAGAGTAGGACCCCAACCAGGGTGCTCCTTTAAGTGACTGATGCCTGAACTACAGAGTAGGACCCCACCCAGGGTGCCCCTGTAAGTGCCTGATGTGCCAAGCTACAGAATAGGACCCCAACCAGGGGATCCCCCTCTATGTGCCTGACACGCCAAACAACAGAGAAGGACCCCAGGCAAGGGAGTCCTCTAAGTGCCTGAATGGGCGGAGCTATGGAGAAAGACTGGCCAAAGAGGCCTTCTGATCGTCGGGTACAAGAGGCTCAAAAAAAAAAAGACTCTGATAAGGCCATAACTCCTGCTATGAAGGCAGTCCATGTCCCTGCACACTTGGCACCTCCAGCTGCACCACCTTAATACTCAACTCTCACTGGGGCAGAGCTGCCACAGGCAAAAAATTCTTGCGTCTATGCACACATGGTTGTTTGGTCGTGTCCAACTCTGCGACCCTGTAGACTGTGGCCTGCCAGGCTTCTCCATCAGGGATGGGGGTTCTCCAAGCAAGGATACTGGAGTGTATTGGCCAGTACTGATTGCCATACTATATTTCCTGCTGCCCTAGCTGCTAACCCCCCTGAGTACCTGGTGCTGCCAGAACCCCTGCAACCCAAGCAGCTGCACCACCTCCACACCTGGCCCTCACAGGGGCAAACCCAAGTCCTCCAGGGCAGCCTCAGGAGCAAACCCCAGTGGACGACCCACATGTAGAGGTGGAAATAAAACCACAATTGAAACCTAGGGGCAGTGTGGCCAAGGAAGAAGACCCAAAACCTTCCCACCAACTGCACAAGCTGCAGATTAAATCCACACAATCAACTAGGCAGACTCTGTGCCTATGGAATATACAAAAGGCCATTGAGATCTCCCACAAAAGAAAAAGCACTAGTTTTGATAGCTGTGAACACTGGAGACAAGAACACACAGAAGGACCAGATTAGAATCTGAGCTGCCCCCACAGCAGGCCCAGAGATCAGCACAGTGTTGGAGGGCATCCCAGGGAGGTGAGTGAACTGTGACTCCCAGCGAAGGAAAGGACTCTGAGAGCAGTGACTCAAGAAAAACATTTATTATTCTTATTTTTTGACTTGTTCTGTAAATTCTTTTGGATTTTTTTTCCTTTTTTTTTTTTAAATCCCTTCCCATACTCCCTCTGTTGTAGTTGCTGATTTTATTGGCACTAAGAAATCCAATTAAGTTTTGAGTTATTTTTCCCCCTCAGTCACATTTTTTGTTGTTGTTACAAACCTCTGCTTCTACGTTGGGCTTTTGCAGTTCTGTGGAGTCTTCCTTTTTTTTTTAAATTTAATTTCTTAAACCTATTATTATTATTTTTTTAAATTTATTCATTTGGTTTCTTTTTCTACTTTCCCCCCCCTTGCAGTTAATTTCTACAATATATAAATATTCTTCATTTACCTCTGTTTAACTTTGCATATCTATTCTTTCTTTTTCTCTTTCTCTCCTTTCCTCTCAACATATTTGTTAGTTTTATTTTTATTGCTTTATCCTCCAATTGGCACCTTGCTTTAGATTTTTTTTTTCTAGTTTGTGCTTTAAGTTAGCTTTGTTCTGGTAGACATAATTTTTAGTTTCCTTTATTCACCATGTCAATCTATTGTACTTTATTTTTGTTGGACTGTTTTGATTTTGCATATGGGTGTATATGTATATGTGTATATTCAGTCACACTTTTTATTGTTGTTATAAACCTCTGACTCTACGTTGAGCTTCTGCAGTTCTATGGAGTTTTCCCTTTTTTCTTTTTTTACCTTTTTTTTTCTTTTTTATAATTTCAATTTTTAATTTTTTAAACCTATTATATTTTTTCTACATTTATTCCTTTGTTTGCCTTTCTTACTGTCCTTTTCCCCTTGCAGTTAATCCTTAATGTATATAAATCTTCATCTAACTCTATTTAACTTTGCATATCTGTTCTTTCTTTCTTTCCTTTTTTCTCAACATATTTGTTAGTTTTGTTTTCATCTTTTTATTCCCCCTGGCACCTTGGTTTAGTTTGTTTTCCAGTTTGTCCTTTAGTTAGTTTTGTTCTTAACTCGTAAATATAATTTTTGATTTCCATTGTTTGCTAGGTCAATTTGCTGCTGCTGCTGCTGCTGCTGCTGCTGCTGCGTCGCTTCAGTCGTGTCCGACTCTGTGTGACCCCAGAGACAGCAGCCCACCAGGCTCCCCCATCCCTGGGATTCTCCAGGCAAGAACACTGGAGTGGGTTGCCATTTCCTTCTCCAATGCATGAAAGTGAAAAGGGAAAGTGAAGTCGCTCAGTCGTGTCTGACTCCTAGCGACCCCATGGTCAATCTACTGTACTTTATTTTTGTTGGGCTGTTTTGACTTTACTCATGTATATGTATATGTGTATATTCCATATTTTAATTATTATTTGCCTGATTTTGTAACTGCCATTTGTCTGGACTTCATCTTTGATTTCGCATTTTTGGATATTTGTTTTAATCTCACTTAATGCCAAAACAAACCACTTGTGAAACCTTCTTTCCTGACCAGAGATCAAGCCCTGAGCCTTATGGAGTGGAAGCACTGACTCTAAGACCCTAGACTACTAGAGAACTAACCCTATGGAGTATCAAATAGTGAGGGCTCACACAAAGGAAACCACTTGAATACAAGACTGGGCATCACCCAACCACCAGTAGCACCCTGTATAGGATGCCTCACCTAAACAACAAACAAAACAAAAATACAAACCCAATCATTAGCAGACAGGATTACCACCACACTCAGGCTTGCCCATCAGAGGAAAAACAAACAAAAGCTCAGCACAAATCTTACCCTATATGAAGCTTACACAAACCCCTGGACCAACCTTAGGAGGGCAGAAACCAAAAGGAAGAAAGAATTCAACCTTCTTCAAGGAAAGAATTCAACTTTCCCTGAAGCCTGGGAAAAGGAGACCTCAAATACAATAAGTTAAAAAAAAAAAGAAAGAAAGAAAAGGTAGAGAAATACTACACAAATGAAGGAACAAACTAGAAACACAGAAGTCCACATAAATGAAGAGGAAAAAGGCAAACTACCTGAAAAAGAATTCAGAATAATGATAGTAAAGTTGATCAAAAACCTTGAAAACAAAATGGGGGAAATGCAAGAATCAATTAACAAAGACCTAGAAGAATTAAAGAATAAACATACAGAGACATAACAAACAAAAAAAAAAAACATAATTACTGAAATTAAAAATACTCTAGAAGGACTTAATAGCAGAATATCTGAAGCAGAAGAATGAATCAGTGAAGTGGAAGATAAAACGGTGGAAATAACTTCTGAAGGGTAGCATAAAGTAAAAAGAATGAAAAGAACTGAGGAGAGTCTCAGAGACCACTGGGACCCTATCAAATGCACCAACATTCAAATTATAGGGGTCCCAGAAGAAGAAGAGAAAAAGAAAGGGTATGAGAAAAATTTTGAAGAGATTATAGTTGAAAATTTCCCCAACATGGAAAAGGAAATAGTCGATCAAGTTCAAGAGGCACAAAGAGCCCCATACAGGATAAACCCAAGGAGAAACACACCAATACGCATACTAGTCAAACTAACAAAGACTAAACACAAAGAGAGAATACTAGAAGCAGCAAGGGAGAAGCAACAAGTAACATACAAGGGAAACTCCATACACTTAACAGCTGATCTTTCAGCAGAAACTCTACAGGCCAGAAGGGAAAGGCAGGATGTATTTAAAGTACTGAAGGGGAAAAATCTACAACCATACTGTACCTGGCAAGGATCTCATTCAAAATTGATGGAGAAATAAAAAGGTTTTCAGACAAGCAAAAGTTAAAAGAATTCAGTACCACCAAACCAGCTTTAAAACAAACGTTCAGTTCAGTTCAGTTTCGTCGCTCAGTCGTGTCTGACTCTTTGTGACCCCATGAATCGTAGCACGCCAGGCCTCCCTGTTCATCACCATCTCCAGGAGTTCACTCAGACTCACGTCCATTGAGTCCGTGATGCCATCCAGCCATCTCATCCTCGGTCATCCCCTTCTCCTCCTGCCCCCAATCCCTCCCAGCATCAGAGTCTTTTCTAATGAATCACCTCTTCACATGAGGTGGCCAAAGTACTGGAGTTTCAGCTTTAGCATCATTCCTTCCAAAGAAATCCAAGGTTGATCTCCTTCAGAATGGACTGGTTGGATCTCCTTGCAGTCCAAGGGACTCTCAAGAGTCTTCTCCAACACCACAGTTCAAAAGCATCAATTCTTCAGTGCTCAGCCTTCTTCACAGTCCAACTCTCACATCCATACATGACCATAGGAAAAACCATAGCCTTGACTAGACAGACCTTAGTCGGCAAAGTAATGTCTCTGCTTTTGAATATAGTATCTAGGTTGGTCATAACTTTTCTTCCAAGGAGTAAGCGTCTTTTAATTTCATGGCTGCAATCACCATCTGCAGTGATTTTGGAGCCCGGGAAAATAAAGTCTGACACTGTTTCCACTGTTTCCCCTTCTGTTTCCCATGAAGTGATGGGATCAAATGCCATGATCTTCGTTTTCTGAATGTTGAGCTTTAAGCCAACTTTTTTGCTGTCCACTTTCACTTTCATCAAGAGGCTTTTTAGCTCCTCTTCATTTTCTGCCATAAGGATGGTGTCATCTGCATGTCTGAGGTGATTGATATTTCTCCCGGCAATCTTGATTCCAGCTTGTGTTTATTCCAGTCCAGCATTTCTCATGATGTACACTGCATATAAGTTAAATAAGCAGGGTGACAGTATACAGCCTTGACATACTCCTTTTCATATTTGGAACTAGTATGTTGTTCCATGTCCAGTTCTAACTGTTGCTTCTTAACCTGCATACAGATTTCTTAAGAGGCAGGTCAGGTGGTCTGGTATTCCTCTTTCAGAATTGTCCACAGTTTATTGTGATCCATACAGTCAAAGGCTTTGGCATAGTCAATAAAGCAGAAATAGATGTTTTTCTGGAACTCTCTTGCTTTTTCGATGATCCAGTGGATGTTGGCAATTTGATCTCTGGTTTTTCTGTCTTTTCTAAAACCAGCTTGAACATCAGGAAGTTCACAGTTCACGTATTGCTGAAGCCTGGCTTGGAGAATTTTGAGCATTACTTTACTAGGCCTCCATCACCTGATACCAAAATCAGACAAAGACAACACTGAAAAAGAAAACCATAGACCAATATTACAGAAGAACATAGATGCAAAAATCCTCAACAAAATTTTAGTGAACAGATATTCAACAATACATCAAAATGCTCATATACCATGGTCAAGTTGGGTTTATTTCAGGAATGCAAGGATTCTTCAATATACACAAATCAATGTGATACACCATATTAACAAATTGAAAGATAAAGACCATATGATAATCTCAACAGATGCAGAAAAAGCCTTTGACAAAATTCAGCACCTATTTATGTTGAAAACTCTTCAAAAAAAGGACATAGAAGGAACTTACCTTAACATAATAAAGGCCGTATATGATAAGCCTACAGCAAACATTACTCTCAAAGCTGAAAAACTGAAAGCATTCCCCCGAAAATCAGGAACAAGACAAGGGTGTGCACTTTCACCACTATTATTCAACATAGTTCTGAAAGTCTTAGCTACAGCAATGAGAGAAGGAAAAGAAATAAAAGGAATCCAGATTGGAAAAGAAGAAGTAAAGCTCACTGTTTGCAGACGACATGATAGTGTACATAGAAAACCCTAAAAATAGTATCAGAAAATTACTAGAGCTAATCAGTGAATTTAGCAAAGTTGCAGGATACAAAATCAATATACAAAAATCACCTGCATTTCTATATACTAACAATGAAAAATCAGAAAGAGAAATTAAGGAATCAATCCCATTCACCATTGCAACAAAAAGAATTAAATATCTAGGAATAAACTTACCCAAGGAGACAAAAGAACTATACACAGAAAATTATAAGATGCTAATGAAAGAAATAAAAAATGACATAAACAGATGGAGAGATATTCCATGATCCTGGGTAGGAAGAATCAATATTGTGAAAACAACTATACTACTAAATGCAATGTAGATTCAATGCGATCCCTATCAAATTACCAGTGGCATTTTTCACAGAACTAGACCAAAAAATTTCACAATTCATATGGAAACACAAGACTCCAAAGCAGTCTTGAGAAAGAAGATTAGAGCTGAAGGAATCAACCTTCCTGAGTTCAGATTATACTACAAAGCTACAGTTATCAAGACAGTATGGTACTGGCACAAAAATAGAAATATAGACCAATGGAACAAGATAGAAAGCCCAGAAATAAACCCATGCACCTATGGGTACCTTATTTTTGACAAAGGAGGCAAGAGTATACAATGGGGCAAAGACAGCCTCTTCAACAAATGGTGCTGGAAAAACTGGACAGCTACATGTAAAAGAATGAAATTAGAACACTTCCTAACACCATACACAAAGATAAACTCAAAAGGATTAAAGACCTACATGTAAGATCAGAAGCTATAAAACTCTTAGAGGAAAACATAGGCAGAACACTCGATGACTTAAATCAAAGCAAGATCCTCTATAACCCACCTCCTAGAGTAATGGAAATAAAAAACAAAAGTAAACAAGTGGGACCTGATTAAACTTAAAAGCTTTTTCACAGCAAAGGAAACTATAAGCAAGGTGAAAAGACAACACTCAAAATGGGAGAAAATATTAGCAAATGAAACAACTGACAAAAGATTAATTTCTGAAATATACAAGCAGCTCTTACAACTCAAGACCAGAAAAACAAACAACCCAATTAAAAAGTGGAAAAACGACCTAAACAGACATTTCTCCAAAAAAGACATACAGATGGCTAAGAAATACATGAAAAGATGCCCAACATAGCTCATTATCAGAAAAATGCAAATCAAAACTACAATGAGGTTTCACCTCACACTGGTCAGAATGGCCATCACCAAAAAGTCCACAGACAATAAATGCTGTAGAGGGTGTGGAGAAAAGGGAACGTGGGAATGTAAATTAATATAATCACTATGGAAGACGGTATGGAGATTCCTTACAAAACTAGGACTAAAATCACCATATGACCCAGCTATCCCATTCCTAGGCATATACACTGAGGAAACCAAAATTGGAAGAGAGACATGTATCCCATTGTTCATTGCAGCACTATTTGCAATAGCTAGAAGATGGAAGCAACCTAGATGTCCATTGAGAGATGAATGGATAAAGAAGCTATGGTACATATACACAATGGAATATTACTCAGCCATTAAAAGGAATACATTTGAGTCAGTCCTAATGAGGTGGATGAACCTAGAACCTATTATACAGAGTGAAGTGAGTCAGAAAGAGAAAGATAAATATTGTATTCTAATGCATATATATATAATTCAGAAAAATGGTACTGAATAATTTATTTACAGGGAAACAATGGAGAATCAGACATAGAGAATAGACTTATGGACATGGGGAGAGGGGAGCAGAGGGTGAGATGTATGGAAAAAGTAACATGGAAACTTACACTGTAATATGTAAAATAGATAGCCAATGGGAATTTGCTGTATGGCTCAGGAAACTCAAACAGGGGCTCTGTATCAATCTAGAGGGGTGGGATGGGGAGGGAGATGGGAGGGAGGTTCAAAAGAGAGGAGATATATATATACACCTATGGCTGAGTCATGTTGAGGTTTGGCAGAAAAGAGCAAATTTCTGTAAAGCAGTTATCCTCCCATAAAAAATAAATTAATTTAAAAATTGAGGATCTAAAATTTAATTTTTCATTGTTCATCATTAAAAAATAAAGGACCAAATAAAACACAGTTGAAATAAAATAACATAAAATAAAAACACTTAAAAAATCACTGACTATAATAAATATAATGTCATCTGTCTCTGTGAGTCCATGTCAGGGAATCTAAGACTGAAAGTCCATTATTCTAAAACTAAAGAGATCCATTAAATGAACTATTTCTAGTCTTGAAATGTAACATTTATCTTCCAGAATTGAAGTCAATTGGGGCTATAGTTTATCAGGGATATAGGTTTACAGGATGTATATTAAGAACATCACCCTTCTAAGCTTACTTTACTCAGAGATGTTTGCTTAGATCCAACCTTTGTTCTTCCCCTCGTTTTATTTGTGAAGAGCACAGACACCACTTACACATTGGCTTTTAATGTATTTTTAAAGTTCAGACTGAAAAGCCCCTTACCTCCCATTTGCTTAAGTTTGTTAGGCAAAAATAGCTCCCTTTTCCTCACCACTTGCACAAACCATTCATTAATAATTTATCAAAATGTTCCATAGCAAAGACAAAGCTGATGCCTACATGATCATTATGTGTTCAGGGGTTCTGCAGTGCCTTTAATTTCCCTGCACCTGCTGTCACCTGCTTTCTGCTGTCTCTCTAAGGTTTGTATTTTCTAGGATGCTATTGGTATAACCTTTAGCCTCATATTGCCGCTGCCTGGCAAGGTTGCTGCTGCATGGAGACAGCAGATGGATACAGCTTGCTGTGACCCCATTTTTCATCCCACCTCTGCTTCCCAGGGCCTTGCACCATGATGTGGAGCAAAGTCCCTGTGCTAAGCTGAATCAGGAATCTCCCTGCTGGGTTGGCTCAGCCACTAACTGGGCTAGAGAATGAGGCAATCTGGGATGGAGTCTCTTCTTAATTAAATATGGGCATCTGACCCCATTTTGCTTACCTTTTGCAGCTCAGAGGGAAAGGCAGATTCCTCACCAGGTGAATGCTCACCTGTGAATACCTTCAAGCCGGTCATTCTCTACTCAAAGATCAGACAGCATTGAATACAAACATGTCAAGTGCAGGATTTCCTGGTGGTAGAACTCTCTCTCTTCTCTACTGTGTCCAACTAGGAGCACTGTCTTTAGTCTTTGTCTGCAGAGAGAACCCAACCTCAACTTCTTGCTTAACTTCTCTGAGCAAAGACTTTCCTTTGAGCAAGTGTTCAGTCCTTTTGAAGTGTTGGCATTTCTAGAAATATAACGAATTAAGCACTCACATGTATTATTTCAGTGAATGCAGCTTGATGAACTAAGAATTGTTTTTTGTTTTGAACATAGGACACACGGGCTGAGATAAATGAAGGACACAGAGTTGGAAAGAGATGGAGCTGCTATTTTAACCCTTCTAAAACTATTATCTGGGTTTACCTGGAGGCTCAGACAGTAAAGAATCTGCCTGGAATGCAGGAGATCCAGGTTCCATCCCTGGGTTGGGAAGATCCTCTGGAGAAGCGAATGGCTACTCACTCTAGCATTCTTGCCTGGAGAGTCCCATGGACAGTGGGGCCTGGTGGGCTACAGACCATGGGGCCACAAGGAGTTAGACACAACTGAGTAACTAACACACACACACACACACACATGACTAATATCTGCCTCTAGAAGGGAATAGAAAAGGGATTCTAAAAGCTTCTTTCTTACTCACTTCTGTCTTTCCTCTTTCTCTTAGATTCTGCGCAGGAAAAACAAAACAAAACAAGTTCTACATCAGTGGATCTTTTGAGAACATGGAAGACTACAGCAAAGCCTGCTCCTCTCTGAGGCCTTAGAATTTTATGTCTACTTGGAGGATTGGAAGAGGAACAGGCAGGAGGGGAGCAGGGGGAGTTAGGAATTCCAAATAGTTGTGGAATCTTCAGTAGCAAGGGGAGGAGAAAGGACTGTGCAAAAGTAGAAAAGCTTATTGCCACCGAAGTGTAAGCTTACCCTGGCCGTTAATCAGATGCAATTATTATCAGTGTGAATATTATAGTTGAAATATACTTTTGCTTTTTCACGTGATCACTCGTTAACTCTTATTTGGACATCAGTTTTATTGCATTTGTTCTTTTGTATTGTTAAGGAATAATAAAAAGGAAAGAAGAAGAATTATCACACAGAACTGAAGTTATAATGGTGGCATTCTGGACATCAGCCTGAGATATGTATTGAAGATAATTTGGTCAAGGGTGCTTTTCCAGGAATCATTTACCTTGCTTTCACCTACTCCTTATGAGGCTCCTCGTGGAAGATCAAGTAGATCAGCTAAAGAAGCAATCTAATTTGGTTAGTAAGAAAGCTGAAATCAGGTCAATTTTTTTTTTCTTGTGGCAGAGATTTTATCAAAGAGTTAGTCATCTTCACAGTGACTGCCATCAGTAGAGTGTGATGATTAAGAATGAGTCAGGCCAAAACCCTGGTATTTCTGAGCTGCACTTAACAATTCACCTCTACCTCAGTTAGCTTATGTGCAAAATGGGAATAAGGACACCACCTATAGCCTAGTGTGTTGTGAGGTTTAACTAGAGTAACACATTTATGGCAGTTAGCACAGCATCTGGCAAGTGATAAATGCTATGTTAGAAACCCATTATTCTAAAAATAAAGAAATCCATTGAAATATATACATGTTTGTACACATTATACTTATGTACTTACCTGTGTGCATTTTTAAATTGATTCTGTAGTTAAACATCAATTTGAAGCCACTGAGAGCAGGAGCCTCTAACCTTTGGGATCTAATGCCTGATGAGCTGAGGTGGAGCTGATGCAGTAATAACAGAAAAAAGTGCACAATAAATATAATGCACTAGAATCATCTTGAAACTATCCACCTCTCCCCAGTCTGTGGAAAAATTGTCCTCCACAAAACAGTGTCCCTGGTGCAAAAAAAGGGACCAAACTCCAGCAGACTCCTTTTTGGAGTCTGCTGCTTTAAGTAATGCTCACAAGGTCACTGAATTTCTTTAAAATGCATGTAAAAAATGCTACAGAGCAAGGCATCTGTGGTTCAATGGAATTTAGTTGTTTCTTTATGCCTTTTACAGGCTGTTTCTTGTAATAGAGCAAAAACACCTCAAGACAGAAGTCTCCAGAGCCTGGGGCCCTCCTGTAGATTTGCTAAAAGGGCTGCCTTTTACCCCTACTTCAGAAGAGGGACCTAGGCAAGCACCCAGTACTCAGTCTATCTCCCTCATTAATCCATTCTGTCTGCAATCTCCCTACTTGCCTGGGTAGCTACACTTCATGGTCCTGAGTGGGAATTCCAACTGGGGCTCCCAAATCACTGTGGACAGTGACTGCAGTCATGAAATTAAAAGATGGTTGCTCCTTGGAAGAAAAGCTATGACCAACCTAGATAGCATATTCAAAAGCAGAGACATTACTTTGCCAACAAAGGTCTGTCTAGTCAAGGCAATGGTTTTTCCAGTAGTCATATACAGATGTGGAGTTGGCCCATAAAAAAGGCTTGAGTGCCAATGAATTGATGCTTTTGAACTGTGGTGTTGGAGAAGACTCTTGAGAGTCCCTTGGACAGCAAGGAGATCAAACCAGTCAATCCTAAAGGAAATCAGTCCTGAATATTCACTGGAAGGACTGATGCTGAAACTAAAGCTCCAATACTTTGGTCATCTGATGCAAAGAGCCAACTCATTGGAAAAGACCCCGATGCTGGGAAAGATTGAAAGCAAGAGGAGAAGGGGGCAACAGAGGATGAGATGGCTGGGTGACATGACTGACTCAGTGGACATGAGTTTGAGTCAACTCCAGTTGATGGTGAAGGATAGAGATGCCTGGCGTGCTGCAGTCCAGGAGGTCACAAAGAGTTGGACACAACTGAGAGAATGAACCAAACTGGGGCTAATTGGATATATGGGTGTTGTTCTGATCTAGAAAACATATTTGTTGGTGATTCTGATATGTGTTACCAAAGGAGTCCCAGGAAAAGATTGTGAATCAGTTATTAACAAAGCTGCTGGCTCATCAACGAGATAATCTCTGTGTTTATGATTTGGTTTTAAAAGGAGAGAGGAGGAGTCAAGTTCATTAGCCAAACAAGCACCCCGAGGTCTCCACATCCTGGCTGCACCTGCAGATAGGAGATTTCTTCCTGAGTTTTCACGAGTCCACTGAACTTTGTTGGTTTGCTGAGATACCTCCCACCTCTGCTATATCCCAGAATGTGCCTTCATTGCCTTTCTAGCTCAGCTGACCAGTCTTTGATGGATAGACATTAATGTTCACTTCTTGCTGAATGGTATTGTGAAGTTTTTGAACATGTAAAATGATACACTTGAGAAGCAAGCAGACAATATTGTTATGTTTGAGTATTCAATAGGATTTGAATGGAAGGGGTGGGAACAGTTTGGATAAACAACACAGATTAAAAAATGCACCTGTTACCCAAGCCAGTTGTTCTATTAAAAGGGACTTGTTTTTATAAAGGCTTTAAAGAGACCAAGTTTTTAGAGATCAAGTAAAAATGTTTTAAGGGTAGATTGATCCACACAGGGGTACAGGGAAGGTGTTGAATGCCCGGGTTTTAGGTTCACATCTGGTTCTGCTTAGCTGTTAATTGTGTGTCGCTGGTAAAATTAGCTAACACTCTGAGCTAGAATTTCCTCCTCTGAAAAGGGAGATGGTAATACATATTTTTTAGAGTTGTAAAAGCTAAATTCAATAATATACAGTAAGAATTTAGCATAGTGCTTGGCACATAGCTTCATCTATATATGTTGGCTGAAGAGCTCTCAGAATGAATGACAGTACCATGCTAATTTCATCATTTGAGGATGGCATATGGAAATGAACCTAAATAACAGAAGACTTTAGGGCAAGGTTTCTGATTGATCTTTTGAGCACTTCAGAAATAAGACAATGTTGCTTTTTTTGTTCTTCTCAATACTTCAGAGATTATGTTGTTGTGGCTTGGGGGGGGGGGGGGGGGGGGGGGGGGGGGGGGGGGGGGGG